>NC_080836.1:52576914-52883133 GCF_030435755.1 Ochotona princeps
AGTCATTTACTGAGTTTTGCCGCAACTAATGTCATACTCCGAAGTGAACCTACATAGGACTTTACTTCCTGCTAATGTGTTTGTAATGGAGATTGCACCCAGTGAGGGGCCTGGCAACTAGTAGGTGCTCAATAAGTGTCTGTGGTTTCAGGATCTGAAATCACCCAGAATGTTGAGCAGAAGCTGAAGGTTAGGTTAGAAACAAAACTCAATCTCCACTCCCCCAAGTGGGTCTCTGGAACTCATTTCCTGATGTGTAAAATGAGTCCTTACCACCTGGGGGCGCTAGGGACTGCAGGAGATAACAGCAAAGTTCTTCCTATAAACAATCAACTTCTATTCAAATAGAATGTTTATTTATTTATTATTTTTTTTATTTTATTTTTATTTTTATTATTATTTTTATTATTATTTAACTTCATTAATTACATTGTATTATGTGACACAGTTACATAGATACTTGGGTTCTCCCACCCCTGCCCAAACCCTCCCACCATGGTGGATTCCTCCACCTTGTTGCATAACCACAGCTCAAGTTCAGTTGAGATTCCCCCATTGCAAGCATACACCAAACATAGAGTCCAGCATCTTATTGTCCAGTCAAGTTCAACGTCTTCTTAGGTATACCCTCTCTGGTCTGAAGACAGAGCTAGCAGAGTATTATCCCAGTCAATTGAAAGCTCCATCATACCATCAGCAAAAATTTACATCATTATGGAATTAATTGACATAGTAATGAGTAACCAACATGTTGAAAGTAAATACGAGTTCCCAGCCACCTTCTGTGATCACCTCACCTATACTTCAATTTAGTTTATACACAACATATAACATTCAAAACATAACATGTTATACATAACATCATATCATCTTAAATTAAGGCAAACATGTGGTATTTAACCTTTTGGGATTGGCTCATTTCCCTCCCGAGGTCTTGATAAGTGTTTACACATTGTGTTCTTGTTAGATAGCAAACTTCAAAAAAAACTGTTCTTTTTCAATAACAATTAGTTCAAAGTTTTAAGACATAGAAATGCATAGTTATGGGATACTGTGCCATTGATGTTTCATTACATGCATATATTGTATATAGTGTTTAATCAGCTACATAATAACCATCAAAAATAATTTTAGACATCTCAAAATACAGAAAAAAAATTTGCTGGTTTTTTTCTTTCTTTCTTTCTTTTTTTTTTTTTTTTTTACCCAAGGGTCTTTGCAGGCCTGTGTGTTTAGAACAAAACAGAAGAACCTAACAGGAAATTGCTTTCCAATCCCAAGATGTCCTCACTGCTGTCGCTGTGGCTGGGAGTGTTTGTCAGTGTAATCTTGCTCTGGGCCATCCAGGCCCTCTCTACATTTTGTTTCATGTTGTTGCATGGAACTATAGGAAACGTGGACCTGCAAAAATGGTAATTACATTCAGTTGGCATAATGCAATTATATTTCTCAGCTTTGTCTGATAGAAATATCTGCTGGGCATAGATGACAGCTCATGCCCACAGTAAGGACCCCAAGTCTGTGTTCAGACAGTGTCAGATAAGAAATGTGTCAGCTGCAGATTCTATCCCTGACGACCCTCATGGAGACAGTGCAGTGGAGACACCAGGTGTTTAGTCCTAGGGGACCCTGCAGTGGTGGACTTCTCACTCCCACAAAGTGTTCCATTCACAGGCCCTGGCTGTGCTTCTCCAGTTGTGAGCCACCTCCCTCTTCCCAAGTTCTTTTCCTTGCTTTAATCTGTTGGGGTGAGTGCCCTGCAATGATAGCTGTTCTTGCCTGCAGCTTACCCAGGTAGAGGCATCTGGGTGTCCCTTTATCTTTTACCAACCCCTTTTAATCCCCCCCTTTTTCTTTCTTCCTCCCTTCCTCCCTTCCTTTTCTCTCTCTCTCTCTCTCTCTCCCTCCTCCACTCCCTTCCCTTCCCGTTCCTTTCCCTCCCCTCCCCTTCTCTTCTCTTTTGTTTGTTGCAGAGAGAATCTTTCATCTTCACTCATCAAAAGCCCACAACAGGATTCATGCAGTGTGGTAGCCTACTGGCTAAAATCCTCACCTTGCACGCACCAGGATCTTTAAAAATAAATAAACAAGAAAAGACAGTAGAGTGTGGGCACCTTCATGGAATTAATACCGTCTTAAAGTTGATAAGAGCCACCACCACTGCCTCCCAAAGTGCTCATTAGCAGGAAGCCGGAGCCAGGGGCCAGATATCGACCCAGGCACTCCAAAGTGGATTGTGGGTGTCTCACTCAATGGTTTAACCACTCAGTTGAATGGCCACCCCCAGAAATCTTTCTAAAAATTAATTAATTAATTAATTAATTACTGTTGGAAAGTCAGATTTACAGAGAGAAGGAGAGACAGACAGAAAGATCTTTCAGCTGCTCGTTCACTCACCAAGTAGATGCTATGGCCAGAGCTGAGCTGATCCAAAGCCAGGAGCTAGGAGCTTCTTCCGGGTGTCCCTTGTGGGTGCAGAGTCCCAAGGCTTTGGGCTATCATCCACTGCTTTCCTAGGCCACAAGCAGGGAGCTGGATGGAAAGTAAAGCAGCTGGGATACAAACCAGCACCCACATGGGATCCTGGTGTGTGCAAGGCAAAGACTTTAACCACTAGGCTACCATGCTGGGGCCAAAATAAATACATCTTAAAAAAACAAAACAAAACAAACAAATAAAACACTCACAGCAGCAAGGGTTGGGTCAAGCCAAAGTTCAGAATTTGGAACTCCATCTGGGTCTCCCACATGAGTCGCAGGAACCTATGGCCTTCCTGGGGAGCATTAGCAGGAAGCTCAAATTGGAAGTGGAGCGAGACTCAAGCCCAAGCGTTATAAAATGGAATACCAGCCTCCCTAGCAAAGTCTCGAACTGCTGCACCTCAGTACTCACTCCTCCAGGAACTCTTTGAAGTTCCTTGTGTTTATGTGTCTAGGGTTTTTTTATTTGTCTATTATAATTTCTCCTAGTTTTTATTGTCACCCATCATAGAGCTTATTATATGTTATGACCTAACACATTGGACTGTATTACACATGCGTCACCAGAGGACCACATATACACCAGTTGTCCCCAAAGAGTCTATTGCCTTGAGTCTTAGTGGGAGTGAGTACGCACTGTGAAGTTCATTCAGTGGTCAAGCACTCCAGAGTTGCTTAATATGGTGCAGTTCTCAGAGCACAGCCCCATCCTGCAGCTGTACGTGCTGTGAACAGAACTATCCCCCACCCCTTGCTTTTCTCTCCGGTCTTGCCAGGCCAGTTCCCAGTTTTGAGAAGCTGTCTGTCATGACTTTTTTGGAAATAAGGACCCAATTAAACTTGAGAAGACTATTATGTTGCATGAAAGAGGGGGAAAAATGCCAGCTCAGTCTTTAAGCTTTTTATCCGCCTTAAGCAGCTGCGGCCTGTGTGGGTTTATATCAGGATTTATTTGCCTATGGCAGCCTCAGAGAAGCCACAACCTTGCAGGTGAACCCCAAGAAGGAGCTGTGGCTTTGGAAAACAAAGATCTGAAACCTGAGCAATTAATTAGAGGTGGTTGTGGCTGCAGTACTGACAGCTGCCGTGGGATGATTTAGCTTGACCATGAATATCACCGGCCGTCTTCTGCCATATGAATGGAAATAACTGGGTGAGGTTATTTATCTTTATGTGTATTTTCTGTTCTAAGGTGACTTTATAATTCTGCCCTGTCTGTAAGCTAAGATTTAAGTTTATCAACAATTTCGACGTAGAGCCTTCTAACTGAATATAGACTATGAATATAGGTTATGGTAATCGGATCAGCTGTTTAGGCATATTTTGGCCTGGTGGATTAAAGTTCTTTTTAAAAATGTCTTGCAGAGGTTTATAGCATCTTTATCTCAATGCAAAAATTGAGTGTAAAACTTGTATACTTCTTAAGAGAACTGGTTAAAAAAAAACACAACTTCTATGCTTCAAGATTGAGATAAATGTGGACCTCTGCTTTCAGGTCAGGGGCGTTTTCTACAGGAAGGAAGGTGTCAGGTACTGCTCCTGAGAGGGCTGGGTTGTTAGCCAAGCTGACTGCATCGATCTGAAGCCCTGTTCATCAGATAGGGGCAGGAGGCAGAGGCTTTTGTGCTCAATTGAATTGAGAAGTGATTCCAGGGCACTCCTAAGGGAAACTTGTGGATGCACCTGTTCTGTGCTGAGCTCGGGGTGCAGAGGCCGTTGGTGGAAGGACTGGATTGGCACTGGCGTGCTGTCTGTGGGACAGAGAGCTGACTCAAGGGAAATGTGGCAAACACAGGAACTTTCCAGAACACAGGGAACATTTCCCTCCCCCTCCATGTCCAGGGTTCGGTGGCACAAAACAGGTATAATTTCTCTTGGCTTCTGACCCATTTTATATCCTTCGGTAAATCCCATAACCCGCCTTGCCCAGGGCCTTCCGTGGTGAAATGGAAATGAAGATCTTGTGACCTAGGCCCCCTAACGGGAGTATCACCTTGTGACCACAGAAGACCAATTGTTTTGTTTGCACTGAAGGTGTATGTGCACGCGTGTACACACATGCACAGAGAGAAGTGACTGCAAATTTTCAATGGGTTTTCACAGGATTGTTTAATTCTTTTGATATTGCTAGTGATAGTGGGCTATTGTCTTATTCATAATTTTATGGATAACAAAACTGAGGTTCAGAGAAATTAACCAACTGGACTTGCAGCGCCTTTTGGTTCTGGATTCAGTTTCCCTCCCATGGTACAGCACCTGCCTTGGCTATGGTGTTGAAAGGCAATCTCGCAAGCATTTCAGTATTGAGAGCAAGCCAAATTTGTAAATAAATCTGGGTAGCTAACATACCTATATTCAGTTTCTACATGCCTGACTTTTCAAATTTACCTTATTCTCAGGATTTTTTTTTAAGCTGCATTTAAGTTTTTAACAGAGTGGGAGGGACAAAATGGTCATCTGCTGGTTCACTCCCCAAATGGTCATAATGTCCAGGGTTGGATGAGGCAGGAGCCAGGAGCCAGGAACTTCAACTGAGTCTTCCTTGTGAGTTCAGGAGCCCAGGTACTTGGGCCATCTTTGCTGCTTTCCTAGGTGCATCAGCAGGGAGCTGGATCATGATTAGAGCAACCAGGACTCAAACTAGTATTCATATGGAATGCCGCTGCTGCAGGTGGTGGCTTAACACGCTGTATCATAGTGCCAGCCCCAGAATTTTTTTTAAAAACATGTAGATAATTTTTCTTTAACCTGTGGATTATTATGTTGTTTGTATAATGTGTGTTTGTTAAACATTTGTATAAGAGTACTTTTAGATAGATCACGGGAAAATGCCTATTATGGAAAAAAAACCTAAATGCATGACTTTCAATTTTTTTTCATTAAAATAGCATCTTTTAATTCCATTTTCTGTGAGCTTTGTAAAGTACCTTTGTCATTCAGCACCTGGTAACAAAACTCTTGAGAAGCTTATGGGTGTGATGCCATTTTTTCCTGTTTTCAAACGTATGACTGACACTGGTCCGTTCAGCATTGTTTCTTGGTAGTGCTGTGGGTTGGCTGTTGTGTTGTTGGAATCTCATTGGAGAGTCTGAGATGCTGAGATGAGTGGCCTGTGCTCCCTCGCAGCTCCAGCAGAGCTGCTGCAAACCCATCCCCTACGTAACCCATCCCAGTTCCCTGGGACCACAGCTAGCTATTGAATGCTAGTTCCTTGGGTGCATTAGTCAGATGCAATTGATTGTTGTAATACACTGGCAGCTTAGGAAGGGCAATCAGGCTCTTTAATTGAAGATGCTACTTTAAAGGACGCAATGTAAGCCATTGGCTGCAAAGTCCAATAATTTATTCTTGTGAACACAATATGGCTATGACTGCATCCTCAGTACAGCCAGACAAAAGGGAGGAGGTGGATATTCAAGCCCAGGCCCTGGGGGATTCCTAAGGCTCTTTCTTTAGATACATCCCCTTTTTAACTTGTGTGGAAAAATTTTCATATTTCCTTTGTTGGTTTGGAGGACTGCATACATGTATATTTAATGATATTCAAAATATGATTTTCTTTAGAGACTCATTTATTTTCTTGAAAGAGAGAGAGAGAATGAATATAAATGAAAATCTTCCACTCTCTGGTTTACTTCCTGAATGGCTGCTTTAGCCAGGCCTAGGTCAAGCCGAAGCCAGGAGCCAAGAACTCCATTGGGTCTTCTACTGCTTCCCAGGCACATTAGTAGTATGGAGCTGGATCAGAATATGGGACTCTGGGACTCAAACTGGTGCTCTGATGTGGGATGTAAGTATTACCAGCTGCAACTTAACCCACTGTGCCGCAAGGCCTGTCCCAAAATATAAGATTATTTTAAAGAAAATGCGCTAAAAGCCAAGACTTCTCTACTGTCATCCATTGTTTTTTTTTTTAAAGATTTATGTATTTTATTACAAAATCAGATATACAGAGAGGAGCAGAGACAGAGAGGAAGATCTTCCGTCCGATGATTCACTCCCCAAGTGAGCCGCAACGACCGGCCTTGTGCCGATCCAAAGCCGGGAACCAGGAACTTCCTCCAGGTCTCCCACGCGGGTGCAGGGTCCCAATGCATTGTGCTGTCCTCAGCTGCTTTCCCAAGCCACAAGCAGGGAGCTGGATGGGAAGTGGAGCTGCTGGGATTAGAACCAGCGCCCATATGGGATCCCGGAGTGTTCAAGGCAAGGACTTTAGCCGCTAGGCCACCACACCGGGCCCTACTGTCATCCATTGTTACAACCTGGTCATATTCTTGAAAATATGTATTGATTAGACAATCCAAGAGTGACTCCAAGCCTTTCCGCCTGGACCCTTAAGCCTCTGCTTTCCCTTGCCTAATTCAGGAGTAACAGCTAATCTTCCCTCACAAAATAAAGATGTGTATACAGATGCAATGCTTAGCCATTGCCAGTGAGTTTTAGAAAACTGAGTTTGAGAAGTGAATGTCTACCCACATCCCATTTTGGAGGGCCTAAGTTTGTGGATGGCTCAGGTTCAGTTCCTGCATGGAACTGGGTCTCCCCATGTGGGAGATCTGGATGGAGTTCTTGGATCCTGGCTCCAGCCTCACCGGACCTCAACTCCAACTCTAGTGTGGGCCTCTTGGGAGGGGGCCAGCAGATTTAGCTCTTGCTTTGTTGCTCTGAGACAAAGAAGGTTGGAGCTTGAGGTTCTGGCCTGAGCCTGGATGGTTTGTAAGCCAACCCTTGCTCTTCTGCCTTGCTGTACCTGCAGTCCACCCTTACTCCCCATCCCTCCACCCCCCAGAGCTTGAGCCTCTCACACAGCCTGGGCTGATCTCACCAGTAAAAGACCACACTGCCGGGCCCGGTGTGGTGGCCTAGCAGCTAAAGTCCTCGCCTTGAACGCCCCAGGATCCCATATGGGTGCTAGTTCTAATCCAGGCAGCTCCACTTCCCATCCAGCTCCCTGCTTATGGCCTGGGGAATTAGTTGAAGACAGCCCAATGCCTTGGGACCCTGCACCTGTGTGGGAGACCTGGAGGAAGTTCCTGGCTCCTGGCTTTGGATCGATACAGCATCAGCCATTGCGCTCACTTGGGGAGTGAAACATTGGACGGAAGATCTTCCTCTCTGTCTCTCCTCCTCTCTGTGTATCTCACTTTCCAATAAAAATGAATAAATCTTCAAAAAAAAAAAAAAAAAAGAAACCACACTGCCTTCTGCACCTGCTGCCTGCACATGGCCAAAAACCCAGCCTGGGGATAGCCTGAGGTTCTTTCTTCATTGCTACCCCTCCTCCCTGGAGCATTAGATAAAGAGGGATTTCTGCTTTCTCTGGTTTTTGTTTGTTTGTTTGTTTGTTTGTTTTTTTAAGATTTTATTATTATTGGAAAGCCAGATATACAGAGAGGAGGAGAGACAGAGAGGAAGATCTTCCGTCCGATGTTTCACTCCCCAAGTGAGCCGCAACGGGTCGGTGCGCACCGATCTGAAGCCAGGAACCAGGAACCTCTTCTGGGTCTCCCACGCGGGTGCAGGGTCCCAAAGCCTTGGGCCGTCCTCAACTGCTTTCCCAAGCCACAAGCAGAGAGCTGGATGGGAAGTGGAGCTGCTGGGATTAGAACCGGTGCCCACATGGGATCCCGGGGCTTTCAAGGCGAGGACTTTAGCCGCTAGGCCATGCCGCCAGGCCACGTCGCCAGGCCACGCCGCCAGGCCACGCCACCAGGCCCGTTTTTTGGTTTTTTTGAGAGTGGTAGGTCTCCTAACTTTTAGTGAGATAGGGCCTGGTGAGTCCAAACAGCCTGAAGTCAGCTGTTTGAATTGGTTCTCAATGGGGTTTGTTCTCCAACTCTTGAATGATGGCTAGGAATGGAAGCAAAAAGCCTCCGGGAACCTTTGTCTTCCAGCCCTCTGTGTCTCAGCATCACTGTTTGGCTCTGGGGGGTGGGCCTTGTGTCTGTTAGAACAAAGCACTGGAGTTTCTGCTCTTCGCATTAGAAATTGAACTTTACAAGGATGAATTTTTCACTCATCTAGTGTGCAAAACTAGGTATGAGATTAGACAGGCTAGCTGGACTGGAGTTGGTGCTGAAAGAGAGTTGGTGAAAGTAAGGTTGTGGTAGTTTCTCTTCTATCATTTCTGTCCCAGCTGTGTGTCTGTCATTTTGCTCAACTATGGAATAATGCCCGTGTTCTAAGCCTGTTTAAGATACGTTAGGCTAAGCTATGCTCTTCAGTGGGATAGAGATGTTTAGTGCATTTTTGAGTTTTCAACTTCCAGTGAATTTATTAGAACCTAACCCACTGTAAGTAGAGAAGCATCCATCCTAGAGAGTTGGAGGACTGAGACCCAGTTGGAACATGCTCATCCCATACCATAGTGCCTGGGTTTGAGTCTCATCAACACTTCCGATTCCAGTTTCCTGCTCATGCACACCGTGAGAGGCAACAGGTGATGGCTCAAGTACTTGGGGTCCTGCCACAGATGTGGTAGGCCTAGGTGGAACTCCTGCTTTCCTGCTTCCATTGGGCATAGCCTTGGCTGTTGTGAGCTTCTAAGTAGTGAACCAGCAGATGGATCTCTCTGTATTTCAATAAGTAAACAGATGAAAATTACAAGAAAGAAAGAGAGATTTGCTTGAAAACATGCTGATTTGAAGAGATCTCCAAGACACCTTGTTGAGTTCACAAATAGCAAACTAGAAGAAAACTTATGTTGGCATGAGTCCATTTGTTTCTAAAATGAATCTAAAAGTATACAGACCTATAGGTAGATACATAAGAAAATAAATAGGGACAATTATGAAATGTTAGCCGTCAAGCAGTAAACAGTGTAGAGCAAAAGGAACTGGGGTAAAGGGATAATATGAGACTGTATTTCCTCTGTATACTTCTGCCCTGTGGCTTTTGCTTTACTATAAGAATGAATTAATGGATTATTTTTGTAATACATGAAACATAGATAGAAATAGATATGTTGTGACTTTGGTTTTCTGGGAAAAGCACTCCAAATTGCTTCCCAAAGAGACTCTTCAGGAAACCAAAGGTGGGCGTAATGGAAGTTTTCCTTTTATAAATTTGCTTGTGGCGGGTCTATTTATACAATGAGCTTAAGAGAAATGTTCTCCTTTATGCTTTCTGGGAAGCACACCTGTGTAGCTGCCAATGAGGCAGACATGACACAGGACGCTGAGGCCCCTGCTGCCCTGCAGGGTGCGGGGCCTGGGGACTTAGGCCAATTTGCTGACTGGAGTCCGGAGTCCCTCACTGAAGGTAGCCAACAAAGGTTGGCCTTCAGGCCTGTCATCCACCTTTTTTGTTGCTACCTCTGTTGAGCTTGGGTGATCTCACAGCTCAGGTCCCAGGAGCTTGGGGAGGCCTCTGCTCAGGAGAGCTTGCCTACAAATAACATGTTCTGGTGTGACATTGTGTCTCCCTCACATCAGAGTCACTGATAAATAAATTCACTTTGTCCACTGGTTAATTACATTGTGTCCACCTCCTTCTTTACTCTGTTACCCAATTCAGGATAGGAGATGGGTTTTATTCATCTCTATATACCCCAGCACTCGCTACTGTGACACACATGCAATGCTCATGATAAGATGGTGGGATGTGTGATAATATGTCCGAGCTTCAAACAAATGATTCACAAATGAGTTTTGGAGAACTGGAGGTTGCCTATGGTTTGATGTAAGGAAAAGACTCAGAAACACAATAGTTAAAAACCAGTGCAATTTCAGTTGAGCTCTCTGGTTGGTTCAGAGTTCCAGCGTTAGCTCCTGGGTCTTGCCTCTCACTGGCTGGTGACTTGACAAGTTCTTGAACCTCCATGTGCCCCAGTTTCCTCCCTTGTAAAATGGAATGAGAAAATCTTGCTCCCTCCTGACTTGGTCACGAGGGCTCAGAGAGATGACAGTTCAAGTTTTGAGTAGCAGGCAGAGTGGACAGCAGCAGAGTTCTTTCATTGTTCATCTTGGGATGGTATTCACATTTTTTTCTGAGTATCTCTTGAAGCACCAAGTGTTTCCTGCTTAAGGATCTTCAAGGTATATGTTTTACAAATGGACTCTATTTCCTGATTCAGTACAATGACTATTATCATTTTTAACTCAAGAATATTGTCAGAACGAAGATGGGTGTCCTGGGTGTCACTCGGTCTCAGGTTTGTGGAAAGATATGATTGTCATGCTTCCCAACTATTTTTTCAGAATTTATTTCAAATACAGAGTGAAGCACACACTCAGAACTGAGAAAAAGTGAAAGTGAGGAGGGAAGAGAAAGAGAGAGGGAAAGAAGGAGAGAGTATCATTTATCCACTGGTTCACTCTCCACATGGCTGCAATGGCTGGCGCTGGACCAGGCTGAAGCCAGAGCTGGGTAATCTGAGTCTCAGACACTGGTGGTAGAAGCCCAAGTCTTAGGGCCCTCTCCCACAGGTCTCCCTGTTGCTGGCAAGGGGCTGATGCTCTTGGACCACCATCCACTGCCTTCCCAGGTGCGTTATCAAGGAGCTGAATCAGAAACAAAGCAGCTGGGGTTCTATCCAGTGCTCTGATATGGGAAGCCAGCATTTCAGGCAGTGTTTTAACCTTCTGCACCACAAAGTCAGCCCTTAGCTACTCTGTTGACATCTGTCTTATCTGTATTAACAATCAGTTCTTACTACTCTTAAGGACCAGTTTTTTTTTTTTAAAGATGTATTTAATTATATTAGAAAGGCAGATTTACAGAGAGAGAGACAGAGGAAGATCTTCTGTCCACTGATTCACTAGCCAAGCAGCCACAATGGCCAGAGCTGATCTGATCTGAAGTCAGGAGCTAGAATCTTCTTCCATGCCTCCCACATAGGTGCAGGGTCCCAATGCTTTGTGTCATCCTCGACTGCTCTCCCAGGCTGCATGCAGGGAGCTAGATAGAAGTAGAGCAGGTGGGACATGAACTGGTACCCAAATGGGATCCCAATGCATGCAAGGTAAGGACTTTAGCTACTAGGCTACTGCGCCAGGCCCTTCAGGACCAGTTTTTAGGAACTTCTTACATCATTATAATCTTACATCATTATATCTTACATCATTATAATTTTCTGCCCTAATATGCTATGCTCTTGGAAATAAGATATCCAAGCCTGTGTACAAATACAGGTGACTTGAGGAGGCCCTTAATGGACTCTCTAATGAGTAAGATGGATGTTTTGGGAGTATGATTCATGTTGGTTGAGTTCTTCCCTACTTGACATCAATATTGAAGATAGATGAAGTCTTACCATAAAAAAAAAAAAACACCAAAATCTTTACTCTCTTTTCTTGTCTGCAATTTTAACTTGAATTCCACGTAATGACCTGACTACAAGTACTTTTAACCAGAAACAAGCTGCCAGCCCGTGCTGCTGGGAAGGGTGTGGGTTCGAGTCCTGCATCTGCCAGTTGATGGCTGCATGAGCTCAGTTTCTTCTTTTCTAACAAGAAAATAAAGAAGTGCTGTCAGTGCCCCCAAGGATGGATGAGACAGTCAGTGAATCTACTTTGTTAAGCATTAAGTGCCAAAGTTTTACTCCAAGCATTGGTATCACCCAACACAAAGCTGTAGTTGCTTTTGTTAAACTGTACTTTGGAGGATCTGAGATGAGAATGAATGCTATGTGTGTGTTACTAGAGAAATTCATCAGTGGAAGTGAAATGCAGATCCTTCCTTGAAACCATTTGCAAGACTGAGGTGAAGCTGCTGTCTGATGATTGATGGACCAAGGTGGGGGAGGAGATAGAAAATGCCCCACTCTGTGCGGTTGGGGAAGCCAAAAAGAGGGGAGAAGCATTCTCTTTTCAAATAGGTTTTACCAGTGAGCTCTTTTCCACAGAGAGGAAAGCATTGAACATCCATGTGGTATCTCATGGTTTAAATAGGAGACTGGTGATAATTAGGTAGATCCAAAATTTTTCTTCTAAATTTATATTAGCTTCCTAAAGTTATTCATTTCTGGGCAAATTATCTGCCTTGATATATACAAGTGTGAGAGGCTCTGTGGTTACTTAGTCATGTTTGTTTCCTCAGTTTGAAAGTGATTTTAGCTGATGCCCTTTTCCCCCTTCTCATATTCACTTCCTTGATTCTTGAGTTCTCTTTTAGTGACCCCAAAGAGGAAATCCTTGTTGTGATCCTGTGTGCTGCAAGGCCAGCTGACCCTGTGGATACCTTGAGTGTATCAGCTGGGTTTTGCGTTAAGCTTTTCTTGTGAGGTAAATGGCATCACTGTCATCCCCACCCTGGCCAAGTTTTATTTGACTCTGCTGTTGAATGAAGTGCGGGAATATGAGAGATAGTCAGGATTGAAATTCATACCTGAAGACGAGGCTAAATTTAACCACATAGAAATTCAGATCACACCATGAGAGGCCAGAGGAGAAGGAAGATCAGGAGGAAGAGCAGTAGGAAGGAAAAGTGGAAAAAGTAGAAGAGGAGGAGCCTGGGAGCAACGATGGATGTGTATGGAGTTGAAAATCTCCAGATCTGTATGTATATCTTGACTTTTAGGTTAGTCATGTAGGATTGTCCAAGGTACTTTATTTCTCAGACGCAGTCTCTTTATTGGTGAGTGTGATGATAGTATCTGCAGCATGATGACACTTTGTGTTCTATCTGTACAAGTGAAGAGAGCACAAATAGCATCACATATGAAAGGGCTTCATAGAGTGTAAGGTGGTGGTAACCATTACCATCATCATTAACATCACCACCATCACCATCATCTTCAGTGCCCTGACTTATCAGAAGTCAGAAAGGCATTAACCAGATCCAAGAAAGCTATAGTATGGCCTATGGAGAGTTTCAGGTTGTTTTCTAGGCTTCAGTAGTTTTAATTGAATGTTGACTCATTCAGATTTTATTTTAAACCTGCGGATTTCCAGTTATCCACTGATTTGGAAGGATGAAGTCAGGATAGTGGGGCAGATGACCAGGAACATTGCCAGAAGATAGGATGAAGCCAGTTTCAAAGCCATGTGTTAAATGTACACAAAAAGAAGCTGACATTTCTCAGGTCAGAGGTAAAAAGCATTGCTCTCAGAGACTGACACAGACACTCAAAGGACAGGTTAGTTCATTGATCAAACGTAGATTAGAAGAAGGAAAGCAAGGCCTAATGTTAGAAAGCGTGATGAGTCAAGACTTGCTTACATTTTACCCAGAAGATGTTTTTGCTCTTCTGGAAGAGATTTTGGAAAAGATGGGTTGGTTGGAAGCAGATAACAGAGTCTGGGGGAGGACATGAACCCCAGGATCCCACTCAAATGTGGTGCTCGGAGTTGCATCCCACTCCCTTTTGCCCACTTCCAGCCGCGTGAAAATGAGATGCAAAATATGGTCTGAAAGAAAGCAAGAGCCTCCAATTCTTCTATACCTTATACTTAGGTTAGTGGAAAGAACAAACCAGGCATAAGAGTCGTTTTTGAGTAAAGAGGGGAGAAATTTTATATATATATATATATATGGTCAATGACATAATTGGGCTCATAGAGTTTGGATAGTGGCTATGGTATCAGACCAATTTTTGTCTTCATCAATTAGGTTTCTTCTAGTAACTAAACTGTCACCACCACAATTTTGCTGCAACAGTGACCTGTGATCACAGTGTTTAAATTCAGCTATAGCTATGTCCCCCACCCCAGGACTAGGGAGCCAGTGGCGAGCTCTTAAAATGTATGAAGCAGTCCCTTGCTGGGAGGTAGCTCCTACAGTTGCATCTCCAAGTTGGAAGCCATGAAAATGGTTTGCAATATTTTACCCTCAGATCCAAGACCTTAATCTCCTGTTGACCTTGGACTGTAATTTGGGTAACCAGCACTTTGATTCCCCATTTACAGCAGGGAGGTAGATTGGTTAGAAAACCTGTATTTGCAGTTCATGAGCTGGAACTTGTGTACATGTCTTGGATTAACATTTGCAACAACAGTACAGTCCTCCCTCAGCATTCATGGAGATTGATGCAGGGCTGAAATCGCTTCTATAAAAAATGTGTAGTATCTACAAATAACCTGTTCTGGTGCTCTCGCACACTTAACTCATCACTAGGCTACTTAATGATACCTAGTACTATGTAAATGCTATGTAAATAGTGGTTGTAATTGTTTGGGGACAATGGTGACAGATGAAATAAATCTGTGCACCTTTGGTACAAATGTAATTTTTAAAACACACTTTTGATTCATGTTTGATCGAATTCAAGAATTCAGAAGGACACAGAAGGCCAGCTGTGCTGAGTTTGCCTGGAAGGTTGGGTTTTGCTTGAAGAAGCACATCTGGGCTCTTGCCTCAGGCTTTCTCATGCCACTTGTCAGTTAGCAGTTTCCACTCTGTTCTTCCTTTAGCCAGCAGTTCAGAACTGTTCCCTCTCATGTGGGAATTCTGGGCTCACATCTGGGCTGTGCCTGCTCTTTCCTGGTCACACCCTTGGAGCACGTTTAAAAGATACAGCAGAGCTAGTATTCAGCTGGCACACACTTGTGTACCCCCCCCAAGAGTTGGAAAGACTCTTTTGGATGATCCATGCCCTGGCTGCTCAGGGTTTTGAATGTGGTATTAATACCATAGCACAGGGCTATGGTATTAATTCTTTTCAGATACAATACACATGAAGCATACTATGGTCTAGCTGACTTTAATCTTTGATCAACAAGGGGAAAATTTACTTAGAACATTTTGACAAGCACTTGAAAATTATGAGCATTCATCACTTTGTGATGAAGCAGAAAGGTGGCGGGCAGCCAATAGTGAGGATGCCCTGCTGCCTGAACCCCTGGCGTGGGTCCGCGTTCTCTTGCAGCTGCAGGTGACTGGCACCCGGTAAGCCACCCACTTCAAGCATCAGCATCTCCCTACCTCCCTCTGGGAGTTGTCTTCAGTGCTATGGGGTCTTTGGAACAAGTGAGGGATTGCAGAGAAGCTGTTACCAGATATGCTGAGGGAATAATGATGCCATTGGCTTCTATACCCTGATGTGGGTCAGACGCTTACCAGGGTTCCTGCAAGACAGGGCTCTGCTGCCCATAGCAGTTCCCTCTTTTCTTTCTTCGTTGCCTCACATTCCCATTGCTTTCTTCTTATTTCATGCCATCATCTCTCAGAAATGTTCCCTGCCCCACAGCACCTTCATCAGTGACGCAGGACCCAAACTAAAGCACAATTTACTTCCGAACTCTTGATATCAGGCTCCCAGCTGTTCATGTTTCATAGCCTTTTGCCACCCACACTTCCCAATCTGTTAGAAATGCATATAGAGGAGACTGGTACTGTGGCTTAGTAGGTAAAACCACTGCCTGTGATGCCAGCATCCCCTATTGGGGCCAGGTCAAGTCTCAGGGGCTCGACTTCCAATCCAGCTCCATGCTAATGTGCCCAAAAAAGCAGCAGAAGATGGACCATTTGCTTGGACCCCTGCATCCCTGTGGGAGACCTAGAGAAAGCACCCGGCTTCTGGCATCAGCCTTACCTAGCCCTGGCTATTGTGGCCATCTGGGGATTAAACCAGTGGATGGAAAAATATCTCTGTCTTGCCCTCTCTCTGTAACTTTGACTTTTAAATAAATAAATAAATAAATCTTTAAAATAAAAATTTTGAAAAAGGAAATGTGCCTTGCTGAAATCATGAACCCTTTACCTGGATTCCTCTGGCCTGGGAAGTGAGTCCAGGAGCCTTTGAGTGATGTAGTGAATCCTGCCTTTCAGCTGCAGCTGAGACCATGAGGCCTTGAGACTGCACTCCCTGCTGTATCCCTCCCTCTGCCTCAGTTCCCCAACTCCATCTTCTCTCTGCCTAGGTTGTGGCTTCCCATTCTCGTCTCCCAACTCCTTTCTGCACCTTTCCAGCTGATTCCAGCCTCTGGAAAGTGAGTTTCTGGAAAACCCTCTTAGAGCTCTGTCTGTTGGCAGCAGTGTAACTTACATTCAAACACATGTTGAATGCCTCTCTCTGGACCTGGGATGCTACAGGTACCAGAGGATTTGTCCGACACCAGCCACGTGGATTGATATAGCCTTCTGTAGCTGCTTTGGGATGTCACTATCTGTCTGAGTATTTGCAAGGGACCAGGTGACACACACAATCTAAAATGTTTACTCTCTAGACCTTGAGGACCATGTTGGTTGGCCCACCCCTTCAAATTAATACTGGTTCTGATTCAAGATAGACATGATACAAACATTGAAGACTGTCTGGCTCAGAGTTGCTGTGGATTTTGCTTCTCCCTTCCCTGGTCTTCTTGCCTTGTGAGCATGTAGCAGTCCGATCACAGCAGGGAAGTTTCGAGACCTGTCTGTGAATAAGTATGTGGGCCATTCTGTGTTGTTTGTACTCAGATGTAAGTGAGAGATCCACTTTATTGCAATGATGCCTAGTTTTCTAGGCAATGCCTTTATGGAAGAGATGTGTTACTTCTCTCTTTCTCTCTCGCTTAGTTGGGTAAGTCTGTCTTGCTATGTGCAGTGTTTTTCAGATGTTTCCATGGTTGGAAAGAATCCTACTTGGGCTGGCCTTGTGGTTTAGCAGTTAGGCCACCACATATGATGCTAGCATCCCATGTGAGCACTGGTCTGAGTCCAGATTGTTCCACTTCCAATCCAGCTTCCTGCTAATGCACCTGAGAAAGCAGTAGAGGATGGCCCATGTGCTTGAACTCCTGCCACTCATGTGGGAGACCTCGATGGAGTTCTGGGCTCCTGACTTTGGATCAGCCTGGCCCCAGCTGCTGATCCATTTGGGGAGTGAACGAGCAGATGGAAGATCAATAACACATACTCTCTCTTTTTTTCCCTCTCTTCTTCATTCCTCTTTCCCTCTCTCTCTCCTTCCCTATCTCTCTCTTTCAAATAAATAAATCTTTAAAAACAAATGAATCTTACTTCTGCATTTACTTGGCAAAGCATGTGCTATCCAGATTTCATCTGAGGAATCCAGAGTAAAGTGAGGTAAAGAAGAGAACAGCCTTTACTCGCGGGCCCACAGGGTGCTGGTGTCAACACCCTATGCTGCTGTTGTCATTTTCATTCCATAGATTTCATCGTCTCACTCTTGAACTTAGAAGTACAGTCGCACATGTCTCTGAGCCTCTCTGTACTGCTAAGGGAGACTTCTCAGGTTTGCTACGTGCCTGTGTAATCTGATCCCCTGTTGTGTTCCACGATGGTTTATGAAGGTGGGTGTGGGTGTGGGGGGTGAGATGGGGGGTGAGGGGGAAGAGGGAACCCAGATCTCTGCCTGTGTTTGAGAGAGCTCAGTCAGGGTCAAGACTGGAGGAGGCCCTTGTTTCACATCGACCCATCTGCAGGCCAAACCTCTCCATGCACCTCAGTCTTGCTGTATGCTGTTTCCGCTCCCTAAAAGGCTCCCTCTCTTTTTCTGGCTAGCAATCCCTTCCCACCAACTTTCAAAGTTCTGTTTACTTTCATCTTCTTTGTGAAACTTACAAATTTACTGAGATACATTGTTCCCTCAGCTGGAATCTATGGTTTTTTTTTTGTATTTATTGCTGTTGGTATTATGATCCCTAGTTTTGTGTTTATTTCCTACTGAAGTATGAGCTGGAGAGTATGGAGTTCTATGAGGAATCACCTACAAGTTTGTAGGAAATCCAAACTCTTACAAAACTATGCATGGACTTCAAAATTTCCTGCACCAAAAAATAAATTTACCTTTTAAATGAAAAAAAAAATGTGTTTTGTATTTGAATGTGGAAGACGAGAGGCACAAGGATAGAAAAAGAAATGTTCTGGGCCCAACATGATAGCCTAGCAGTTGGAGTCCTTGCCTGGTATGCACTGGGATCCCTTATAGACACCGGTTCTAATCCTGGAGGTCCTGCTTTCCATCCAGCTCCCTGCTGTGGCAGGGGAAAGCAGTCAAGGACGGCCCAAAGCCTTGGGACCCTGCACCCATGTGGGAGACCTGGAAGAAAACTCCTGGCTTCTGACTTTGGTTCGGCTCAGCTCAGGCTGTTGTGGCCACTTGGGACGTGAATCATTGGATGGAAGAGCTTTCTCTCTAACTTGCCTCCTCTCTGTGTATCTGACTTTCCAATAAAAACAAATAAATTCTTTTAAAAAGTTTAAAAATATAAAGAAAGGTTCCATCCAATAGATTACTCCTTAAATGCTCACAGCAGCCAGAGCCAAAGCCAAAACTGAAACTGCCTTTCAGGTCTGCCCTGTAGGGAGCATGGGCCCAAGCACCTGAGCCATCATCTTTGTCTCCTGGGGTACACATTAGTAAGAAGCTGGATCGAAAGAGGAGACAGGAGTTGAGCCCGAGGACGCTGACGTGGGAAGCGGACATACTTGCTCTGTTGTGTTTTATTCTAGTCTTTCGTGTATTTTGTGGAGCATGGTCTAATAATTTGACACATGTTCAATGGGTGATAAGATTCTTAAGCATTTCATCTCCCTAAACATCAAAATTTCTCTAAAAATTTAATATTATTATTATTATTTGAAAGATTTACAGTGAGAAAAGGAAAGACAGAGAGGGGGAACAAATCTTGCATTTGCTGGTTCACTCCCCATGTGGCTGCAATAGGCAGAGCTGGGCCACCTGCTGCTGCTTTCCCAGGCACATTAGCAGAGGATAGAGCAGAAGTAGAGCAGCCAAGACTCCAATCGGTGTCCATATGGAATGCTGGTACTACAGGCGGAGACTCAACCTACCACTTCATGGCACTGCTTCCTAAAATTTTTTGATTAACACTTGATAATTATGTGTATAAATGGGGGGTGATGCAATATGTCAGCAAAGGCATACAGTATATAATGATCAAAGTGATTGGCGTACCTGTCTTTGTCATTACTCTGTTTGCGATCTTTGATCTTCTGTCTGCCATTTTTGCATAAAATATGTAGTGAATAACTGCAAACTACAGTGTTCCCATCGCTTGTGCCCTTCTCTCAACTCCTGCGTCTGTTAAACAACACCTCCATCCCTTTCCAAGACAAAGCAGGGCATCTC
Source organism: Ochotona princeps (assembly GCF_030435755.1). Classification (NCBI taxonomy): domain Eukaryota; kingdom Metazoa; phylum Chordata; class Mammalia; order Lagomorpha; family Ochotonidae; genus Ochotona; species Ochotona princeps. Next base: position 52,596,370 of record NC_080836.1, read on the forward strand.
TTGGTAGACTGACCTCTAGTGGTGGGAAGGAGTTGGGGACTTCGAATATGAACTTTGTCTCATTTGCAGAAGGGTAATATTGTTGATTATTGCAATTGTTCCTTTTGGAGAACAAAGCTATTCCTTAGCTCTGATCTGTCTTAGCTGTATGTCTAACATCAGTCTTGGAAACTGCCTTGACTCTATTTGCAATAGAATCATGACCTGCTTTGTTAGGTTCTGCTTAAAACGTGTCTCCCTTTTCATGAAACATTGAATTCAAAATAGAAAGCAGCATTTTTCAAGAGTGTCCCTAGAGGACTGGAGTGATAGGGAGTTTCTGTTGCTGGAGCCATTTACCTGTGGAATGCTTCCTGTCTCCAGATGCCTACTGGAGAGAGGATGGGACCTGGCCAAGGGCCCGCTTGTCCATCTTCCTGGGGCTGCTAACCACTTAGGGGTAGAAAGAATGAGCTTTAGCTGACTTTTCCCCCTCTTCACCGAGGGGAGGAAGCAGAACTCCAGGGCTGACGGGAAGTCTCTGAGGGCCAGGGCACTTGGGATCCCATGTTCAACACCAGGGAGATTGTAATTTATCACCTGGAAGATCACCTGGGAGGAAGAATATGTCAACATGGACCTCCCTTTTAATATAAAATGGTGTTTTCAGAATTGTGTCTCTCACTTGTGTTTCCTTGTTAGCAAGCTGGTAGATCACGTGACACTTTCTCCTGTTCCTATCTTTGGCATGCTTTTTAAAGCAAGAACTCCATTTTTGCTGGGATTTGTTGTTCTGATCCACAGCAGTGATGCAGTGAAGGGGTCTTGTTTGCTCATCAACAGATTTCAGTTGTTGAGAGACCAGATTGCAGCCTGTTGCCAGAAACATAGGCACTGTTTGATCTCTGTTCATCAGGCTACTCGGTAATTAGGATTGTGTCCAAGTAACAAATGCCTCTTTTCCCGCAGGGGTCATTGCAGCACAGATAGCACTGGGATTGTGTCTCCACACAGGCTGCACTTTAATGACACATATGGTGTTTCTCCAGGCTAGCCCGTGCATCTCTGATTGTGGCTAGCTTGTTGCGTTTAATGTCAGTTAGCAAGAAGCATTCTAAAATTACAGATGGTCATTCTGTAAGATTCACGTCAAAGCTTCTATTTAAACTTCTGGACCATAAACGACTTCTTTGAGCACATTTCACACAAGAAAGCTTAGTTCAACATGACAGCACTGTTTGAGGTGCTCTGTATTCCTGGGATAATATTTACCAGTCTTTGGGAATGGCCTCCAGTGCACTGGGTGAATTTCCATAACCACAATCAAGTGAAAGATGGAAGTCTCCATGTTTTAGAGCTGTTGAGTGCTCATGTCAATGGAGGCAATTTGTGTCAGATTGAAAGCAAGTCTGGAGCAAACATCTCAATAATAACTAGGCAGAGGATTTAGAATGCAAGAGGAAGGAAAGCCTGATGTGACTCCAAAGAACTGTAGAGGGCTTTTATTTTGGTAGCTGGGGCTCTGACACCAGTCCCTGGTTCTGACGGAGGAGGGCTGGCGGTGATAGGTGGTGGTAGGTGCAGCCACTCTATTTAAGGAGAGGAAGTTAGATGACTGATAAGAGCCAAGGCTCCCAGCGGGAGGGACATGAATGGCTGGCTACAGGCATTTCCACAGCTGTCCCTGGGGATTGTTGCATGACCTTTGCTTAACTCTTCTACCTTTCCAGCCCCTCGCAAACCTCCCCACCCCTCCCCAGGAAAATAGATTTGTGGTTGGACAGTAGTACAGGAGATGTATAGAGGAGTTTTCTTCACGAGGAAGTTAGGCTGTTTGTAAGTCAACCTAATTTGGCAGAGCACTGATTGGTTCTTTTCTGGAATGTAACTCCTCTGCTTCTGCAGATAAGGAAAGCCAGAGGAGGAGGTTAGACTATCAGCCACTGAGGACTTCCTCTAGCAGGACTTCCTGCTCCTAGCACCAATTAGGCTGGTTACTGATTGGCCTTCCCTCTAAAGTGAGCACTAACAATCTGTGACCAGACAGAGAGAACCCACACTTCAGATGCATCTGTGAGAAGAAGGGTGGGCAGGCTTTAAGAATAGGCCTGCCAGTAGTTTCTTGCCATGCTGTAGCCTGCACAAGAAAGATCTTGTGTCATAAAATTCCTGTTCTTTTACTCAGGACTGGGCACATAGTTTATGCAGATCCAGTGCAAAATGAAAACATGCAGCCCTTAAAAAAAGTTTAAGAATTTCAAGACAGCAAGAGCTCAGCATTGAGCCATATGCCAGGACCTTGCAAAATGAGATTGATTCTGTGTGACTGTGCAGGTTGCACACCCCTCTAGTTGGCCCTGATTTTTTCTTGTCTTCTTTTGATGAGTTGAATGTCTGCTACTTACGTGATCTTAACTAATGTCACCCTGTGACATTTATCAGATGTTAAATGTCAGGTGTGTGTCTTGGAGTCTTCTGATTTCTCTCAGTCTCCCCATACATATTTTGCCTCCTTTTCCTCCTCTGCTGCCACCTCCTCCTCCTTTGAAGAAGACATTTTCTTCAGAAGCCAGCTGTGATTTCTGCTTTAATGTCCTTCTTCTTCATCTCAAAGCCGTGACATCTGTTTATTTCAAAATGATGGATTGGTACTAAGCTAAAAGGTTTATGTTGGGAAAGTGATATTGATTACAAGAAACACAGAGCCAAATTCATGGACAGTTGTTCCACGTGATGAGATCAGAGGCAGCTGGCAGCATCAAACAAGGGTAGTGGTGCAACAAGAGGAAGATTAGGTAGACCCCTGTGTCCTCACCAAGTGAACAGTACCGGGCAGAGGTTCTGGTATAAAACCAATGATATTTGACTTCATGGCACTGTAAACTTCTATTTTTCTTTCTATTGTTGATTTTGTATTATGACTTTTCATTTGAGGGGATGTACAGTAACTATGAAATGGAGACTAACATATCCAGATGTGAGGATGTAATGTAGTATGCATTTCTTTTCTACTTCCAAAGATGGACTTACAATGAAACTGTTTACAATATCTTGACAATAGAATGCTGGACTCTCTGCCATTGTCCATGCCCGCAATGATGGACATATGACTGTGTATGAAGAACTATATGTTAGTAATGATATAGAGGAACTAGGTGGGTGGGAAGGAATGGGGGAGGGGATAAGGGAAATGCCAGGAGCCTATGGAACTGTATCATAAAATTATAATAATAATAATGAAATGTAAAAAAAAACAATGAAAGAATGGAAGTTGATCTTGCCTATTTCCAGCTGGAGCAGAGAATTCTGGTGACACTGAGTACAAGGAGCTTCACCAAATACACCTGGTGATAGGTAATGTGTGTATTTCTGCTGTCATGCATAGCCACTCTCCTCCTACATATCAGTTGGGAATTCTGTCTCTTATGAACAGAGCACAAAAGAGGGAGGGAGGAGCTGTCTTAAATGTCTCAGGTTGGTAAGTCCTCCCTCCTTCCTCACCACCCATTTTTATGGAAGACCATCCTGGCCGACTTCCATGGTGAAAAGTCATCCCTGTGAGTACAGAAGGTTGCATGGCCATCCTCGACATTCCATTTCCTGTGAATGACAGGGGTGGCAGGAAAGTCACCTAGTCCCCTGGGAATTCCATCCCTGAAATGTCACTAAGGCATCCTCATGCCCCATGAAGTACTTTCTTTTTGTAGATTGATGGACTGTGTTTTGGAATCAGTGCTTTAAGACCTGACTTGTCACTCCTGTTGCTCTTTCCTGATCCTGGTAAAGCCAGGGCAGCAGTTGATCTTCCATTCCAGCTGTAGCCTGGATTTGACTCTTCCTTAATCCTCATCTCTCAGGGTTTCTGCATCAGGACTTTTCCTCAACCTCCAGAGCTTCCTGCTCAGGACAGTCAGGGGGTTGAGAAGGGGTGAGAACATCTGGAAGTAGGCCTCAGCCAGCAGAGGGCAAGGTCCACAGATCCCGTGCTTTCCAGGCATGATTCTGAGATGTGTCCTTCAAGTCCCTGCTGGAATGACCCATCTGTCATCACCACCATGACACTCTGTTCCTCCTTGCCCAGTTCATTCGGCCAGCCTTTTACTCCTGTTGCCTGGGACCACATACCCCTGTCCCCAAAAGAGCAATATCCAAGTTCTAACTTTAAGTCCTGTTCTCAGAGGAACACAAATAAATAAATGCTTCTGTAAAGAATCGGATACACGGGTAGAGGGAGGTAACCCTAGGGCTCCTTTGCTGAGATGTAGCTGGTTGGGCCAGGAGAAGTCGTGACCACAGCTGGTCTTCTGGTCTGTTGTAGGTATCCGTGTCTCCCATCCATGCCTTCCATCCTGGCTCCACTTATTGGACCATTGATGTTTACCACAGAAGCCAGTGGAAGCTTCTGCCCAAATTCTTAATCAAGATACTATTCGAAAGCCTTTGTTTTGCATCATCATTCTGCATGGACCTCCTTCTCCTTCCTGACTGTACAGACATGAAATATCAGAGCAAATGGCTCTTTGTGAAATGCACATCTCCAGGACAAGACCTGCCATGATTCTTTTTTTTTTTTTTTGAGATTTATTTATTTTTTGATTGCAAAGTCAGATATACAGAGGGAGGAGGAGAGACAGGGGAAGACCTTCCGTCCGATGATTTACTCCCCAAGTGAGCTGCAACGGCCAGTGCTGCGCCGATCCAAAGCCAGGAGTCTGGAACTGCTTCCTCCAGGTCTCCCACGCAGGTACAGGGTCCCAAGGCTTTGGGTCGTCCTCAACTGCTTTCCTAGACCACAAGCAGGGAGCTGGATGGGAAGTGGAGCTACTGGGACACGATCCCGGCGTGTTCAAGACGAGGATTTTAGCTGCTAGGCCATGGTGCCGGGCCCGACCTGCCAAGATTCTTAATGCTACACAATGTCCATGGCCATTTGTGGCCTTGTCTCCATATGTTGCTGTGCCACCTTCTTCCTCTGCTTTGAGGAACATACCGACTGCCTGCTTGGCATCGCCTGACCTGCAGAGAACATTAGAGACCAGTGGATTTCCTGTCAGAGTCAGGGCATAGGCCCTGTGAAATGCGCTTCCAGCTTCATTGCTGGTGCACCCATGTAGAAACACAGTCACCTCACAGCAGTCACCACTGGCTGGTGATTCTGGGTTCCTTGCTCTACATCACATTTTTTTTCCTGTGAATACTTCCAGCTGTTGCATCATTCTTTTAAATGTATGTATTTACTTGAGAGACAGGGAGAAACTAAGAGGGGGAGAGGTAGCGAGCGCTAGCTCCCATCCTCTGGCAAACTCTCCAGATGCCTACAATAGTTAGGATTGGGTCATGCCAAAGTCAGAGATCGGAATGTAACCCGAGCCCCCCATGCAGGTTTTAGAAGCTCAACAGCTTGAGCCATCGCCACAGCTTCTGAGTCTCTGCTTGGGAGGAAGCTGGGATGGTCTAGAGGCAGGAATAGGACCCAGGCACCTGGACTTGGGATACACGTGTCTTCACTGGCAGCTAAACCCCTGAGCCACACACCAGCCCTAACTTCTGCCTTTTAAGCTTGCTTTTTAACAGGGCATAAAATAAGAAATTGAAACTATGTGAAAGTTCTCAACTAGTGCTTATGCTTTTGTTTGTCTTTTTTCCTCTATTTTTAGGAGAAGGGTTTAGTGGGAGAGAGTAGACGGATTCTTTGATGAAAACTGAAGATTTATTTTGGAAGTGAGCATAAGTGACTGTGTGCAGAGAAATAGGGGAAGAACAGTATATTCATTTCAGACTGAATAGGCGTTTTTTACACTGACTGCGGGGATGCAGATTGAGTGAGAAGAGAAAGCCAATGGTGACTGTGTGAAGAAAAGAGGGTGCTGAAATCTGGCTTGGCTCTCAGGGCATTTTAGAGAAGCGCAAAATAACAGTATCACTGTCCTGCCAGCTGTTTTCTTGTTCCAGTTTGTACCAACCTTTTGAAAATACCCCGCACTTACAGAGGCACCTGCACATGCCATGTTGCCCTTTGAAGTGGGCCGTGAACATGGCATAATAATTACTGCAAACTTGAACTATCTTGAACTTTCTGCGCATGCATTGGCTGATGAATACTTTATGCAGCGAGCATCTTCAAAGAAGCCCAGGAGACGTTTTTTGGATTTTCTTTAGAGAACCCTCGCTGGCTTGTGGTATGTGAGGGGAGGTGGGGGTGGGCAGTGATCTGTGGTTGCTTCCCGCGTCTGTTTTAGATGCTCTCTTGGCAGCACCCCTGCAGCCATTTCGCTTTCAAGTTTTTCTGTTCTTCATTGTTTTTTTTTCATCTTTTAGAGACAACAGCTGGATATTGCTTTTTTGTACTCACTCCTGATGCACTGTCCTGTTGTGAGCCATTCTAGTGCTTTTTTTTTTTTTTTAAAGCACATGGCAGCCCACTTTTCCATAATATTTAATTAGAAGTTGGGCTTCACAGGGCTTGTTGCTGATACCTACTAGAAGATGGAGCCAGTAGCTGTCTCCAGGGAGTTAGGGTATCTTATTTTTTCAGCCTCGTGGGCTTCCTGTCTGGGGTGCAAATGCTTCCCATCAGATCCTGCTTTGGGGAGAGACCACCCTCTACCTGTAGCAGTCTGCTGGTGTTGACTTGTCACTACGGAATCTGCGAAGAGATGCATGTTTCCTGGGTTATTGCTGACGGTTTCCTGTGACTTTAGTGGTTGATTGGATAGCCTAAGTTTATAGACAGCAGCAAATCTTGGCTCCCAGAGGCCAACAAACCTAAATTTCATGCTGCCATTCTTTGTCCCAGGAAGGTATGCTTGAGTCACCCAGGGCATTGTTTTTGGAGTTGTTTGTGTCATTACAGCAGGAAACTGCAGACTGGATATGTATAAAGAGCAGAAATTTATGGGGCTCATAATCCTGGAGACTACGTAGGTCAAATCAGAGGGGCCGTCTGGAGGCATCATCACATGGCAGGGGATGTCATGGGGGCCGGGGGAGAGAGTGCATCAGAGTACAGAACTGGTGGTTACAGCAAAGTTGCTGTCTAGATGAGGCACCTGCTACTATGATGATGATATTAGTCCACCTGTGAGGTCTCTCATTGAAGAATATATATCCAATGTGTGAGTTTTAGTGGACACATGCAAACCACAGCCAGCATTCCTAGAGGAACATCTCAGTTTTGTGTCTGGGAGGAAGACTCAGGGAAAGGATGGTTAAAAATAAAAATCTCAAGGAGAAAAAAACAAAGGACAAAACCCAGACTTAGATCCATGCTGTTCGGGAGGATTGGCTGGTCCAGATTATGAATCTACAGGATGAGCTATGTTTTTATGGCAGTGAAAGAGATGAACCCACTTTGATAAGATTCCTCCCACCCACATTGCATCGGAACCCTCTTAGGTCACAAATGTATCTAAGAGACGTGCACCAGAAATGGAAGCTTTTCTGAGACATAAATGAGCCATGAGAGAGGCCATGAAGACATTCTCTGAGAAACTGGAGTTTTGAGCATTTTTTAAATCCTCCACCTTATATAAACTGCTGATTTTCACACAGACTGGAGGAATTTAACATGCAACAAGCAAACAGAAGCTGTGGAATCAGTCATGATTTATTAATCTTCCTTTTGAGGTCTTGATTTGAAATCTTATTGAAATAGGACAGAGTGAAATTACTCAGTGAATGAAGTGCTTTAGGATTTGTAAGAAAAGTGATCTTCAGTTTTTAATTTTTTTGAGATAACATAATTTTCAGGATACATCATTATGGCACACTGAATTATAATCTACAAATTAGAATATAATTGTGCAATTTGTGTTTAATTCTCTTGCTCACATTTTATATTAGGCATATTTCTTTGCAGATTTACAGTATTGTGGGTTTTCATAAACAGCTATTTAAAGCCATTCACATCATCAAAATAATATTTATAGATATTCAGGAAATGATTAATGTTAGAATTGTGGCGCAGAAGACATACTTACTGTGTGGGTTTGCCACTGCCTGCTCCCTAACCAAACAATTTCAGTTTTGGTTAAGGTCCCTGAATAAGTGCAGTGGAAATTAGTTTCCTTTGGAAGACTCTTACAATTGGAAGACTAATTTAGATTAGGAGGGCATGCTGGGCTTGGCAGAGGTCATTGTGAGAAAAGCAAAGCATGATTTTCCCTAGACAAAGGCAAGCTTGTTGGAGAGCTTGCTTTATTGCCTGGAAATTCTATATATATGCTCATTGCTTCACTGTTGGGTTTTGTGTGCTTGGTTTCTGGTTTCGCCTGGGAAAATCAAATGCTGAAAAAGGCAAGCAGTGCTCTGCATTTGAGGGGCCCACCGAGAAGCCTGTACATGCAGTCCTCCTGCTATGCAGTGTTCCTGGGTGGCGGGCTGCCTGCAAGAGCAGTGCCTGGACTCGGGCTGCTTTTGAGTAAAATCAGCATCAGGTGCTTTGGGGGAGCCCCCACCCTATCCCCAGAGTGCCCAGAAAATGGCACTCAGCTACTCTTTCTAATGCCTTCCCAGATGCCCAGGAGATCCTGGGCAAGCTGGATTCACATCCAGCGTGTCCACACTATGTCTTCTTTTTAAACAGTTTGAGATATAATTCACCTACCGTACTTATCAACCCGTTGCCATGTATAATATAATAGCATGCAAAATAGTGTGTAATCACCACTATGCACATTTTTAGGACGCATCTGTCACCCCAAAAGATACCCTGCCCCTCAGTGAGCAGTCTTTTGTGGCCCAGGTTTAGGCAAATGAATTCAGATGTGTGAAGATGCTCATTCACTGGGTTGCTTCGGAATCACCTTCCTGTCCATGGCTTCACAGCTGTAGTCGACACAGAACACTGGGGCAGGACTGTGGAGTTGTCTAGTACTATCTGCCAAACCCCTGACTGGAGGTCTGATGACAGTGTAACAAGGTTGGGCTTTGGAGAAGGAAGAACTGTATCATTTGGGGACATCATTGCAGGTGGCCTAGAGGCTGCAGCTGTATGGGGTCTCATCTAGGGTGGGAACAACAGGAGAGTTACAGACCAGATTTGGCTCCAAGTTAAGAAGACAGATATGAATGCCAGGTGGATTTCCATATGAAAAGTCAGGAAATTTGGGGAGTTAGACGTCAGGATGACTACTTATCAAGCTGAAGTTCAACCTCCAGAAGGGAGAAGGACAGTGAGGGCACATGGCAGGTAGAGATGAGGTCCGAGTAGAGAAGTCAGGGAGATATTGAGTAAGACTGCTGAATCCAGGCTTGCATGAGTCTGCCTGCATTCCAGCACACCCCTTCAGACTCATTGGCACTCAGCTGAGTCATTCTGGTACCTGCTTTCTTCTCCTTTCCCCCTAATGCCTTCCCTCAGGCCCACCTCAGTCTGTGGACTCCTTTGGATAGGCCACACTGCACATTGTCTGTCTTGTACCAGCTTCCCATAGCTGGCTCTTGATACCTACAAGTGAGGTGTAGAGGCGTTTGGGCAGCTGTCCCAGCCACTTGGGATGTAACCAGGCTAGACCAGCACACTTCCACTTGGGGGAGGGTGCAGAGGTCAGACTGAAATGTCATCATTCCGTGGGGCTGGAATGAGTGAGGAGGGTTGGAGTTCCCTGGATCCTGGGGTCCAGGTGCAGGGTATCTGACCTGGATGCTCTCCTTACCCCTGTTTTTAAGGAGGTCATGTTCAACTTCTGGCACTTTCACTGAAGACAGCATAATCCCCTTTGTCCTGGTTAGCTGTGGACTCTGTGCGTGGGTAGAGGTAGTAGACAACAGCCACTTCTGACCTGGTGAAACTTCTGAGGAATTTTTGACAAGGTCCTTCTTCACTCTCTAGTGTCGTCTCCTCTCTGGAATCTTCTCTCATTCCCCCTGCTACAAATGAAATGTATCTCAACTGTACTTGACAGATGTTACTTAAAAGCTGCATGCATTTGGGCAAAAATGCATGATTTTTGAAGTATTAGGAATTTTTACTTAAACTTGCAATAAAATCAATACATGTCTATTACAAATATTGAAACACATAGGTTTTCATACATGCCCACTCCCAGCCCTCAGCCCCACATGACCATCTGTCTCCTATGGTTTAGAAAGTGTGCTGGCTGTTAGGAGCACCATGTCCTTTCCTCCAGTACTATAGAGATGATTTATAGGGAAGGCCAATGTGGCTACTTTCTGATGGAGGAGATGACTTTCAAGGTTGCAGCAGCAGTGGGCATGGTCTAAGAGGAGTCTACGCAGGACAGTCAGATACTTAGGTTCTGTGGACCTTAGAGGTTGCGTACACAGTGTCCTTGGGCCTTGATGCAGTCACATTGGAGAATATGAGGGACTTGGAAGACCTGGGGACAGTGACCAATGATCCAAACGACAATGCCAGAGAAGACTAAAACTCTAAGACTTCACAGACTTCACAGTGGAGGTCCAGGAAGCCCTATGGGCCTTGGAGAGAGAAATTTGACAACTTTGGAAGAATCAAAAAGCAACAAATGATGGTTTTGTGGCTTTGAGTATTGGTTGGAGGTGGGTGGTATTTCAGGCTAGAACTAGAGGCAGGAGAGATAAAGGAAGTGGTGCCAGGCAAGAATCAGGCCACTGTGGGCTACATTTAGGGGCAATTTCAGTCCCAACAAGGAACCAACCCACTCATCAAAGGAGACTATGGAAATACAGGCCAGTGGGCAGGGTTCGCAGAAGGGATGAGGGAAGGCGATGGCTGGGCAGTGCTGAGGTGCTGCCTTCCCACTTTCGGGCCCTTCTCTCCACTGCAGGTATCTGGACTCAGGGAAGCCAGAGCTCCCCAAGCCAATGAGAGGTGGAGGCAACGGAACCTGGGAAGGAAACTGAGTAGAATTGGGGCAGGCCAAGATGGACAGAATTACATCCACAGTCATCACTTAAAGCTTCAATTTTGCCTTCTCATCTTCCTTAACTGTTCCCAGTTAAGTTATAGGAATAGTGGCACATTCTTACCTGTGCTCTGAGCCAGATCCTGCAATTGGTAACATTTTGCCCCATCCCTACGCCCTCTGTTATTTTCTGCTGAGTCATGTATGAGTAGCACCTCACCTCTGAATCCTAGAGGGCATGTTTCCTTAGAACAAGGACATCAAACCAGTTAACCCAGTTCCTTTCAACACTAGCCACGTTCAAACACAATCCTTCGTGTCTTATCTGTGTGCTATGATTTTTAGATCATCAAAAATTGAAGGTTTTATCTGGAAGTTGAATTAAAGCTTTTTTCTTCTTCTGACAACATTAGAGAAAGAGCACACACCAGCTTTTGCCAGGTTGCCAAAAAATATAGTTGCAAATCCATGGAATTATACAACGAATGCCAATTAGGTAAAGCATCAGTGAGATAAAAAAAAATTTCCAAAATGATGGCTTGCATATAAATCTGCCTGGGAATTATATGGTTAAAATGATGTCTCATTTTTACAAATAAGACAAGAAACATCCATGAATCTCTTAAAACCAAATGTTCACCAAATGTATTGGGGCACTGATTATAAAAGAGCAATCTAGCTGCTCTTTCTCTGTGTACTTACTTTTAAACTACAGAATTGATTAGTAGCTCATAGATCTTGGAGAGCTAAATTTAGGGCTCTGTGTTTATCAGCATCAACTGTTCATCATGCTTCCCCTGTCCTTTCTCTTCAAGGCAGGTGCTTATTCACAAAGGACAAACAAACATCACAGAAATGTTTGACCATGGGCATCATCTGATGTCAAATAGCTTCTTTCATCATATCTCTAAATCACTAGATTTATGTTTATGGGTCTTCATGCATTAGGCTGTTTTTTTTTTTCTGCAAGCATTAGAATGAAATGTGCCCTTGGCAGAATTGGGATGAGAGAAATGGTGATGTAATGGGAACGGGAAGGAATTGTTTATTGTGTGCCTGGGTTAAGAGGGGCTTCACTGGGCCACTAGCCAGCCCTTCCATGTGCCTTGGGGATGTTTCTGGTTTGTTACTGAGGAACTGGACCTCTGAGGAAATCCAACTGGTGTTTCTTTGGCTCCATTTTCAGTGGAAGCTACCTGTGTGCCAGACCCTGGGCTGGATTTTGTGAATCTGATCCCTGTTCTCTGCTAAGCTGCAGAGGGGCAGCAGAGGAAGACATTGAACCATGCACACTCAAGTATATTACAGAGTGATACAGCAATGGCAGGGACATGGTGCTGAGATAGGAAGCCAGGAGAGGACGCAATGTGTGGGAGGATTTGAGCCACCATAGTGAGTGGGAAGAAGGGAACCAAGAATATGTGGGAGTGGAGGCTGCAAGGACAACAGAGGAGGGGACGGGAGGCGGGGGGCGGGTATGGGAGAGCTCCCAGGACTTGTTCTCACAGAGATTTGCTCATACACGCTGGAATGGGCGCTCACACTTGTCTAGGTCATAAAGCTTGTATCTTCCTATCCCTCTAAGATCTCTCCTCACTCATGCCCCACTGTCTTGGATGTGGGGCACCCACTGCTCTCTTCCACACTATTTCTCAGAATGCCAAAGTATGGGTTTTTTTACTGAACTTCCTAGTGTTCGTGCTGGGAAAAGCAATACGTCATCTGTTCTATGATGATACAAAGGGAGAGTAGAATGTATCTGGCCTGAGGAGGCCTGTAAGAACACATCCTGCAGAGAAAAGAGTTTGGATTTGGTGCAGTGAAGATAGAAGGGAAAGCAAGAGCCACTCCAGGACTCAAGGGGTGTAATGTTCCCTGCTGGACAAAAGCTTCCAAAACCCCACTATATTCTATTACTGTGATTCCCTGGAAAGATGCTTTGAGTAAACATCACTTTAGATTGACAAGGATGTTTTAATAGTGTTCATGGAAACTTGGAGCAAAAATTCTGGAAATGATGCTGGTGGAGAAGAAGAAAATAGGCAACGTAGCCAAAGTTTGGAGTGAATCCAAGTAGAAAGTTTCTAAGGATGAAGAATGATTAAAGCTATGAAAAAGCATGCCCTGAGCCATTGAGTGTACAAAATGTAGAAGCTGCTGTCCTCATGTGGCTTACATCGTAAATAGCACTGTGGGTGAATGCAGTGAAAACTGCTGCCTATCAGATGTTATAGGCCATGTGGCTTACAGGATGGGCTGGAGGGAGGGCTATGTGTGTACACAGCTTGATAGATGCGCAATGCCTATGTCCCAGTACAAGTTCAGGTCTTAGGAACAAGGCCAGAAACTAGAAGAAATGTCTTTGAAGTGAGGAGTTTATGTATTCATTTGAGCCATTAAACTCTTCCCCCGAGTCTCAACTGAAAAACACCACACATGTCACCTCCTCTCTGTCACATATATGTACACTGCTGTCCTATGTCCCAACCTTAGAACAGTGTACTACATAGCAAAAAGTAAACAGCAAATGCTGGTAGTTTGCTTTACAGGGATCACAGTCCTGGACTATAATCCTTTCTCTCACAGAATCATTTAGTTTAGAGTTTAATCCTGGTTCTCTCCCATGTATCCTGATTCTGCTTGATCAACATGTAAGTCCTGTTTTGGAATTTTCTGGTTTCTGTCATTTGTCTTGTTAGCATTACTGTCAATTTTCTAAGAACTGGAATTCACACATTAGTTTTAATTTGGAATAACTGCGTGTAATACCCATCACCCATGGTTAGATAAAATATCTACTATTTGTCTATAGATAAGAAACCAATGGATATATATTTTAACCATTTATATCAGATGGGATAAAGTAGGTTCAGACTTAGTGTTACAAAGTGTGTAAGGATTTACTATGCTGATGTAATAGCAGCTCTAGAACAAATTATTTTATGGCTTCCAAGTCAGTAGCATTGACCTACTAAGTGTGTTTCACTCTCAATTTGAGTTTCCCTAAGAGAAGCTGATGGCTAATTAATTACTTGAATATGCAATGTGTGAATTAACTTAAATTATGCTCATCTCAGCCCTGGGAAATCCTCGAGCCATTTAGTCACATTAAAAGTACAGATATGTTGAATTTGCTTTGACAAGATATCACAGGCTTTATATTACCAGTAATTGGAGATCCCCCCGCCACTTCTGCTGTTAAGAATGAAGGGTCCTCATCTCCCTCTACCACATCCCTCTGACTTTCCTCCTTCAAGGCACTGTAAGGTGCCACATCCTGCCCGCTCTTCTCCTCATCACCCAAGACCTTTCTGGTTTTCCATCCAAACCATTCCCTAGGCAGCAGCTACATAGATCCTTTCAAAACAGCCATCTATTCTTGTCACTTCTTCACTTGAGATTTTTCTCCCTCAATGTGGGTAGGGGCAAAAAGATCCTATGCATTGATTCACTCCCCATGTGCTCCTAACAGGTGGGTCTGAGCAGAAGCTAGGGAGCTGGGAACTCAATCCCAGTCTCCCATATGACTGGCACACCCTGGAATCATCACCTCCTGCCTGCCAGTGTGTGCATGATCAAGAAGTTGGGAATCCTGAGCTAAGCTGAGGCTCGAACCCAGACACTCTGATAATGGGAAATGTGTCTTGAGTGGTGCCTTAACTGCAGTGCCAAATGCTGGTCCTGTTTCTCCTCTTACAATCCTTCCATCGTCCTCCTGGGATAATGACCAGACTGTTCACAGTGACCTGGCAGGTCTGGCCTGGCCTGGCCCCCTGCATGGTCAGGCCTCATGCTGTCACATCAACCCAGCGTCCTGCATCCTCACTTTCCTGTCATCATGCCCTACTCTGTGTCTTCCCACTCCACCTATTCCCTTTCTTCCTGGAAGGCTCACTCACCACTCTGCCCCCGCCCCATTCTTCTGTGTCCTCTGATGATTTAGTGTTGCTTCCCTGACTCCCAAATCTAAATTCTCTTCCCCCAAACCTGACCAGACTTCAGTGTATCTTGCACTCCTTTCCTTTCTAGCATCTGGCGTCACTGCATGTGGACATGGATATTTGTAGTGGTCGTGTGTATGACTGGTTCTATGAAGACTATAGGACCCACGAGGCCTTCACTGTGCCTCTGTGTCAACACCACCAGTATTTGCTGACTTCATGCATGTGTGCTTAACACCATTCCATCAGGGCTAATGTGACCATTCTCTATGTGTAAAACTTGGCAAGATTACTACTCCTGGCAGAGAATAGCTTTCCCTTCCATTGAGAGCACTTGAGGATCACTGCATCTGTTGGTCAAAACATTTTGTGCCTTCCCTTGGGAGAGTGTTTCCAACAGGTGGCCTTGTCTTGGAGTTGGTAGAATCAGCATAGTTGAGCTTTGGTCATGCATTTGTGAGGGGTTTGTGATTGGATTCCAACATGTGGTTCTTGTCTGACTTTGGAGGGCCTAGCCTTCATTATTAGGGTACTTTTTCTCAGTTATTTGGAAGGTAGAAGAAGATGGGATGGAGAGAGGGAAAGAGAGAGAGATAGAAAGAGAGAGAATGAAAAAGAGAATCTTCCATGCCTTGGCTTACTTCCCAAATGCCAACAATTGGATCTGGGCTAGGTCGAAGTTGGAGGCTGGGAACTCAATTTACATTACTCAAGTGAGTGACAGGAAACCAAGTACTTTAGCCATTATCCACTAACTCCTAGGTTGTGCATCAGCAGGAAGCTGGCATGGAGATTATAGCTGGGCCCAAACCTGTGTTCTGTACCATGAGATGTGGTGTTCTGAACACTGACTACTGCACCAGCACCCAGCCCTCATTACTATTACGAGCTCGGTTTTAGTCCATTGGGAAACCTTAATAGAATTGTAATGAATGGGATGTGATGATGGGAGTTATACCCACAGCCCCACAACAGTGCTGTGTTCCTCCCCAGTCCCAGATACTGCCCGCCACATGCTCTCATCAGCCCGTCTCTGTGCTGAACTCTTGCTCCACCTCAGCACTTCATTTCTACAACAAGACCTGCCAGTCACTCTCGTGCCTTCATGTCTTCTGTGCTAAGAGATTTCAGCTCTACTCCACCACAGAGCTACTTCGACTTTCCCTCCATCACATAGGTCACCAAGCAGCAGGAGGAAAGCAAGGGACGATTACAGGGAAAGCATGTACTCAAAGCTCAGTCTTTCCTGAGCTGATAATTGCCAGTGGGAACTTGGTAGTAGTCACATACTGCATGCTGTGCTAGCCTCCCTGTGCAGGCTCTTGTTGGCTCGGTGGCCAAGCCATGGCATTGAGAAGCAGCTTGGGGCATACAAGGAGGCCTTACAGAGTGCCAGGGAAACCTTGACTTCCAGCCGAGGGAATATTCTCTTGTCTTGCAGGGCTCAGCTCACACTGTCTGCCTCGATCTTCTGAGTGTTGCTTTGCAAACCGTGACTTTGCAATAGACCTCTGTCCCCTCCTTCAGGAGATGCCATCTAACCATCATATTCTAGTTCCTGGACTCTACTGGGCCCTATAGAACCCCTGTGCACATGAGACATCGGTGCTGGGCTGGTGCAGTGGCTAGCGGGCTAATCCTCTACCTGCAAGTGCCACATGAGCACTTGTTTGTGTCCCAGTTGCTCTACTTCCTGTCCAGGTCACTGCTTATGGCCTGGGAAAAGCACTGGGGGGTGGCCTATGTCTTTGGGACCCTGTACCTGTGTGGGAGGCCCAGAAGAAGCTCCTCCTCCTGGCTCTGGCCATTGCAGCCACTTAGGAGTGAGCCATCTAATGGAAAAGCTGTTTCTCTTTCTGTGTCTTGTCTAAAAAACATTTTTTTAAAAGAACTATTTATTTTTATTGAAAGGCAGATTTACAGAGAGAAAGAGAGACAGAGATAAAGATCTTCCATCTGCTGGTTCATTCCCCAAGTGGCTGCAACAGCCAGAGCTGAGCCAAACGGAAGCTTTAGCCATTGGGTTATTATACCGCTCCCGTGTGTGTGTGTGTGTGTGTGTGTGTGTGTGTGTTACCCTTTGTGGGTAAGAGTAGCCCGAAGCCAGGACTCAGGGCTTGTGGGACAAAACTGAAGTTCCCTAGTCCCCACTCAGGCCAGTGGAAATTGCAGCCAGAGCTCACCAGGGAACTGGATGTGGCCAACATTCGGCTGAGTAATGGATCAGGCCTTTGGCTTTCTGAAGCTGTTGTCATTCGTCTCTTCTTAGAAAACTTTTTAAATTTATATTTTATGAATATGAAAGAAATTTCATGTAATTTACAGATACAATCCTATGAGTATAAAAATTGCCTCTATTTCTAAATTTTTATGATAATATATTTTTAATTTATGGTTAAAGGTTTAATGTTTCAGACAGAAAGAGTCCAATGAGTAAAAAGTAGGAAGACCAATGTTCTGCAGGAGTCTGGACGCAGGCTATGAAGAATAATTAGACCCAAAGGTGGCCAACTTCTTGATTGGGAGCAGGCAAATACCTCCTGGTCTGAGCACAGTTTCCCTCCTTTGGAATCCCATTTCCTACACTTCTGATGACTTAATTCCCTCTTCCTTCTATTGTGAGCCACAAGCACTGACTTGGTTTTACAAACTGACCCACTGTAACATACAGATTAGCTTTTTCAAAGGGATTCTATCAGTGACCATGTGTTCCGGCTGGCAGGCTTTCTACCTCTTCGGAACTTGTTGTCTTCCCCCTGGGCTATTCTGCCCTAGGACTCAAAGATGGATGATGTATTATGTGATTATTTATACATAAATGCCTATTCTTCCAAGCTTTAATTAACATATGGAGCAGAAGATGTGTTGGGGATAAGAGGGGGCGTATCGTCATAGTATGTGTCTATCCACAGTCCTCGTAAATGCAAGTTGAAAGGTTAGGTGATCTGCATCCCAAAGCTGAAGACTCTGTGGTTGGGAAATATTGACACTGCTGAGACTTGCTGAATAAACCTTGGTTTTATCATTACTATTATCACTCTCATTATCACACTATCAGCAAGCACTTGCTAAGCATCTGAGCTCTAAGTGTATCCTGCTAAGTGTATCCTGAGCACTTTATGGATTCTATTCCTCCTCTTCCCAGTGGTCCTTAAAGAGGGCTGCTGTTGTCCTAGTCTCCTAACCCAGAAGGGACTAAGGGAGGTAGCTTCCCCAAGTTAACCCAGGTGGGATGTGGAGGGACCAGAATGAAGATATGGGACCAGCATATGGGTTTCCAGTGTCTGCACACTTTCTGTAACATCAGAAGTCCTGTTTTTGGGCCCGGTGGTGTGGCCTAGCGGCCTAAGTCCTCGCCTTGAACGCGCCAGGATCCCATACAGGCGCCAGTTCTAATCCCGGCAGCTCCACTTCCCATCCAGCTCCCTGCTTGTGGCCTGGGAAAGCAGTCGAGGACGGCCCAAAGCTTTGGGACCCTGCACCCGTGTGGGAGACCTGGAAGAGGTTCCTGGTTCCCGGCTTCGGATCGGCGAGCACCGGCCGTTGAGGCTCACTTGGGGAGTGAATCATCGGACGGAAGATCTTCCTCTCTGTCTCTGCTCCTCTCTGTATATCTGACTTTGTAATAAAATAAATAAATCTTTAAAAAAAAAAAAAGAGAAGTCCTGTTTTTTCTGTTTTTTTTTTTTTTCCCACTGAATCTCCTGAATGCAGAGAAAATCAATACATCATGCCTGGGGTCTAGACCCTTTGTAGCTAGGAGTAGCCAGCAGCCAGCTCTAAATTTCTTTGAAGTCTCATGCTTTAATCTTTAAAATGTATGCAAATTTCACTTTCTACTCCATAATGTAAAGTGCAAAAATAAACCTTTAAACTACTTGACACAGAATAAAATTGGAAGCTCCAGGAAGAGCTGCTGTTTATCTTGCTCTTCCCCCTTTCTGCCCTGCTGGGCGCCATGCTGGGGAGGGGGCATGCACCTTGAGTGGGGAGGATCAGTCTTGCACTGCTGTGTAGATCGCTTAAGGTCTTTGTGTGAGTTTTGTTGATACATCTCTGTTATGGAGCAGCTTGTCACCTGGCTAGTCCACAGCCAGAGAACTCTGAATGGAGAGTGGAGTCCCTAACACAGATCCTAAATTGACCTTTGTTGATTCTTCATGGTGATCTTGAGTGACATATGTCTGGCTATAAGGCTAGAGATAATTTAGCCTGTGGTTTGTAAAAACAAAAACAAACAAAAAACCTTCCCTTTTTAGAAGCCGAAACTGTTATTTTGTTTTAGATTTATTTTTATTAGAAAGGCAGATTTACAGTGATAGAAGGAAAGGCAAAGATCTTTTTCATCTGTTAGTTTACTCCTCAAATGACCACAACAGCTGGAGCTGAACTGATCCAAAGCCAGGAGCCAGGAGCTTCTTCTGTGTCTCTCATCTGGTGTGCAGAATCCCAAGGACTTGGGCCATCCTCTTCTGCTTTCCCAGGCCTCAGGCAGGGAGCTCGATGGGAAGTGGAGCAGCCAGAACATGAACTGGTGCCATAGGGATGCTCTTGCTTGAATGTGGAGGATTAGCCTTTTGAGTCATAACTCCAGCTGTATCACTCTTGGAGCTCTAATGGAGAAAGCAGATAAAAATGAAAACTCTTCAGTTACCATTGGCGTTGAAAAGTCCATGCTTGGGCCCGGAGGCGTGGCCTAGCGGCTAAAGTCCTCTCCTTGAACGCTCCGGGATCCCATGTGGGCGCCGGTTCTAATCCCAGCAGCTCCACTTCCCATCCAGCTCCCTGCTTGTGGCCTGGGAAAGCAGTTGAGGACGGCCCAAAACTTTGGGACCCTGCACCCGCGTGGGAGACCCGGAAGAGGTTCCTCGTTCCCGGCTTCGGTTCGGCGCAGCACCGGCCTGTTGTGGCTCACTTGGGGAGTGAAACATCGGATGGAAGATCTTCCTCTCTGTCTCTCCTCCTCTCTGTATATCCGGCTTTCCAATAATAATAAAATCTTAAAAAAAAAAAAAGTCCATGCTTGCATGGTGTGCCCTTGCCTGAACATAATGAAACACTCCTCTTACGCTGACTCAGAGCACTCATTCCCCCAAGAAAGCAGACTGAAGCCAAGCACTTTGTCTGTGGTGGCCCTGCTGGTTAATGACAAGACCAGGGAGATCCTAAAACCAAACTAAGCATCTTCAAGATCTTGAAGGCTGTAGTGATTTTCTTATTATTTAGAATGTGAGTGTCTTGTTTCTTGCCTTTTCTCAGAGGCCCCAGATGGCTTGGAAGTGGCATGTTCAGGAGTCCTCCAGCCAGGGGCAGCCCATTCAGGGCAAGATGGCATTGTTGATGTCAGTGAAATTGACACCCTGGGTCTCAGAGACAGACTGGATCTAGACCAGTGGTCAGCTGTGCCCACCTCCCCATCAAGCCTTGGAAGAACCTACTGGAAACTTCCTGGACATGCACAGAAAAGCTGGGACTGTCCCTGGAGTGATACCTGCTAGGGGTCACTCTGCAGGTCACGGTGTAGGAGTTGGAGCTGTCTCTTTCCTCTCCTGCTCAAAGCTCAGTTTTGGCCTCCTCTTGTCTCTGGCTGCCTGTTGGTTTATCTCAGTATTTTGGCACTCGTGTTATAGGGATAGCTCTTTCTTATGTACATAGAAATGTACTTGAAAAATGACTGAATGAAGTCATTGAAGCTGGGGAGTGGCTAGAGTGTGTTGGGATCCTAGAAAAAGGGTATGCAGGGAGAGGTCAACCAAGGTCTCAGGCAGCAAGCAAGAACTCAGCCAGGCCTCTGTACCCCTACCAGCAGCCAGATTGTGGAAGGTATGAGGGCATGACATCCAGGAGCTGCCACCAAGACCTGCTGGGTTAGAGTAGACACTTAGCCTCCTGCTGGGGAAAACATCCCCATCCCACGTTTGAGTGCCTGGGTTTGTTTCCTGCTAATGCCAACTCTAAAAGGTACAAGTAGCTGGGTTCATGCCACCTACATCAGCAACTTCGCTTGAATTCCTAAGTCCCAACTTAGCTTTGACCCTGGAAGTACAGTTTTGGTGGTTGTGGGCATTTGAGGGGATGAATTAGCAGATGGGAACTCAATTTGTCCATCTCTACCAGATAAAGCAGTACAATCTGCTGCATCACTCCAGAAAAGCTACTGCCCTCAGGCTTATGCTGAATTGGGGAGACCCTCAGAATATATTTTTTCTTTTATTTTAATTGAAACATGATGTGTACCTAATTAAGTGGAGCACATGATGTCTTGATACATATGTAAATGGTATGATGTTCAAGTGAGGATCAGCATATCTATCTCTCCAAATTTTTGTCTTCGTTTATAGTAAAAATATTTGAAATCCATTCTTCCAGCATTCTGCAATGTATAGCCTGTGCCTTGTGTACCCTGGAATGCCAGGACTCATTTCTTCTCTCCAACTCTAACGTAGTGCCATTTGCCCTTCCCCAATCCCTGTTGCCTTGCAATGGCTATTCTACTTCTCCTATCCATAAGGATAGGAGCTGCCCCACATTCTGAAGGGTTACTGATGCACTCATGTCTTACTGATGCATGGTCTGTTACATCATAGCCCTGTGAGAAGATAGTCCAGTTCTGAACTCTCCATATCCCCGTGCCTCTGGGGAATTTCACCTGCCAGGGGTAATGCTCCCACCTTCATGTGTTGCCCTGAGAAAGGGCTGTGCACTTCCTCCACTGTTTTCATTATCTCGTGCTGCTGGGTGCTGCGTTCCCTTGGATGGGCAATGCTGAATATTGCTTCGGGCTGATCCCATAGACTCAGTGTGCACTCAGCCCAGAGGGAGCCACACTTGGCTTCTCAAACCTGTACCCTCAGTCCTTGTCTCTTCCAAGCCACACAGACATAGAACCATCTGGTTGAGTGTTTGTCATTGTTCAAACCTGGCATCCCCATGCCCCATTTCCTCTCTAGTAACCTTCAGAAAGTTTCTCCCTTAAATCCTAAGAACAGTGCTAGAAGAACCTCCCATTCCACAGGTGGCTGTTGAAGGTGGTTCACTTGTATTCCAAGATGACCTTGCAGCTGTGCTTATCTGCTGGAGCAGCCAGAACTGCAGACTGTGCATGTGTACTCCCTGGGGACACAGTTCCTTTTGTTCCTGGTGGTCTAACAAGCTTGTCTGGTGGCATAGGCTATGCAGTATTTTATCACCTGTCCAGGTACTCTGAGTCAGGAGTCCAGGCAGGACAAGATGGCTTGCCTCTGCCCCCTGTGCTGGTTTGTCCTCTGCAGGGAAGATGCTGATGGCTGGAGTTGATTTGAGCACGTGAAGCTGGCATCAGAGGCAGGGCTCCGTTGCACCATTGCTGAGAACACCTGGACGTGCCTTTTCTGTGGAGCGTAGGCTCCTCCTGGAATGCAGACAGCTCCTGAGAGGTGGATCCCAGGGAGAGCAAGTGTGGAAGCTGCAAAGGAAACCACACAGCGTGACCTGCACTGTGTTCTCTTGGTTACAAGAGAATTGTGAAGGTAGCACACATTCCAGGGCAGCTGAAAGCACTTACTGGCTTCAGGTGATGGAAAGAGAGTGTCACGTTTCAGAAAAACATATGAGAGAAGAGATAGCATTGTGATCACCTTTACAAAATGCAGAGGGTCTCAGTCTACTCTCTGGGCACCATGTATACCTCTGCCACATGTACTGTCCTTATCTGAGATCTCCAAAGTCTTTTCTGCTTATGGCATCCACTCAAAGTCCAGGACCCAGGACATGAGCCAGCACCCATGTGATGCCCTGGCACATTCAAGGTGAGGATTTAGCCACTAGGTGATTGCACAGGGCCTTCCAGAGAATTCCTTATGTGTACTGTCTCTGGTTCCTACTCATACAGCCTCAGGGCTCCCAAACCATTCCTAATCTGCATAATCTCTGTCTCAACACAGGAGGATGTTACTTAAGCCATTGATAAGTTTCTTATGTATTAATTACTCTCAAAAGCTCTGTCAAAAGCTCTGTCAAAATTATTGTCAAAAGCTCTGTCTGCTCAGAGATTCTGCTCTATCTTGGACCCTTTTTGAGGTTGCTGTGACACAATATCCTTTAGCTTTTCTGAGCATCCTTCCTAAAATGACCTGTGAAGTATCACCTTAAGTTTCCCTGGAGTTGCTAGGAATGATTTTGCTATCATAACCTTGGCCTTTTTGCTCTAAGGCTTTCTTCACCTGCTGGTGCTCTGTATTTGATCGTTGACAGGAGGCCCTGTCTGAAAATCTTTCACTGGAAGAGACTGAGAAAGAAGAAAAATAGCTGTATTTCTGGGCTTTACAAGACCTGGACCCTGAGTTATACTTATTCTAAATTCTGATTTCAAACTCAATGACTGCTTTGTCAGCTCATCTGCCTCTGCACCCTTCAAAGATACTTAAGCAAACAGAGGACACTCTGTTATTCTGCCTGGAAATCTTAGCCAGAGAGACCCTCGACTCATTAGGTGCTTTTTCCGTTTTCCACACTACTGCAGGCGTTGCTGTTGCTAAGCTTTCCACCTTTACGCAACTAGAATCCATGTGCTCCATCTTCCAGGAATATTCTTTGCACTTTCCTCTAAACCCACGTTAGTAGTTCCCTTGAACCCTACCAGGCTCCCCCTACCTTCCAGGCCTCATGTTACAGGTTTTTCTAGAGCACACCTCGCTTTCAGATGCCAGATTCTCTCCTAGTTGTCTCTGTATACTGAACTATGCCAAACCTAACAGCCACCACCCATACCATTTTACTGTGCCTTCAGGTGCCCCACAGGCTGGGATTAGGAGCTTGTCGAGGGTGCAATGGGAATTCATTGTTTCTGCTCCATGATATTCAGGGCCTCATCTGGGAGCAATTGAGCAAGCAAAGTGATTTGATGGTGGCTGGAAGGGCGCTTGACTGGCTGGGCCCTGGAAATACCTGGAGACTTCTTCACTCCCATGTTGGTTGATGAACTGGGAGGCCCAAGGCTGAGATGAGCTGGGATGGCTTTACAGAGCACTCATTCACATCACTGTTACTTTTCTTAACTTGTTCTTTAAAAAAAAAAAAAGTTTGGTTCTGATTGTGTGGCTCTCTGTTCAGTTTGCTGGCTTACTACTTTATCAGTAGAACCTTTTCTTTTAATAGTGCCTGGTATAGGAGTTCACAAATCAAGGCACAACAGGGAAAAGCATGATCTGTTCTGATGTCCTGCAGGTAATAGCGACACATGGCATAGAAGTCAGGGGTTCTAAAGGATGGATGGTAAGAATCAAGTCTCTCTCCTTTGACCTTTAGTCTTTCAGATGTGTTTTCTAGAAATAGTTTTGTTGCTACTTTCTTGTGTATCTGTCAAGAAAGAGACTATGCATTTACAAATCTTAGATGTATTCAGGCACCCCCCCCACACACACAACACATCTATTCTTTTATCTTCACAAAATTATATAGCACACTACTTACTCTCTGTAGTTTACCTCTAGTTGTCAGGGCAGGTGCTTGATGTAGCAGTTGGAATGCCTGCATCTCACATTGCTATACCTGAGTTCGATTCCTGGTTTTGGCTCCAGCTTCCCATCAGTGTAGACCCTTGCAGGCAGCAACAATGGCTGAAGTAATTGGATTCCTGCTAACCATGTTGGAGACCTCTGTTGCATTCCTTGCAACCTGCTTTGGCTTCAGCCATTGTAGGTTATCTAGAGAGTGGACCAGCAAATGGGAGCATGTGTTCTCTCCTTTCTTCCCCCTCTCACTACCTCTCAAATAAACATTAAAAAATTTAAATATAGAGACCATTCCTTATAAATAGTGCTGCTTTCATAGCTGCATACTAGTCCCACCTTATCAAGAAACAGTCCATTATCATTCTACTTATGGACATTTGAGTTATTTGCTGTTTGTAATTGTTGTTGTATTTACTATTACAGACAGACAGCAGTGTGTGCAGTTGTATTCAAGAGGAAGCAACACATCTACTCCCTATAGGAGATTCATTGCTCAGTCAAGGGAATACATGTTTTAAAATCTGATAAATGCTTCCAAATTGCTTTGTACTGCAGTTGTATCATTTTACACATCCACGAGCAATATTTGAGAGACTCAATTTTTACCTCTCTCATCAAGTAGTATGTGAGCAAGCTTATTGAAATTTTGTGAACTCTTACATTTAAAAGTGTTGTACCATATTAACAGGCCTCTCTATAATGAGTGACATTTAGCATCTTTTCATTTACTATTTCACTTTACAGACTGCTTTTGAACTTGTTCTTGGGAGATGAAATCTGTTCAAAGGTGAAACAACAAGCAAATGATTTAGGAATACAGAAATTCTGATATCAATCTTATTCCATTCAGCTGTTTTTACTTTAATTAGTACAGATTCTCTGTCATGTGCAACATAAGACATCACAATTAAGACAATGGTTGGAATGCCCCCGTTCTGTATTGAGGTCCCTGGGTTGGGTCATTACTCAGATTCCAATCCAACTTCCTGTTAATGTGCACCTGGGAAGCAGTAGGTAGTGGCTCAAATACTCGGGTCCTTGCCTCCCATCTGGGAGACCCAAATGGAGCTCTGGACTTCTAGCTTCAGCTTGTTCCAACTCTGGCGATTATAGGCATTTAGAGAGTGAATCAGCACATGGTGGGGGTGGCGGGCAGGTTGTCTCTCTTCCTGTCACTTCTCTTTCCTTTGTGTCATGCTGGCTTTCAAAGAAAAACAGAATTTTAAAAAGTGCTCCATTGGTTTTAAAAGGTTGGCTTTGTGTTATAAATACTTTAATCCTATTTTTGTAATCTCCACTATATTAGAAGCTGTTGTATTGAAACTGATGTTTTCTTATTAAATGAACTATGGTTAAAATTAGATTCAGCAATGGCATTTATGGAACAATTAGAAATTTGAATATCAACTGGGTATTTGGGAATTACTATATATTCTAGCTGTGATAATGATATTGCGATTTTGCTTGAAAAATAGACTGTATCTTTTAAAGATGCCTACTGGAATATTTATGGACTTAATGATATGGTTTCTGGAATCTGCTTTGAAATAATTCTTGAATGGATAGCATTGGTTGTAATAATTATCAAAACTGGATATAAAGTAGTGGTATTCTATTTTTTACATGCTTCACATTTTTCTAGAAAAATCTGGAAATTTAACAAACAAGTATTAGGTTCATACCATGTAAGACATAGTCCCTGTGTTGCAGAAAATAGATACTTCCCAATGGTGAGAAACTTCATCTATATGTTCTCTGTAGTTAGCCCAGTGTCCAAAATGCTGTTGGCATATAGCAGGTGCTCAGCACACACAATTTCTCCCCCAAAGGCTGCTCTGTTTTGACTTTCACCAATGGCGGCCCTGAATATGTGCCCCATGAGACAATAGCTGGCCAAGTGATTAGTTTCCAAGGAAGATGGAGTCTGTGGAGTCTCATGCATTTGAGAATCAGAGAGGTACTTCTGGAGAGTTGCCAGCCATCAGTATTGAAATTCCTTAAAAAAAAAAGATTATTTATGCTTATTGGAAAGGCAGATTTACAGAGAAAAGGAGAAACAGAGAAAGAAAAATCTTCCACCCTTTGGTTCACTCCCCAATGGCAGTGCTAAGCTGATCCATAGCCAGGAGACAGGAGCTTTTTCTAGGTCTCCCACATGGGTTCAGGGTCCCAAGGACTTGAGCCATCCTCCACTGCTTTCCCAGGTCATAAACAGGGAAATGGGTTGGGAGTGGAGCAGCTGGGATGTGAACCAGTGCTCATATGGTCCTTGAAGGTACAGGATTAGGATGTTCAGCTACTGCCCCGGTCTCCAGCAGTGACATTCCTAAGATTAAGGAACCCAAGACAATGTTTCTAAATCAAGAAAAATGGTCCATATAACATGGATTGCTTATTTTAGGAACCTATAAGGGATTTGCTTAGGGTTAACACAAAAGATTATGGAGAGGGCTGATCATCACACAATCTTCTTAGATGATTCACCAGGCCTTGTATACTCCTCTCTGAGCTGGTTTCACTTGAAGTCCAGAACAACAGGGTGCACAGCAATGTGCTTAATGAACAATCTCTCATGAAGAAGTGATGATGATGCTATAAACCAGGAGAGACTTGGAAGTGGGGATCCATAAAAGGAAAGATCGGGAAGGCAAAGTGTTGTGTTGGTCCCATAAATGTGTTTGAGAATTTGATAGCTCAGGAGCAGTGAAAATCATGTTTATGTTTGCCTGCAGGTGTAGTGTAATTGCTTCACGATGAGAGGAAAGATTCAAAGAAAAACACTGAGATACATCCTGCCTGGAAAAAGACTTTTTTTGAAAAAGTCTAAGTGCTGTGTTACAAAGGCCATTTACGTCCTCTGGGTGGGCTGGTCAGTTGTCCGAATGCCACATGCTACCAGCAGCCCGTTGTCACAGTGAAGTCTCTTCTACTAACATCCATGTACCACCAGGGACATTGTGGAGACCTGGCTCTTCCTGGTGGTGTTTAACATACATGCCTGTCTGACTTAAACCACTTGTCTACATGGCCTCAAACACTAATGGCCCAGCTTTCCTGCTGTGAGGATTGGAGGCTGCCCAGTTGCCCTCAGGTGCCAGCAATGTTGCCCCTTCCAGTAGGATGCTCCAGATTGCTTGGTGCCCACCATTCCTGCTCGCTCTCAAACCCTGCAGACTCTTGAGGCTGATCTCCATGTTTCAGAGAACACCTGGTCCCAAAGCCAAAGAAATATGATGCAGGAGAATCCAAGTAGGCGCACACCAAGCCCACCTCTTTTTTTTTTTTTGGCCACACACCAAAAGTTCTTTGGCGGTCACGTGGCACACAGGTGTACTGTGTAAAAGGAAGTAGCTAAATGGAAGCAAATCAGGGTCTTTCAAAGAGAGGCTTTCCAGACAAGCGCTTCTTTTTGCTTTGAAATTAGCTGATTCAGTGCCATTCACCTATTGAGAAAGCAAGCACATTTATTTGTATCTGCATCTACAAGACCCAAGGGCCTTTTCCAGCTCTGCCAGAGCCTGAGCTTGTGTTTTCAGGGGATGGAGGAAGCAAAGAAGCCCACGTGGTTCTATCAGCCACAGATGCACATGTGAGTTGTTTCAGAGGCAGCCACACCCCAGGCAGGGATATGAAACACAGCCTCTTTTCTAAGACTGTGATCTCAGAGAGCACACTTCATGGTTCCTCTAACCCTGAGCCTCCACACTTGCTGACGCCCAGAGTTGCTACTGTTTACCATGTAAACAAACCCACGTTCCACGCCAAGTCAATATCTGTGCGCTGAGTGTCCAATCTTTTCTTTCAGAAATACCGACAATACATGGCAGGACTGCTGGCTCCTCCTTATGGTGTTATGGAAACGGGCTCTAACAATGACAGTAAGTGACAAACATGAACATCTTGTATGGAAACATTTGTGGGGGAGTGTGTTTTCACATGGCAAAAACCAAGTCCCACACCAGTGTGACAGCCTGGGGCCGCAGACACCTTTGTGGGAAAGCTCACGCTTGGAGTATTTTGGCAAATCGTTAATGTTGTGTGATTTTTGTGGTCTTGGCTGATGGAAAGAGGAGGAATTCCAGGTATTCCTAAGCATCCTTAGAACACACCTCCAAAATGTCTTCATTGTGGAGTGAAATCCAGTGTTGTTTCAGTGCCCTTTTGGAAATGGGATTCATGAGCCATGGGTGTCTCCACCACGTCTAGATACCTCTGAGCTTCTTTGGGCTCAGTGGATCAAGGAGAGAGGCAGTGGGAGTCTGGATTCTTAGACTATGGTCCTTTCAAATGCCAGGCCCCTGTAGACATCAGTACTGTCATCACACACATGAGCAAGGCGACAAAGGAAGTTGTTGGAAAGCTAACTTGCTCAGGAACCTGTAGTCATCTTCGCACTATGAATTTATACATCAAAACAATATGTTGTATTCACCAAGTACAGGCATAATAATATTATACATTAGATGTATAAAATCACACATCCAGGTCTCTTATCAGTGTTGTGTCTCTGGCTGATTGTAACTGAAAGGAAGCTGTCTTCTGCTGACGCTATCTTCTGGGGAGTCTTCTGTTTCTGCGGGGTGTAGTGTGGGAGGCCTCTCTTTGGCTGGGAGTTGCTCTGTGTGTCTGAGTCCTCTTATTAAGCTCTCGTTTATATGCAGGACATAAGGAGCCCAGTACTAGAGATGGCCAAGCTGGAGCATTTTAGCCTCCAAGCCCTGTGATGTATCTGGCAATCCTCCTTCCCCAGACATCTTCAGAGCCACAAAGTCATTGTCCAGTCGCATCCTGGCTCCTGGACTTCCCACCCTTTGTCACTCTCTGCAGGTGGTCCTCCTCCCTGCTTGCCTTTCTGACCCAGCCTGTGGCTTTCTTCCATCCTACAGAGAGAGAGAGGGAGGGTGGGATGAGTCTTCTCTTTTTCTTCCATGTTCTCAACTGCAACTTTTCCTTTCTCCTGGCTGAGCCTGAGCTGACTGGCTGGTTAGGTGCATCTGGTTGGAAACCCCCAATGGGCTGTCTCCTGGCTGCATGACCTGGGCAGGACAGCACCTCCTGCCTGCGTCTCAGTGATCTCAGAGGATTATAGTGAGGCTTGGATGAACTTGACCAAGTCGAATGTTCACAAGAGTGCTAGGCACACAATAAGCACCCGAGGAGTAGTATCTATTACACTCTCACGTCTGTCACTTTCACCCCTCACAACCAAAATCTCTGCTCTACCCACACTTTTTGAATAAACCTTCATGATGTCCATCCAGTAACCAACCCCCCCCCTCTCTCATTTTGCCTGGTCCTTCTGGATTGCTTTGAGATTTTCCATGCTCAAGCGTCTGTTGGGTCCGGGCTCCTGCTGCATTCTCCTGGCTTGCTCAAATCACTGGTCACGTGCATTATTGTTTCCTGGTGCTTCGGCCCCTTCCCCAAAGCCCCACATCACACAGGAGTCGGCCCTGGATGCTCCTCCTTTGTTACTCCCCCTGGACTCTCCTGTCCATGTCCACAACTGATGAAGTACCTCCCAAGCCAGCACAGCACCTGGGAGCCTCAATTGCCAAATGACTACTGCTCCCCATTTGTCCTGAGAGTCCCTTGGGCCTCTCCCCAGGTCAACATCACATCCTGATCTGCCCTAGTTGCAAACTACCCACCTGGAACCCCATTTTCAAAGCCTCTGCTGTTCTCTTGCTCTGCCAGGCTCTAAAGCTCAAGCAGCTTTAGGTTCCTCCTGCTCCTTCCACTCAGCTGTCCACCACCTCTCCATCCTTTGCAGATGCTTGGTCTTTCATTCCTGTTTCCTCTGCAGCCAGCAGGCAGCCAAGGATTCCACTGACTCACTGTCTCTGAAGCATCAGTCAGACAACATTGGTCTACCTGGCATCTGATTTCCAGGCAACTTTCTACTTTGTATTGTGAACAATGTCAAGGATATAGAAAGCAGAAGGCCTGGCATAGTAAACACTTTGACTTTAATCATTTGTTTTAATAAGAATATTTATATGCTTGGATATTCTCTCGTTAATAAATTTGTAAATACTTGGGCATTAGTTATGGATAAATTTTTTTCTTTTCTTTCATCTGCACATTGTACCCCAGATGCTTCAGCAGGAAGTTTTTGAAAATGAAGTCTTTTCTAGCTGTAAGCACAATATCACTATGTTGCGTAATGACTGATTAGTGATTTCCTTAAGAATGCCCATCACCCAATCCATATTCAGATTTCCGATACTGATCCCTCTGGTAATTGAACTCCAGTGAAGGACCATGCCATTGCCTCTGGGTTTTGTGTCCTAAGTATCTTTTAATTTTGAACATTCCCCTTCCTTTCTTGTTCCTAATCCTATTACTCTATTGCCCAGAATTGTTTAATGCTTGTCCATTTCCTGCCATGGAAGATGAATTTCCAAAGCTTTGAATGCCTAAGCCCAACTTTCAAGTTCTTCCACGGTCACAATTAATCTTTTCTAGTATTATTTTTCTACACATGCACTAATTTCCAATCACTCAACTATGTGATTTGGAAAACATGATATTGATTTTCTTGACACTCTTAGGAAGTGAGCTGCATTTGTGCTCCTATACTCCTCAGATGATGACTGGATGGATGCTGAACAGAGGGATGGCTGGTGAATAGATGATAAATGTAAGGCTTAGGTGAATTTCAGGGTTCTAGCATGAGATCACCATCGACTCTTTCCAACAAATCTAGGAAGGGGTGACAAACATGCACGTTAATATTTGTTTCACACCACGAAGCTCTTGGTCCTCCTGCTTGCATGCTCAAGCTTCAGTCCTGATACTGTTCCACTCTGGAGACCAGTTATTTCATTAGGGAATGTTTCCAAAGAATCTTTCATTCTTACCCATCTTACATACTCTATTCTGCTGTTTAGGATGGGTGTTCTATTCTTTTAATGCCTTTATGATAAATCCTGTGTGGCCCCTTTGGAAAACACAATGTGCTGTTCCCAGAAAGTGGAAGTACTATGTTTTTGCATTACAAGACACCTTTCACCGCAGCTCTTGTAGGCTGCTAGATGCAAACTACAGCTAAAACCCATCCCAGTGCGTCTGTCTCTGCAGTATTGGGTTGCTTGTGTCTGCTGCACTAGGGACCTTGCGTTTTACTCCATCTGTGTGATACAGTATCCAACAGCAAGTGGCAAGGAATGGAGGATGCCTGTGACAGATGCTTATGAAATGTTTGTTGAAGGATGAACAAATGGTGAATAATTCTGAATAAGGAAAGTGAGACAGTCTTGCAAAAACAGCACCTTGCTCAGGCTTGACTTAAATCAGCAGGATGTTGTCTTACTCAACGTGGAAGTTGTATTGTGCTGGCTTTTATGTGCTCTTTGTCGCATGTTCAAATCACTGGAGCAATGGGAAGTAGTAAAAAGTTGATCTGAATGAAATTACGAGTGTTTTGGCACCCAGGTCAGTAGAATCCATTGCTTACATTGTATAAATCAGTGCTGAGTTTCACTTCTGGGATAATAAAGCATGTGGTCCGGAAGCAAAACAAACAGATTTTTGTTGTCTGGGCATGTGGCCCTGCTCCTGATTTTTCATGTGATTCATGTTATAGACTTTGATCAATTATGTTATTTCTCAGTGTTATTATTTAAATGCATATGAAACACAAATTGAAAACATCAAAATGTTACTTGGGTTGGTTCAGCAAAGGACTTTGGTTCCATTTTCAGGTGGATCTTACAATTTATGGCTTCTCTGTCTCTCTTCCTCCTCTAGGAATCCCTGACAAGGAGAACGTGAGTAACTCCTCTCTGCCTAACTTCTAAAATCTGTCATAAGGTAAAAAAGTAATCACAGTCCCTCCACCAGCAAGGAGAGTTCTTGGTCCACACTCAACAGAGCAATAAATATATATATTTTTAATCTTTTTCTGGCATCTTTGGGGAGTTGCTTTGAAATATGGATGGGAAAGGGCAATTGCTCTGACATGGTCACTAGATGCCTGTGATATTTAGTCTGAAGAAAGGTTATTCCAGGGGCAAATGGTACAATTTCAGTGTGTTTCCTTTTTCCCATGATGTCTGTGGCAGTAGAACAAATTGCTAGCTTCACAGCATGGTGGAAGCTCATTGCTTCTCCTTAGTAGGAGTACAAACTGTGAAATTCAAGGTCAATTGATGATTTTGCCTAATTATATCCAAGTGCACTAAAAATCAACATTTCTCCTTGGAAACTGAAAATAATTACTTGCTACAACTGTTTATGGGAAAACAGGTGAGAAATTGGAAGGTTTAGGTGGGGAAAAAAAGGCCTCACCAAGGAAGAGCATGCATTCTAAGGGTGGTGGTGGTTCTGAAGCACATCTTTGTATGCAGATGATAATATGATTCCTGTTACGTAGGACCTAAATTTAGACAACCACATGAAAGGGCTGATGATAGAAGTGTGTGGTGAGTGGTCTCCAGTGGTGCTTGGCGGGCTCGCAGGTGCACCACCATGGCGTGTGGTCCTTATGGCTGTGCTCAGAGTGACAGGCTTATCGCTCAGCTTTCCCTGCTTTCTGTCCTGGGTCTCTGGGCAGATCCACTGTCTTCATTCAAGGCATCTGATTTCCAGAGCCAGTGCGAAAGATCTGGCTCTGGCATTCTCCCATGGCCATCCCCTTTTTATGATGTGGCTTCTAAAGAGCTTGTTGGGGAGCTGGCCCACAGCGGTTGCAGCATGGCAAGTCTGGGACAGAGATCTAGCAGTGCCCTTTCAAATGTCCCACAGAAATCTTACCCGATTTGACTCCACCAAGAGTTTCATTTCCTAGCTGGAGGCCCACGCACAAGCTCTGATTAGTCTAAGCATCCAAGGCAGTTAGGTATACTGAATGAGATAATTTGTGCAAAGTGAGGGGATGGATACAGTACAGCTCAGTTAGGATTCTTTTTGTCATTGTTTTCCCAAGCCTTCCAGCATTTCCTTGCTATCTTCTCTTCTCTGCAAAACATCCTCCCCTTCATCAAGGAAATTCCTTTTACATTCCTACAACCCTCTTTAAAATCCCTTTCTTGCATGAACCTTGTTGTCAATCTTTGGCTATTAAAAAATCCTTGATGTGTTGTCCATAGCTCTAGGATGGTTCTTGCAGATTCCAAAATAACAACAGGCTTTCTAGGCTAAAGCAAAGAGCTGATTCTGCTACCATTTTAGATAGACATGGATATCCGCCCCCCAACACCCATGCTTTAACAAATAATTCAGAGAGCATTAGTCAAATAAAAAGATGATAAAAGGGCTTTGTCCTCTCTTATCAAGAGGCTGTGGATGACATGGAGTGCCCACAAGAATGCCCAAGCCCTGGGAGGTTGAAAATGTTCTAGGCTTCAAAAGGCGGCTCTGGTTCTCCAAGGGGCTCCATGACCTTTAGTTGGATCCCCTACAGGGGAACAAGAGGCACCAGACTCTAAGCAGAGGGCCTAACAGCTGACACTCTGTGCTCACTTCACGACAAAAGAGGAATTTGAAATTTGCAGAACATCTGGTATGATGAGCTGTTCACAACAGGCCATTCTGAGAGACATGGGGGACTGGGCAGGCTGTATCCTTGCTATTGATGGCAGTCTAGGCTTATTTGTTTCTGGGGCATTCCAGGTCAGATTGCCTGACAATCAGGAAAACACACTTGTTCTCCATTAGCAAAGAGAGGGGTGGTAGCTCAGCACGTGCTGTCAGGAACGCTCTCCAGTGCCAATCAAAGTAAAGCAAATGAGATGAAAGACATTCGTGAGTGGTGTTGAAGCTCTATAAAGATAAAAAGAAGCCTAAGAGTCTTAGAGTGGTGTTAATTGAAAACTTCTCCTTTGGAAGAGATGAGTCGTGTTATGATAATTTCTTTTCTTCTTTATCTTCTTTAATTACATGCTGAGCAATTTTAAGTCCCCGTATGTTTCCAAATAACAACAGTATGCCTGTGCACTCAAATAAAAGTGCTTTGATTATTGTCTCGGTGTCCAAACATTCTTTATGGAAAGGGTATCTTTTCCTTTTCTCTGTCTACTCAAATTTTGTTAATCACCATATTTAACTTTGATGAAATATACAACATCAATTCATGGTGTTTTTAGCTGCTTTATGAGCTCTATTTTATTTCTAGACTTGGACTTACCTTGAACAAAAAAAGAGCTATCCTTTCATAAGTGACTCTTTTGTATAAACAAATGGGCTAGCAGTTACTTGCTGGATTATTTTTACTTATTACAATTGATTAAGAAGTCATTTAATGTTAGTTGACGTAGGACACTGGAAGCTGTAAAATAGTTCATAGAAAATATTAGAAAATTAACCAGGGAGCTATTAGAGCAAATATACAATTTGGGTAGGGTTGTGATTGAGAGAACTCACCTCCACAGCTCCATTCCTTAAACACTGACTTCAAGCTAGTGGGAGCCAGGAACTCAACCCAGGTCTCCCTCATAGGCGGGAGCCCAATGACTCGAGTCACCACTGTTACTTCCCAGCATCTGTGTTGGTGAAAAGCTCGAGAGAGGAGCCAAAGCCTGGAATTGAACCAAAGTAGTCTGGTGTGGGGCGTGGGTGGTTAACACTAGCTGAAAGTACACTGCTAGGGCTGCTGAGTCTCGAAAGATGTTTTTCTTTGCTTCATTTAAGCTACATTTGTTTTCCCTCTTCCTCTGACAGTCTTTAACACTGAAGCTGAAAATCACAATTACAAGCCAGCGTTAGGTGTTGGGGTTGCCCCTTGAAGGATTAGGCTTGCCTGTCTTTGCTGCTTGGATGGTTGGTGTTGCGTGCTGTGCTCCCACCTTTGAGGAGACAACTGCTGTGAAGTGTTAGTGCTTTGGAAGATTATACTTCCCTTCTTTGGTGGAGAGGGAACCAGAGAAATAAGCTCAGGAGGATTTGACAAAACAGTCTCATCTTCTGATTTATAAGCATCTTTCCAAATGGATCCTTGGAAGGATTCATTTTCCAGATAGTAATCAGGGAACTTACAAAGTGTGGCAAAATGGAATAAAAATATCTATTTGGGCTCAAAAAACTTTGAAATCTATACATGTGGTATTTTTTCCCTGTAGTATATGTTTTCCAGGAACTCTTTGAAAGTGTCTCATTGTATTGATAGCATGCTCAACAAATTCCTGCTAAATTCGGAAAAGTGTTGGTTGATATGGATCGTGACCATCTCAGCACTCAGAGATGTTGCCTGCACGCTGGAAGGACTCACACTGATAGATAGATGTGAGTGGGACAGGGGTTACAGCAAATCAAGTCATGGCCTGTGATGGTGGCATCCCATATCAGAATGTCTCTTTGAATCCCAGAGGCTCCTGTTCCCATCTAGCTCCCTGCTAGCGCACCTGGGAAGACAGAAAAACATGGCAAAAGTACTTGAGCCCTGTCATCCATGTGGAAGACCCAGATGGAGTCACTGGCTCCTGCCATTGACCTGCCTCAGACCTGACTGTTGTACTATTTGGAGAGTGAACAGATATAGAAACCCACTCCTCTCTTCCCACCTCCTCCCCCGCCTTTCTCTCTTTCCCTGTCTCTCTGTTGTTCTGCCTTTCAGAAAAAAAAGTAATATACATAAATATTTTTATAAAAAATAAGAATGAGCAGAGGCTGGCATTGTAGCTCAACAGGCTAATCCTCCACTCTGTGGTGCCAGTATCCCATAGGTGTGGCAGTTCATATCCTGGCTATTCCTCCCCCAATCTAACGGCCTGCTTACAGCCTGGGATAGCAGCAGAGGATGGCCAAAGTCGTTGTGACCCTGCACACATGTAGGAGATCTGAAAGAAGCTCTGGGATTTAAGCTTCAGATCAGCTCAGTTCTGGCTGTTGCAGCCATTTGTGGAGTGAACTAATGGATGGAAGATCTTCTCTCTGTATCCTTCTCTCTGTAAATCTGCCTTTCCAATAAAAATAAACCAATATTAAAATTAGAATGAGAAAGCTTAGAGATACTCATGAGCTCGTCCCTTTAAAGATTATTTAAGGTAGGAGTTTCTCAAAGTTATAAAACTCCTGGGCCATATAGATGAAGAAAATTTTTTTAAAAATCTTTCTTTTTTTCCCCATTTTTAATTATATTTTTGACAATCTTTACATAGTTAATTAGTGTAAAAAGGTTCTAGGGCTATAGGAAAGTGTGTAAGACTATTATTTCTATATTGTTCCCTTCATGTATCTGAGGTAAAGGGGGATATTAAGGGAAAAGCCCCACCCAGTTTCCCACCCTCCCCAGGTCCCGGATGTGGGGCATGCTCAAGTGGTTTTGATAGTTCACCAGTTATGAAACACTGCCAGTCTCACCACTCCAAGCACGATGAGGTCTTTGAAGAATCCACTGATTGATAGAGTTTGTTTGCCCAGTATTTCGCTGCCAACATATAGCTGAGATGGTTGACTGACCTGTTCTGTCTTCTGTCTTTTCTTGATTAAAGTTCTGAGTCCAGCCGTTTGATTGGGGAGATCCCCAAAGAAACTTTGTTTGAGGTGTTCCCAGACCAAATTCTTGTATGTATTATCAAGTACAGGACCCAGCACAGTCCATCGCCCCAATCATCTGGTGGTTGCAATTGCTGGGTTGGTTCTGTTTTCAGCCCTGACTTGCACTGGAACCAATGGGTGTTGCAGTCCAGCCTGGTTCTGCCCAGCACATACTCGGCCCTCACATAAATCAGTAGATGAAGAATAATTTTTTGAAGAATAATTTTTGAAATTACTAAACATGTATTTAAATTGTAATGTGTAAGGAAAAGCTTATATGGTTTGACTTCCCTAATGAGCAATAAAATATGATAAATAAAAAGTAAGTAACTATTGAGGTCAAAAGCTTAGGAAATTTTAGGGAATATACATTTATTTCTGTCACTTGTTGCTCATTTGTATGGTCGGTGAAGAGAATTTAGAATGTTTTTCCCCTGTTACCATTAAAAGTGGCTGTCATAGCGTAATGCATGACCAGAGGAAGAAAATAGTAACCTCGTGTTCTTGTCCACTCTTCAGATATTTCAAAAACACAATCTCAGTGAAAGAGGGGAACACCTGTTAACTCCAGCTTCAGAATGCTTGATGAACTCAGACCAACATTTTCCTGTGGAAGGTGGTTTTAAAATGACTGACTTGGGAGTGGCCATCAGTGGTGAAGATGCCAGTTGGGACCCCACCCCCCCATCCCATATCAGAGTACTTGAGTTTAAGTCCTGACCCCAGCTCCCTGGAGATGCAGACTAGCGAAGCAACGGATGATCATGGCTTCGTAGCCAGGTCCCCAACACCACACTGGAGAGTTCAGTTGAGTTCCCAGGTGCTGGCTTCATTCTAGTCCAGCCCTGGCCATCGTGCACACCTGGGGAGTGAACCCACAAATGGAGCTCCCTGTCTCTCTGAGTCTGTTTCCTCCTCAGTGAAATCATATAACAATGACTGCTGTGGATCCAGGGTTCCAGCTTTGTCTGGGATATCCATGGTTCCACCAGCACCACTGCTGTTCTGGAACACATGTGCTGCTGAGCTCAGGACGTGAGACTCTCATAGGAGAAGCAAAATAACCATGTGTCAGCGACTCAGGGACTCCTGAGCCTGCTTGTTCCACTTGTGAAGGACAAGTTGCTTATCGCCCAAGTCAAGATTAGATTTCACAGCGCAGCTGACCCAGTCCTGGCAGTGGTGTAGTGTACCAATACACATTTCTCCAACTGGCCTATGGGAAGTGTAGCCTGCAGGCTTGCACACCTCCTCGGTCCCACCTCCTGGACAACACTGGCGACTTCCCATGGAAGGTGCCAAAGACAACTTTCGCTCGCTGGCCTCAGAACAAATGTTTGTTTTTGTCTTTGTGAGTTATGCATTTTGCAGGGCGGAATGTCCTTGCTGTGTTTTGCTCTGTTTTTCATCCCACCCATTCCTCCCTTTTATGACCTGAAGCTGCGAGCAGCCTGGGCTCTCCCTAGCATTTGCAGCAGCACCAGGGTGGAAGGTTGGCGGGGATATGTGGCTGTCGTTCATCTAAAGAGTAAATGGTGAATGTAGATAGTGCGTTAGAGCCCCGATCCTCCTTCTCTGCGTGGCTTGTGTCTGAATGTTCTCAGCCTTGCTCATGGGACCCGTCTTCTGTGAGTTTGCTGGGAGAAAGGGGATATCTTGGGGTTGCATGGGATGGGGCGGAGGTCGTTATGATACTGTGCATTACATTTGGTGATTGTTTTAATGATCTAAGCTTGACTTCTATAAAATCTTTGAAGTTTAGTGTATGAGGTGAAACTTTTAATGTCCTCATGCTGATGGTCTTCCAGGGTTAAAACTGAGTTAAACCATTGGACTGAGCTGTGAATCTATTTTCTAAATGTTTTCAGATACCAGAATTCAATCACAGGTTACCTGAGCAGTAATGAGTAGTCAATAATAACAACAACAATAAAAATGAGGGCTTCTCCCTTTGTGTAGTAAAAAGCCTCTTCCTCTCCATATACCTATCCCTCTCCAGCCTCGGGATGGGTACATGGCCTAGCACTTTGGACTTAGGGAGAATGTGTGTATCCCACATCAGAGTGCCTAGGTGCAGCATCCAGTCCTGGCTCCTGACTCCAGCTTCCTGTCAATGCAGACCCTGAGAGGCAGTTGTGGTAGTCCTACATTGAGCTTCTGGCCCCTAGCTTTGGCTCTTGGCCAGCCCTGATCACTGTAGGCATTTGGGGAGTGACCTAAGAGATGGGAGATATCTGTGTGTTACACACACACACACACACACACACACACACACACACACCTTGCAAATAAAAGAAATTTTAAAAAGAATATCAATGATCCAATTCTGAGCTAAGACTGTTGGACTTTAGCTATGTTGCTGAATGTGAGTTAACTGTGGGCAGGGGTGAGGGCCGTGACACTGAAGTAACAGCACATGTTGTGCTGTGGGTTCCAAAGCTGGGGGCGGGCACTCTTCCCTTCACACGCAGCCTTGATCTGCACTGAGGGCAATTCTCTTCAGTGCCATTTCCTTGAGCTGCTAGCATGTTCTTGCAGTTCATTGTGAGAATAAAACCCATTGTATTATTTAGTTTTGATGTATTTGAAGCTTTGCTCTTCCTATTTGAAGCAATGAAAACTGAGTTATTTACAAAATACAACTTCTGGTTAAGAGAGAAAATTGTAGTGTTCTCAGGTTGGATAAGTGAATCTCATGTTGATAGTTTAGGATTTGGATTCTTTTCTAATCACAGTTCTGTGTTAGTCAGGCTTCCCTGAGTCCAAATGAGTAAATTATCCTGCAGTCATTTTTTTAAACTTTCGGTAAAATTACAATGGTGATAGGTACAGGTACATGTACTCATTGTGTATGTATATTGAGAGAGCTATTATACATATATACATGAGGGTTCTGCAAAAGTTTGTGAAAAATGAAATTGTGAGTTTCTTTTGGTAAAAAAAATGTTTGATATCCATTCCTCTCAAGGGTCTTTTTAAAAAGTTCATGGAAAATGCAGATTGTCAGAAAACTATGCAATGAATTTCAGATTTTTTTTGCATGAAAATAAACATTCTTTGGGGACAAGGTTTTTAAATAAAAATGCATTTATTAACTTGAGAGATAGATTTCCATCTGCTAAGTTACTCCATCAGGTGCCCACAATAGCTGGGGCTGCAGGCTGGGACAGGAGCCAGGAACATAGTCCAGGTTTCTGTGTGGGTAACAAGAACCCAATGATTTGAGCCTTCAACCTACTGCTGTGCAGGGTTTGCATTAGCAGCAATCCAGAGTCAGGAGCCATGGCGCTGTATCAGACTCGGGTGTTCCAATATGGGACATAGGCATCTTAACTGCTGAGCTAAATGCCTACTGCCAAATTACCTTTCCGACTGTATTTTCCATGAAGTTTTTGAAGTACCCTACTCTACAGTATTTCCATCTTTTAAAGTTTCCAGGAGAGGAATTCGTGAGATCACTTTTAGTAGTACAGTCCAGGATTGTTCACAATTCTCATGGCTAGTTTTTGTTAAGTGTTGAAATCCCCTTCACTTCAGCCTCATTTTCTGTTTTCCTTCCATCAAAGCATGGTTTGGAAATAGCCATAGACTATTCTGTCTGCCTCCTTGAAAACCTTAGTTTAATTGATCATTCCAGGGCTTACATGGGACCATGAAAAAACTGGGCTCTGCTCTCAGAGCCGAAAAGCCCAGTGGAGTCATGTGGGTGCCCCATTGAGTCAGGGTAGTGGGGCCTTAGGGTGAGGACTTGAGAATTCCGGGAGCTGCAATCACATTCCCAGTCCGGGCAGGTCCTGAGCAGGGCACGTGAGCGAGTTCCTGCGCCTCTGTTCTTGGATTCCTCAAGAAAGGAATGAAGATGCGAATAGCGTCATACTCCAGAGAGCGTGACCCACGAACTAAGAGGTACCATCTACTCAGCGTCTCCCCTGTGCTTTGTGGAGGCAGCCGTGGGACGGTGCTGCTCTTTGGGGTGGCAGCCAGGGGCTGGGAGCAGCCACACAGAGAAAAGACCTACCTGCATGGATGCTTGGCGGCAGATGCAGGTGATTGCTGGGGTGTGGGGGTGGGAGGAGCACCGTAGGAACAAAAGAACCAAGCTCAGCAAGGGCTTTCTCCCCAGGACTTAGTGTCATCCAATCTAAAATCAAAACTTGTACCTATTTGTGGCACCTGTTTTTTTTTTTAAGGATCCCCTTTGTATTAATCCACTTTCCTTATCTTAATTGAAACATCTGAGCAGAACTTTCTTGGGAAACAATAGGTTCATTGCAACTTGCAGTTTTGAAGTTACAGGGTATGTTCAGGTGGTCCTAGCATCCAGGGTCTGTAGAGGCCAGCTATGACAGGTGCCAGGAAACATCACAGCATGAGCCAGGAAGCAAGAGGGCACAACTGGATAGAACCTGAACTCCACTATTAATACCAAGAGTGTCCCCCACCACCTGCAATGACCTATCGCCATCATTAGCCCTAAACCGTCTGATATCACAGTAAGATGCCAGACCAGAGTTCGAACATCGGCATGAATCTGGGGGAGATGGGTCCTCTCCAGCCCCAGTGCATTTCCTAGGCTTGGCTTCCAACGTACAGGCGCAGAGCCTCCCCTCTCAAAGCTGTTTGACTTTTTGACTCTAGGTGGGTTAGCTTGAACCCCTCTTTGTGCCTTCCTCTATTTCATCTTCTTTTTAAAAGGACAGAGCCAAGTCGTAGGTTGCTCCTAAAGTTCCTTCTTGACTCCGACCAGCAGCCCTGCTTCTCTGTGATCACCCAGCTGTCACTCCCTCATATCTTACAGTTCCCCTTTGTTTTCCTGCGTCTTTTGCACTACTGACTTTGCAAAAGCCCTCTTCTGAAGCTAGCCCTCTTCTTTTGTCATTTGTCAAAGTCACTTTCAATTTCGATGTTGTTTTACTAACTACCAGCCACCCCCACCCCCACTCATTACTGTGCTTCATAAAAATGTTTTTGGTCCCATATTCAAAGCATGAATGGTTATGTGAGATCACATAATTTCAGCCGAGAACCCAGCCCTGTGGAATTCAACTTGCTAATTTAATTGCATGCATGATAAATTTGCCCCGCCCAGACATGACAAAGAAGCTCAGGAAACCATACCATGAAAAGACATGTGCTATGGCATGGAATTCACTTCTGTCATGCTTTTCACACAAATGTAAGTGTGTGTGGGGGGGTGTGTGTGAAGACAATAGTGTTCTATCTTAGAAGACCTGAGCCTGACTGAGTTCAGCACTTATTCCCAGTTGTAATTTGTGTCACCAGACATGCATGCTAGTCAGAGATGCTGTCCCTGACACTTCGGAGCCAGTGACAGGGCCAGTGCTGCAGCATAGCATACAAAGCCACCGTCTGGGATGCTCACATCCCATTCACATTCCAGTTGCTCCACTTGCAATCTAGCTCCCGGTTTAATGGTCTGGGAAAAGCAGTGGAGGATGACCTGAGTGCTTCAGTTGCTGCGACAAATTATGGGAGACCAAACTGATGCTTCTGGCTTTGCCCTGGCTCAGCCTTGGCTGTCGCAGCCATCTGGGGAATGAACCAGTAGATGAAAGATCTCTCTCTCTTCATCTCTCCCCCTCACTGTAACTCTGAGTTTCAAATAAATAAATAGATCTTTAAAAAGAATAAAGAGCCAGTGACACCAGGCACATTGCTCCCCAACCCCAACCCCCACCCCATAGCTTTCATTTTCTCATCAAGAAATTGGTGGTTCCTAACCTACCACAACAAAAGGATTCAACAGGATAACAGGAAAATTCCAAAATCTTGACGCTTTTCTCCCACGTGACACATCATGTTAAGCCTCTTTAGGACTGCATGCTTGTCTATGCAGGGTCACTTTAGCGTGTTTTTCTAACGTAGGGGATTGTTGAGGTTGACCTGTGGGCTCTGGTTTACGTGGAGGTTTGGTCTGGAAAGCCTTGCAGGGTCCTCTTGCCTTTTGTAAAGACATGGTCCAAGTCTTAACTGCAGGCAGAGTTCAAGATAACAAATGGAAAGTCATTCCTCTTAAGGTCCTTGTAACTTGGCTCAGGCAGGAGAATGAAAAAAATTCCAAGTCGCACGAAGTGCTCCTTCAGTGCTGTGATTCGATAGCCGGATCCCAAACAAAGTGAGGAAGCCACACCCAACCTGAGCCAGAGCTAACCGTGAAGATGGAGCAGGAGAGAGAGTGAGAGCACTGAGATAAGATGCAGAAGGCGCCTGGTCTGTCTGGGGCACAGCAGAGGATCACGGATGCTGTCACAGCAGTCCACCCTGGACCTTCGCATTTTAGGGTATGTGAGTTTTTAAAATATATTCTGCTGAATCACTTCTCCTTTTGTGTCGTTGCAACGTATTTCTCCCTGCTAAAGGAATGTGGAGCCTAAATTCAAACTGGTGTTGTCATTCAGTAAGATATTCTTTCAGACGCACACCCTGCGCCCCCACCCCTTCCTCCCAGCGTGGTAGTGTGTGCTTGCTTCCTTTCTCTTGCTTTCTTGTCTGGTTTATTCAGAAAAACACACGGGAGCCCTCTAGCGGTGATCCTG
The DNA here is from genome assembly GCF_030435755.1 of Ochotona princeps. NCBI lineage: Eukaryota > Metazoa > Chordata > Mammalia > Lagomorpha > Ochotonidae > Ochotona > Ochotona princeps. Next base: position 52,639,662 of record NC_080836.1, read on the forward strand.
GGGTTCCTGCATGTCTACCCTTGACAGTTACTGTGGCACAGATGTTTTGAGGAAAGTGGAAATATTAATAGCAAATGCCCCGTACTTGGGAACCTCCAAATTGGCCAAAATTGCCAACGCCTTCATTCATCCAGCCATGCCCTCATATTTGAATGCGTACAGTCTTCCATTCTGATTTGCTGTCGGCGCTTTTGACATTCTTAAATGAAGTCTGGTCTGCAAGGCCATGGGGAGATACTGAGTCCCAGTCCCTCAAAACATACGCATTTTCCCAGAGAGCAAGTCCATTCACCTGCAAGTTTTTACAGGGTGCTTACTCTGCGCTCTGTGATCTGTCGTCACTTATTTGTAAAATATCTGAGTGAACTCTTAACGAGCTGGTGACGTCACCTCACTTCATTTTCTCCTTCGATCATACTGCTGTTCTATTTCCCCCTCCTGGCCCCTGGAATCTTCTTCTGATTGTCTTTATTTTTCTTCAGGACAGATTATTTGCATCCCATTCAGGATTTACTTATTGTATGGGTGCAGCTATAGTGCCAAAACCTATGCAAAGCAGCGTCTTCAACAGATTATTTTTTTACTTCATGCTGACTCTAAATGTGAACTCCCTGTGGCTGAAAAGGCAGTATCATGTTGTCATTTAAATCGTAGTGTTTTAAAATTTCTCGTGACGTTTCATCTTTTATGATTCTTTTCCTAGATGATGTTATGACAGTAGACACAATTGCCAAAAAGATGAATATTGTATAAATGCCTATGAAGGATTATTGGCCATTCAAGTTGCTTGTTCCTGAAAGTGCACCCTTAGTTAATGGATGGGTAATGGTGTGTGTTTGGTGCAGGGGGTAAGCTGCAGTTGGAACTTCCCCCATTCTGTGTTAGAATGCCTTGGGACAAGTGTTGCTTTCTGCTCATGTGCATGCGGGGACAAAGTGGTGATGGTTCATAAAGTTGGATCCCAGCTACCCACATGAGAGCCTCACATTCAGTTCTCACCCCATGGCTTTGCTGGCCCAGCCCTGGTTGTTGTGGGTCTTTTGAGGGGTGCATCAGCAATGTCTCCATCTCTCTGTCTCTTCCTTTCTATCTCTTTGCCTTTCGACTAGAGAAAGCTTGAAAGTGACTTATTGTAGCTGTATGAAATGGGGATTTGAGATCCATTTCCTTCCTTTCCTTGATATATGTAAGCATTGAGCTGCAAAACTCAGGGCCATAGTTAAGTAGATGGTCATGTAAAATGACTATAAATAGCAATTTGTGAAATTCTTGGATTCCCTGGAAACCCACATGGTAATTCACAGAGAGCTGGAGGTGATGGGGCTGCCTCAGTGGAGGTGGTGGAAAACCATGCATTCTGATGGATTGTGGAGATCCATTCCAGGGGGGCACACTGGAAGGGGGCAGGGCCTCAAGGATTCTATCCAAGGTTTTGACCGGGGCACAAGGAAGGTTGCAGTTGCCACCAACTAAGGAAAGGAAGGCTGAGGTAGAGTGGGTTAGGAGACCTGGCTGAAGAGCAAGCTGCTGGCTGGAGTCTCCAAGAATTAGGCATGATTAGGCTTTTGTGTGGTCCCTGTGCCCTTTGTAGTCAAGAAAATGAATGTGGCACAAGGAAGTCGTGAGAGTTGGGTGCTGGACTGTGTGTTGGTGCAGTGTGAGCCTAGGATGGGCTCACTGTGAGCCAGAATCCTGAAGAACTGAAATAACGATGTACAGCTTTGCCAGGGGTTTTCAGTTCTTTTTAATTTACCTGAGAGGAAGGAGGGTAGAGGAAGAGGGAGAAAGGGAGAGAGAGAGTGTGTGTGTGAGTCAAAGAAAGAGTGAGTACTCCCGTTCTCTGGTTCACTCCCCAATGCTACACTGAAGTTGGGAGCTGGAAACCCCACCCAGGTTTCCCGCTTTGGGTGACACGTGATGCTTTGAACATGCAGCCTCTGCCTCTTAGGACTTTTGTCAGCAGCAAGCGGAGCCAGGGGCAGGTGTAGAATCCGGTCACTGCAGCAAGGAGTATGGGTGTCTGCTGGCACCCTCAACGCCCTGCCCTCTGTGACAGGTGGGAGAGTTTGAAGAGAGTTTATGTTTGTAAGTAAACTCTAGGTATAACCACAGGTGTTCACTTTTGAATTAATAAAGGGCTGATTTATGGAATATTTCAAGTACAAATAGTAAATGAAGCAGATTAACAAAGCGTTACATACCAGACATCCTCAGGGACCCAATTTAATGAATAGGTAGATGGATATTATTTGCAATTTAGCCCACAAATTATTTCTATATGAGTCAGTGGTTTCAAATGGCAGTGGACTGCTTGAAACAATTTGTTTTCTTAATTAGTTTAATCATTCTCTTTCCAGTTTCTTAAGCTATTAAATGGGTTAATAACCCCCCTTTTCTTCTTGAATTAATTTTTGTAACATAGTCACAAATTTACAATTACTAAAGTTTAAGGAAGTCAGATCATTATGTAATAGTAGGGAAGATGGCCATGTTTTATTCTTTTAAAAATCAACTGCCAGTTATCAAGTGCCTACTGTGTGCCATGTAGAATCTATATTTCTTAGCCCTGGGGAAATAGGATGCAATGAAGCAAATTCTTTTTCAAATGTTTTATTCAAAGAGTGACAGAAAGATAGAGATCTTTCATCTAGTGGTTACTCCTCAAATGCCTGCGGCAGCCAGAGTTCAACCAGGCCAAAGCCAGGGCCTGGAAGTCAGTCCCAGTCTCCATCGTGGCACCAAGTACTTGAACTATCACCTGCCGCCTCCCAGGGTGCACAGTAACAGGAAGCTGGAATCAGGAGCAGAGCTGAGACTGCAACCCAGATGGCTGGACACGGGTCATGGGCCCTCCCAAGTAGCAGGTTAACTGGCTGTACCACAATGCCATCCCCTAAAGCAAATTGTTTTCTGCTTAGAGGTTTAGTTGTTAAAATGGAGAGTGATTCCACTTGGTGACTTGTTCTCCCTGTGTTGGAAAGGCTGGTCTGGGTCAGGCTAAAGCCAGAAGCCTGGAACTCCATCCAGATCTACCAATACAGGGAGCAGGAGCACTTGGGCCAAATCCTCTGCTGCTTTTCCCAGGCGCATTAGCCAGGACCTGGATTGGAAGTGGAGTAGCAGAAACTTGAACCAGCACTTCAATATGGGACACTGATGTGTCTTACCTGCTGTGCCACAACACTGGCCCCTAAAACAAAGTGTTGACACTAAAGACCCAACAGCCTAATGTGGTAGAAAGGTAAATGGATAATTATGCAAAAATGTGGTATAAGAAGGGATTGGTGGTAAGTGCCAAAATACCAAAATAGAAACTGTAAGGCCTCATCCTTTGAGCTAGAAGGATTTCTGAGAAAACGATGTTTTATGGCCTTAACCATTGTCCCTCTTTGCAATTGTGTATGACTGACCGACTTTGTTAGTGCAGGCCTCTATGTGAAAGGGAACAGAAACCCTGCAGACCATGAGGAAAACACATCGCTGAGGAAGTTGAGGGGCGCAGGCAGCTGCCTCTGGACTGACAGGGTATTCTATTCCTCCTTTTTCTGTAAGCCTAGAAGCGTGGCCACCCGCAATTCCTGCTTCTTTTTCAACAGTAACAGAAAATACAGGCATCACTGGTCTTGGGTTCCTCTGCTGGACCCGAGCAGTGTGGGTGCGGCCATATCATAGCCTTCGCTCAGCAGGTGGGAGCTCTGCGCCGACAGGAAGGAGCCGGCAGCTGCATCTCGCTCCTGCCCGGACTGCACTCTGAGCTCACTGCTCAGAAGCCAGTCTGCTGATGCACACAGATGACATCATAATGCAATCAATAGCTCTTCGGGGGTTGGTCTTCACCCACTTGTTCATGAAAAAATCGGACAGAAGCACTTAGGAGAGGAATGATGACGTCACAGTTTGCAGTAGCTTCGATTGCAGTAGGCTTTGTGCTGGAGAAATTCCATGCGTTCCATTCAATCAGAATCGTAATTTTTCTTTCATTGCCTACTTAACATGGATGATGTGGAAATGAACAAGACTTGATCTTGTCAAGTCTTTTGAGCTGCTTAGCTGTGGGTGGGGAGACAAACTATGACATAAGCAATTTGATTTTTGTTTTCTTTGAACGTTACAAAAACTCTTCTTTTATATCTATTTAAGTTGTTAGAGTCTGTGAAGTAAATTTGTATTCAGATGAGTTTTTGAAATTTGCATTGCGTGGCTAACAAGGATGCGTTTCTGCATGAGTCTAACAGGATGGTGGGATTTTTAAATATAATATAATATAATATAATATAATATAATATAATATAATATAATATAACATAACATAATATATAATATAATATATTATCTTTTCTGATAATGAGTCCACTAACCATTCTGATGTTGACTGTTTGAAAACACTTAATAGTCCCTAAGTGCCACAACTCCAGGGTTCTGTATGTTGGTACATTTAACATACAGAAATAAAATTCAGATCATATATACTTTCATATCCTTCTGGCATACATACTTAAAGTTTTAAAAGAATTTTTAAAAATCCTTAATATAGGGGCCAGCACCATAGCGCAGAAAGGTAAGCCTCCGTCTACACTGCCAGCATCCCATATAGATGCTAGTTTGAGTTCTGACTGCTCTACTTCCAATCCAGCTCCTTGCTAATATTCCTGGGAAAACAGTGAAAGATAGCCCAAGTCTTTTTTAAATCTATCTTTCAAATTAAAATAAAGAAATCTTCAAAAAATACTTAATATTATCTGAGCCATGTTGGAGCTGAATTTGCTCTGCAGTAACTTTTTTACAACAGCTGCCTCTGTCTTGTTGAAATTAGTTCCCCCACCATCCCCTTTCATTTCTGAAATTATTTTTGGTAACCATATAGTTGTTTTTTCTTTATCCCTGATGTTCTGAGTTTCTCTCAGTTATCATCTTCCTTCTGACTGAAGAACTTCATTTAGAATTCTTATACAGCAGGTGTGCTTGCTACACATTTTTTTTTTTTAACTTCTTGGTGCTATACATTTTTTTTGTTGGTGGTGTTTTTTTTTTTTTTTTTTTTTTTGCTTTTTAAATTATTTTTGACGATCTTTACATAGTTAATTAGGGTAAAAAAGTTCAAGGGCTATAGGAAAGTGGATAAGATTATTATTCCCATATTGTTTCCTTCCTGTTTAAAGGGGACGGGGTATTAAGGGAGAAGGCCCACCCAATTACCCACCCTCCCCATGTCTCGGATGTGGAACATGCTCCGAGCTTCTTGCTCAAGTGGTTTTGATAGTTCACCAGTTATGAATCGCTGCCAGTCTCACCACTCCAAGCAAGATGAGGTCTTTGAAGAATCCAGTGTTTGACATAGTCCATCATAGAGTCTCTGTTTGCCCAGTATTTCACTGCCAACATATAGCTGAGATGGTTGGTTGACCTGCTGTGTCTTCTGTCTTTTCATGGTTAGGGTTCTGAGTCTGGCATTTCGATTGGGGAGATCTCCAAAGAAACTTTGTCAGAGGTGTTCCCAGACCAGATTCTTGTGTGTACTAGCAAGTACAGGACCCGGCACAGTCCATCGCCCCAATCAGCTGGTGGTTGCAATTGCTGGGTTGGTTCTGTTTTCAGCCCTGACTTGCACTGGAACCAATGGGTGTTGCAGTCCAGCCTGGTTCTGCCCAGCACATACTCGGCCCTCACATAAACTAGTGGGAGCTGCAGCCTAGTTGGAGCAACCCACAATAACCCCCACCAGGCCCGCACCCTACCCTGATTTGCCAATATGTGTAGCAGTAGTCCAGTCTGTCCCACGCCCCATTCAGCTCTTGTACATGTCAATGGGTATTAAAGCTTTGTTCCATCTAACCGGCTCCACTATCCAGCCCACACAGGTGCTGTTGGGTGTCTGTCTAGCCACCCCAGCCCCCGTCCTAGTTTTCGTGCCCTCCCATGGAAGTGATAACCCAAGAGAGAGGAACCCACTATTTCCCTCCCAGGTCTCTCCCACTCCCGGATTATGCACTCTCCAGGTAGTTCTGTGGTTTGACTTGACAGAATTAGACCCCAGTGCCAGCTTCTGCCATCTGATGCTGTGGCTAAGCCCAAACAACCCTCACCCACTCTAATTTTGTTTGCACCAGTAGAAATAATCAGCCCAGCCTAGCTTTTCCCTGATCTGGTCCACATGAGGCGCACAGGGTTGTAGCCCTGCCCAGACTGGTCTGCCCCCATCCCAGCTCATGCTCTCCAGTGAGAGTAGCTGTCCAGCAAGGGAACCACCCCTTATTCCCCTGCCGGCTCTGCCCCTCCCTTCCTGGTTCTCACGTGTGCTGGTTGGGTGCTGCGGTCACATCCGGTACAGGCAACCTCACCTTGGCATTCCATATTGTGCACTAATTTTTGTTGCAACCAAACCCAGATAAACCCACACTGTTCTGGTGCTTGGATTTGCCAGTGGATGACGAGAACTGGTTCAGCCTAGTCTGCCCCCGACCCATGCCAAATGTATGCCAGTGGGTAACTTTCCATGGCCTATTCTGGGCTGTTTCCTATCATGTTTCTTGCGCATACCTGCCGGGTCTGTGTCCTGCCAGAGGAGTTGCCCAGGCTGCTCCATCAGAACCTCTCCCAATGCCAGATTTTGCACATACCAGTGGGTCCATGGGCCAGCCCTACTCAGTTCACCTCCTGTCCTAGTAGGAATAGTGGCTTTTCCTGACTGGCCTTCAATTCAAACTGGTCCTTGCTGTTGGATGTTTCAGCCCAGCCATGGCTCGTCCATCCCACATATGGCTCACACATGGCTCAGTGGGGTTAAGACCTTGCCTAGTCCATCCCACATCTACCCTGGTCCTCTAGGACACCAGAGGGTGTTGGAGTCTGACCCAGCTCGGTGCATCCAATCCCAGTCCACACTTGTGCCAAGGGAGACTACAACCGTTTCCTGATCAGAATGCAGCCCCCATTCCAGCCCACGTGCCCCTTGGTGGGAACCTCAACCCAGCTAGGGTTGTCCCATTAGCTCCCCAATTGGGCCTGTTCCCAGCCATAGATCACAAGCATGCCAGTGGTTGCTCTGACTCAGCTTGGCTCAGCCCCTCACCTGTCCCGACCTTTGCCTTAGACACTGTGGCTTAGCGTTCCTGGCTCTTGCAGACCAGTAGGTGCAAGAGCCTAGCTCAGCATGACCTGTGCTCCATCCTGGTCTCTAGTTTTGCTTGTGGGCTAAGGTTTGCTCAGTCCTACCCGGTCCACCCTGTTCCATTACCAATTGACATATTGTCCAGCTGTTGGAGCTACTTTGCCCAGCTTGTCTGATGCCCAGGGCTGGACCACATGTTCACCAGTGGGAGCTATGACTCGCCAATGGTGTTTCCCAAGTTAATCCACTCCCAGACCCAGTTCTTATACATGCCATTGGGTTTAGGCCAGATTCCAGTAAGTCTGGCCTTCCGTTTGGCCTTGTATGAGCTGGTGAATATTGCAGCCCGGCCCACTCCACACCCTATTCAGGATGCACATTTGAACCAGTCCAGACTGTTGTCGGTTCCTTTACCTGTGATTGATGGCAGGCTCCTTGGTCACACCTAGTTTAGTCCATCACCACCCCAACTCTTGAGCTAACCAGTGGGGCTAGAATTTCCACAGGGTTTGGCCCACACATCCCCCACAGAATCTGCCCCCAGATATGGTTCTCGAGTGCTAGTTAATGTAATGGCCCTGCTTAATGTGACCCTTCTCCTGATCCATCATCATGTCAGGTAACAGGATATGATTCTGCTGGACAAGCCCCAAGCCATAGCTTTTGCATGGACTGGTATTTGGTGGTCAGCATTGTTTAGTGATTACAAGTTTTTCAAAGGAAGAGTTGCTGTCACTGGGAATCTTTACGATTGATTCACATCCTAGAAGCTCAGTGGGTTCAACATGGAGCTACTACCTATGCAGTGATTCAAAGAACCAAAACCCCAGAGCTGCCCGGCTGGGTGACCAGCAGGGGGAGCCTGGCACCAAATGGCGCACTGGGCGCCCGGGGACAGCTCACCACATGCATGTGGTGGCTGGTGTCTGGGATCCAGGCATGAGACGCCCGGTCCTGAGACCCTTGCTGGAAGTTTAAACTCCCAGGCCCAAGGTCACGCCCCTCCCCAATCCCGTTCACCGCCCAATGAGGGTGGTGGGTGGGTCCAGGACCTGCCCAGTCACGGAGACCTCACCCCTCGGTGTACTCACCCCGAAGGGAGCAGACCCCAGAGCCCATCTGGGATCCAGGCATGAGACACCCCATCCTGAGACCCACCAGCTACACATTTTTAAAAATTGTCTTTTGTCTGATGTATCTGTATATATTTTTAAAATTTTAATCATTTAAGAGGGAGGGAATGAAGAGAGGGAGGAAGCTGGGAGTTAAGTCAGAAATTCACTCAAGGACTGCTGTGTGTGTGACAGGAAGCCAATGCCTGGAGCCATCCCTGTTGCCTCCCAGGTTCCCCTTTAACAGGAGAGAGGAACCAGAGCTGAGGATTGAATCCCGGCGCTCCCATAATATGACATGGAAACTCTAACCAGCACCTTAAGCACTAGGCTGGACGCCCACCCCTGAGATGTGTTCAGGTCATCTTTGTTCCTAAAGAATATCTTCATTGGAGGGCATAATAAGTCAGCAAGTCTCTCTATTGACATTTTTAAGATAAACGCTTGTAGTTATGTTATCATTCACTAGAGAACACAGTGAATAAAAGTATTTATTATTTTTATTAGGAAGATTTACAGAGAAAAAGGAGAGATAGATAAAGCATCCACTGGTTCACTCCCCAAGTAGCCACAATGCTGGAGCTGAGCCAAGCTGAAGCCAGGAGCCAGGAGCTTCTTCCAGCTCCCCCATGTGGGTGCAGGGTCCCAAGGCTTTGGGTCACCTTCAGTTACTTTCCCAGGTCACGAGCAGGGAGCTGGAAGAGAAATGGAGCAGCCTGGACATGAACTGGTGCCAATATGGGATCCTGGTGCATGTAGGGTGAGGATTTATCCACTAGCCTACCCTTGCCAGGCCCAAACTTCTTTCATTTTTACATAACACCCATTTTCTGTCCCAGGAGGCCATCCAGGATAGCATTTTCCATTTGTCATCAGGTCCCCACAGGTTTCTTTGGGATATGAGCATTTCTCAGATGTCCCTGTGCTTGCTAACTTTGGTGGTTCGGAGGGCTACTTGTCAGGTGTTCTGAAGGCCATCCCTCAGTTGACAGTTGCTTTGTGACATTGAACTTGGAGTGTATGCTCTAAGCAAAGACCACAGAGGCCTACCACTTTTTTCACATCATAGAGAGAAGGTTCACTCTCTGGAGTACATGTGGCATCATCACAACAGCACAGGAGATGCCCGCATCCTGCATTAGAGAGCCTGGTCTGGGGTCGGGGCTCACTTCGGACTCCAGCTTCCTGCTAATGTGCACCTTGGGAGGCAGGGGACGGCTCCACTACTTGGGCCTGTGTCACCCATGCGGAAAAGTCAGAATGAATTCCAGATTCTCGACTTCAGCTTGGCCTGGCCTCAACCCTTGCAGGCATGGGTAGAGAAAAGCAGTGGGATGAAGATGACTCTTTCCCTTAAAAAATAAAGAAAAAATTACCAAACATTTTTTTCCCAAAGAGCACATGTTGAACTTGATCACTTGGGTAAGGTTTCTTTGTAAGTCATGTTCCCACCTTGACTGCCTCCCGCACTGACCTCTTCTTAGAAGGAAATTGCTACGCACAGCCCACCCTTGCAGAGTGGAGAACTGTGGTCCAGCTCTTTGATGGCTATTAAAATGACTTCAAGTCCCTCTGTGGAAGATTTATCTCTTTCTTCTTAATAATTCTTGATTTGGCCATCTATGCATATTATTATGCACTCATGAATGTTTATAATTTGGGTTGCAAGGCAGCAGGATTATATTATTTTATTGCTCCAAGTCTTCAGCTGACTCTCATCATTGTGCTTATTTCATTTTTAGCACTGCCTTGCTTCTGGTACAACCAGATGCTTGCCTCATCCCTGCCACAGTGGCAAGTGGCCCTGTTAGTTTTATTAGCCATTCTAATAGGTTTGTTATGATATGTCATTTGAATTTTCATTACCTTAGTAACAGATTATGTTTAATGTCTTGTCTTTTGTTATCAGTCTTGTAATCCACTACTTTGCCAGGGACCCTTAGTTCCTTTTTTTGAAAAATGGTTTTAGGAGACCAGATCTGGATGGAGGTGTGCTCATTGCTTCTGGGAGATATAAGCCACCCCAAACCTTGCTCCTAAGCTCTCTTAGCTGACAGAGTAAGGAAATGTATGTGTGCCTACTGCCCTGAGCATGTACTCATCTATAAGTACAATCAATCATATGTCACTTAACAATGGAAACATTCACTTCTTTTTTTTTTTTTAAAGATTTATTCATTTTGGGCCCGGCGGCGTGGCCTAGCGGCTAAAAAGTCCTCGCCTTGAACACGCCGGGATCCCATATGGGTGCCGGTTCTAATCACGGCTGTAATAAAAAATGAATAAATCTTTTAAAAAAAAAAAGATTTATTCATTTTATTACAGCCAGATATATACAGAGGAGGAGAGACAGAGAGGAAGATCTTCCGTCCAATGATTCACTCCCCAAGTGAGCCTCAACGGGCCGGTGCGTGCCGATCCAAAGCCGGGAACCAGGGATCTCTTCCGGGTCTCCCACGCGGGTGCAGTGTCCCAGTGCATTGGGCCGTCCTCGACTACTTTTCCCAGGTCACAAGCAGGGAGCTGGATGGGAAGTGGAGCTGCCGGGACTAGAACCGGCGCCCGTATGGGACCCCGGGGCTTTCAAGGTGAGGACTTTTAGCTGCTAGGCCACGCCGCTGGGCCCAGAAACATTCACTTCTGAGAAATGTGTCTACATGATTTTGCAATTGTGTGAACATCAGAGAGTGTACTTAGTCAACTAAGAGGGCAACTGGGTGACTGTGCTGTTGGGTGGACAGCTGTTGAGCAAAACGTGCGGCATGAGGCTGTGAACAGACCCAGGGGCATCTGCATTCATCTGAACATGAGCCTACATTGACTTCTTTTTTTTTTTTTTTTTTTTTTAAAGATTTTATTCATTTTTATTACAGCCAGATATACAGAGAGGAGGAGAGACAGAGAGGAAGATCTTCCGTCCGATGATTCACTCCCCAAGTGAGCCGCAACGGGCCGATGCGCGCCGATCCGAAGCCGGGAACCTGGAACCTCTTCCGGGTCTCCCACGCGGGTGCAGGGTCCCAATGCATTGGGCCGTCCTCAACTGCCTTCCCAGGCCACAAGCAGGGAGCTGGATGGGAAGTAGAGCTGCCGGGATTAGAACCGGCGCCCATATGGGATCCCAGGGCTTTCAAGGCGAGGACTTTAGCCGCTAGGCCACGCCGCCAGGCCCGCCTACATTGACTTCTCTAACTCCACTCCATTTCACAGGGACCGCTCTGTCCCTCACCTTGCTTTGCGTTCCTTCTTCAGCAGTGAGAATTGGTTTGCACCAACCACCATCCTTCTAGCTGACTGTAGCAGAGGTGGTTTGTGGCTTCAGATTGTTGGCTGGTTCCCATGAGGAATAAACCCTGTCAGCTAGGACAGACCGCATGTGGACAGGGTCATTGCTGCTAGGCTTCTAGAAATCACTCATTTAAGTCAGCTGCTGCTTACCTCCCCTCCCTGCCACAGCCTCCAGTCATTTCATCAGTTTGTTCTCTATCCTGGGATTCTGTAGCCTCCTAAGTGATTTTTAAATTTTTGTGTATTTTACTTTTCTCTGTGTCATAAACTTGTGTGGATTTTGACGGATGCCATGCATGACCTTACAGAGTCAGACAGAAAGGTTTCACTGTCCTCAATGATCCCAACTCGGAAGCCACAACTCACCTGTTTACTCTCTCATGCTTTTGCCTGTAAGTGGTCTCATGCAGAATGGAGTCTTTTCACATGGGCTTCTCTCACTTAGCAGTGTGCATTTGTAGGTCAACTTTTCTTTGCAGCTTGATGGTTCATTTCTTCTTATCACTGAATAATGTTCCAGTACATTAGTGTACCAAGTCATTCATTTTCCTGTTGATGGGTATCTGGGTCATTTTTGGTTTTTGGAACTTCTGAATATAACTGTGATGGCACTTATGGGCAGGTTTGGTGTGGATGTAACTTTTCAAATCAGTTGAATAGATGGTTAACGGTACCATTGCTGCATACTATGGTGATGTACAGACAATTGTAAGAAACTGCCAAACTCTGTTCTTAAACAGCCTTACCATTTTTGCTTTCCCACCGGCAATGAATGAACATTACATTGTTTTGCATCCTTGTTGGCAAGTGGCAGTGTTAGTCTTTATTAGCCATTCTAGTAGATATATAATGAAATCTCATTTCAACTTTCATTTCCCAATAACATAGTATGTTGATTATCTTTTCCTATACTTTCAGTCATCTGTTTATTTGTGGATGTGTCTTTTGCCCACTTTTACCATCGGGCTTTTTTCCTTATGGTTTCATTAATTTCTGTATATTTTATATATATATTTTTTAAAGATTTTATTGTTATTGGAAAGCCGGATATACAGAGAGGAGGAGAGACAGAGAGGAAGATCTTCCATCCGATGTTTCACTCCCCAAGTGAGCCGCAATGGGCCAGTGCGTGCCGATCCGAAGCCGGGAACCAGGAACCTCTTCAGGGTTTCCCACGCGGGTGTAGGGTCCCAAAGCTTTGGGCCATCCTCAACTGCTTTCCCAGGCCACAAGCAGGGAGCTGGATGGGAAGTGGAGCTGCCGGGATTAGAACCGGCGCCCATATGGGATCCCGGGGCTTTCAAGGCGAGGACTTTAGCCGCTAGGCCACGCTGCCGGGCCCCGTATATTTTATATTATTTTTGTAATGTTTATTTGAGAGAGAGATATTAATCTTCCATGTGCTGATTTACTTTTCAAGTGCTGCAAAGACCTGAGCTGAGTCAGTCTAAAGCAAGGAGCCAGAAGCTTCATTCAGCTCTTTTTCAGGGGCCCAAGCAGTTGGGCCATCTCTTATTGCTTTCCCAGGCCTTTAAGAAGGAGATGGATTGAAAATGGAGCAGCTGAGACTCAAACTGGTGCTCATGTGGGATGCTGACGTCATATGTGGCAGCATACCTGTGACGCAACAATATAGCTCCCTTTCTATATCTTAGTTATAAGTTTCTTATCAGATGTTTTGCAGTCCAGTTTGCGATTTGCCTTCTTAACTTAATGCTCTTCTTAAAGAACAGAAGGTTTGGATTTCAATCAAGTTCCAATGCAATTCACCCACGTGATTTACCCTTTTTGTAATTATCTAAAAACTTGTCACCAAGCCAATGGTCATTCAGATTTTCTCCCATATTTTCCTCTAGAAATTTTATTGTTTTGTGTTTTTTAAAATATTTATTTACTTTTATTGGAAAAATCTCCCATCCACTGGTTCATTACCCAAGTGGCCACAATGGCCAGAGTTAAGCTGATCCAAAGCCAGGAGTCTGGAGTCTTTCCTGGGTATCCCACATGGGTGCAGGGTCCCAATGCCTTCAGCCATCCTCTACTGCTTTCCCACATCACAAGCAGGGAGTTGGATGGGAGGTGGAGCAACTGGAACATGAACCAGCGCCCATGTGGAATTCCGGCAGATGCAAGGCGAGGATTTAACCACTAAGCTTTCATGCCTGTTTTTCATTTAGAACTGTGATCACTTTTTGAGGACTATGTTTGTGAAGTTCTGTGCTTGGGCATAAGAGTATATAATCTTCCCAGCTTCATTTGTTAAAAAAAAATTGTCCTTTTCCATTGAATTGTCTTTATTTTTTTTTTAAGTTCACTGTATTTATGTGGCTCTATCTCAATGCTCCCCTTTTGCTCCATTCATCTCTGTCCATTCTTTCACCACTATTTCATAGTCTTTACTATTGTGGTTTTACTACCAGTGTTGAAATTGGCAGTGTGCATTTTCCAACTTTGCTTTTCTTTTGCATTGTATTAGCTCTACAAGCTTCTACATTCTTCCATTTATGTTAGAGTGAGTTTGTTGATATCTATAAAGTCACTTGCCTGGATTGGGATTGGAACTTAGCGGGTCTACATAGCAATTTGTACTCTACATTAGATAACAAAGACTAATCTGTTGTAACTGATATCAGAAACTTCTGATAGCATATTTTAAAATTCCCTTTAGCCAAATTCAAAGTAACAACATCCAGTTTTCCTTTGTAACACCAAGACTAAAGGGCCACGTTCACATTTGGAGCTACACAAGATAGCATTTTGCTGCTCCCCTTTTTCCAGCTCAGCCCTACCTTTAATTAGCCTTCATTATCTCAGCAAATCAGTTGCCTACACCAAGTGCCCATGGTACCAGTGGGAGTAAAGGAAACATGGCCTCCTCTCTTCTCTCTTGCACTCTGATAAGAAAGAAAAGTAAAACAGACAATAGATGAATAATTATGGCTGTGATATATGTTACTAAAGGACAGTGCTCTGTGACAGTACTGTCTGCCAAAGCAGGATTTGACCCAGTGGCATCCCGTATGAGCACTGTGCTGGGACGCCTGTCACCCGCATGGTGGACCAGGATGAAATTCCAGGTTCATGACTTCAGCCTGGCTCAATCCCAGTCATTGAGGCCAAGTGAGGACTGAGCCAGCTCGGGTAAAGAGAGATTCTCTCTCTCTCTCCCCCCTGACGTTCAAACAAATAAAATAAATCTTCTTAAAAAAAAAAAAAAAACTAAGAAAATGCCCTATCTTTATAAATCTAATACAACCTACTTAGGTATCTAAAAATGTTCTTGCTGCTATGTTAAAAAAAAGTCACAGATCAAAAGTGAAATGAATTTTATTTTTATCTTACCTGCTATGTTTTAAAACATTTTCATTCTGTGTGTAACCAAGGTAAAACTTCCTTCTCAAGTCAGCCTATCACATTGTGATGCAAGTGCTCTGGGGTGACATCTTGGGCACAGGGTGCCATACTGGAACCATGCCCAGGAGCAAGGCTGGGAAAGTGTGTCTGAGGAAGGCACATTTGGCTGAGGCTGGGAGGACCAGCAGGCCAGGAGCGGGGAGAGAGATGTGTGTTTTGGGCAGAGGGAACAAAAGGCAGGGCTTCGAAAGAGGAAGTGTGAGGAGCTCTGGGGGTGCTGAGAGACACTCCGGGCAACTGGAGGGGGAGGGGGTGGCACAGGGCTGGAGGGACAGGCGGGTGTGGAGTGGTGAAGAACCTTCACACACTATCCAGGAGTTCGGATTCGTTGTGACAACAGTGGGGAGCCCCTGGGAGGTTCAAAGAGAAAACTCCTCAGACTGGTTCTCCTTAAAACTCATCTTCCTTGGGGGCTGGCATTGTGGTGTGAGAGTAAAGCATTTGGATTTCCAGGCTGCTCCACTTCTGGTCCAGCTCCCTGCAGAGGTTCCTGGGAGAAAGCAGCAGAGGATGGCCCAAGACCTTGGAACCCTGCAGTCATGTGGGAGAAGCTCCTGGTTTCTGGCTTTGGGCTGGCTCAGTCTTGGCTGTTGACAGCTGTCTGGGGAGTGAGCCAGTGAATAGAAGATATAGCTGGCTAGCTAGCGATATATAGATATGTATCTTTGACTTTCAAATACATAGAATCATGCATACATAAAGCATCACCCTTAATTCACAAGGGCAAGAGTGTTTTCATAGGAGGCAGAGTGGTTTTCAAATAAGAGCATAAGGCTTCCCTCAGTTGCAGCCAGAACGTTTGTCCCTGCCTGCTTCCTTTCCTAACCCTCCTGCCTTTCTCCCATTTCTCCTCCTTCCCTCCCCTCCTTTTCCTGGTAAGGCACCATGGCGTTGCCACTGCATTCTGGAAGCAAATGCCTTGTGGGAAAGACTGAAGCTTTCAACTCTCAAGGATTCTTCTGTGTTTAAGTGGAAACTCAGTGATACACATAGGGAAATTTAAAATGTGGCCTGCCACTTTTTAGACATTTCAGTGATGCACAGCAGTGATGTTTAGTATTTTTAAGGCTGGACAGGGTTTGAGAGGGGATAAGGTAAGCTCAGGGACTCTGCCTAGTTTCTGGAACAGGTCTAGATCAAGATCATCATTGCAGTGCGAGCGGACCCCCCCTGCCGCACGGGGGCACTGTGGCTGCAGAACAGAAGCGTCCAGAGTCCCGAGCCTTGCAAAGTCCACACGTGGGAGATCCTGTGTGCTTTCTAAGCAGCCTGCTCCTCCGCACATCCCAGAGACCAGCTGTGGTGGTGGCTGTGCGGGAGGTGACCGCGCCCGGCTCTCGCCCTCAGAGATGCTGTGCTGTCCTGAGGAGGAGCTCGGAGCCTCACCTTCGGGTGCCCTAACCATCATGTCCACAGTTGAAGCTTCAGTAACAGAATGCGGGAACATCTGGTTCCTTCCGCCCTGCTTGAGGTGCTTCCCATTTCTAAAGCCTTTCAAATTACTCTGAATTAACAATAAGACAAAAATGCGACCCTGAGGTAAAAATGCCAGGTTTCTAAAGTATGCTGGGGGTTCCCCAGCCTACTATTTCCCCAGGAATCAAAAGGGTTTAACCTTGTGGGTTGCATTTCTTCTTCCACACACTCCAGGAAATTAGAAAAATGCAGAAAGAGAAAGGGAGAAAAATATGAGTGAAATCAAATCCCTAAAGTTATGGATCACACCTTTTTCTTTTTACTATTAAAGATACTATTTGCATATCTAATCGAGATCATTACAGTAATGCAATGTGTTTTTTTTCAAGAAAAATAGACTGTTTCGGGATTCTGGCATTTGAGGCAGATCTGAGATGAACTTGGTACTCTTATGTAGATCCCTGTTATTCTGGCTTGCTTTCGTGTTTTATATGGTATACTTTGAGGACTTTGATCATTTTTGTTTTGATGAACTTTGTAAAGGTTGAAAATGCTTCTTGAAAATGTGAATAGGAATTTATTATTGCCAGCATCTTGCATAATGATCAAAATGCTACTGCTCGCAGTGTATTTCTGAATCCTTGCAGATGGGTACAATTATTGCCTTGTATATTCTTCTCCCATACATTTGTTAAGGTTGTGTTTATCATAGCTTTAGCCTCCTGGGTTGCTTGACATAGACAAAAATATCTTTCAAAATTTCCAATCAATACAAGCAGATACACCTACAAGGCAGAGGGTTGTACGGAAGTTAATTGAGTGAACTATTTTCAATTCAAAAGACAAAGAACTCTCTTTTTCAGGGTAATTATTCTACCTTTCCCAATTGGGAATTACTATGCTATTAAAATAATGGCTTAGGGCATTTTCCATAGCATGCGTTTAAATAGTAGGAAAATATATTTGTGTTTTCCTGTTGGAAATTTGTAACTTAATTGATTAATTTGTTCTACATTAATATTTATTAGTCTTAATACAGAGACCAATGGCTGTATTCAGGAAGCCAAAGAGAGATCACCTTTTAAAAGAGTTTATCCAGAGGAAATGCTTGCTTTTAATCCATTAACCCCTGAAACCTTATCCCAAGACCTGTGTGTTCTGCTTCTAGAAATAGGTTCTTAGAAGGAAACCACAAAGATGAGTGGGTGAAGGGATCTGTTGGCTTGCATTCACAGTGTTATTTATACTGGCAAGTTGATAAAAATAGCTTATAGGTGCTAGGCAAGAGAACCATTAAATTATGCTGCGTCTATTTAGTAGAGTTTTTGCTTGTCAGTTACAGACAGAGAGTATAATAATTTGTAAAGCTGTTGATGATTTAATATTATGTACAAAGGAAGCATACAGACGTTTATCTAGAACGTGGTTAGGCTTGAATGTGAAACAAGAGGGAGGCATGTGGCCTAGCGGTTCAGGTGCAGGTTAGTGCACAAAGCCTGTGATTCCTGGCTCTGTGCCTCTGTTCTTCCTTTTTTTTTTTTTTTTTTTTTTTTAAGATTTATTTATTTTATTGGAAAGGCAGAATACACTGAGGAGGAGAGACAGAGAGGAAGATCTTCCGCCCAATGATTCACTCCCCAAGTGAGCCGCAACGGGCCGGTACGCGCCGATCCGAAGCCAGGAACCTGGAACCTCCTCCAGGTCTCCCACGCGGGTGCAGGGTCCCAAAGCATTGGGCCGTCCTCAACTGCTTTCCCAGGCCACAAGCAGGGAGCTGGATGGGAAGTGGAGCTGCCGGGATTAGAACCGGCGCCCATATGGGATCCTTAACCATTGCGCTTTTGCGCCGGGCCCTGTTCTTCCTTCTGATGCAGACTCAGGGAGCAAATAGGTGATGGCTCACCTGTAAGGAGTGGGGTCCAGGCCGCCCATTTCTTGGCTTCCTGGCCCAGCGCCGGCTGTCATGGGCATTTGGCAGGTTGTATGGGGGGCTAGGGGAAAGGTGAATGTGTAAACCAGCAGATGAAAGCTTCTCTTCCTTTCTGCCTCACAAAAATTTTAAAGTGAAATGTATAGTTATTAATGTTTAAAAGTATTCATCATAGCCATCTATAAGTAGTTACTTTCATATGATTTTTTTTTTTGCTTTCTATTGAAAATGTGTTGTATTGTTTTGAAAAGGGTAGGATCCAAATCTTGTAACTGAGGATATGTCTTCGCTACAGCTGATTGTCTGACTTTCCAGTGTCTGTTGTTAACCATGCACGTACACCTGTACTATCCTTCCCGGAACTGCAGTTTTCCATCTACACTTCCCAGTTCCTCCCAGCCTCTGTGGCAGCCACACTGGAGGACTCGGAATGCTTTACACCCCACCTCACTTTACTGTGGCTCAAGGCTACAATCTCATTCTCTTCCTTTCCACGAACCCTGTTCCAAAAGCCAACGATGCTGTTCCAATCCCTTCCTGGAGGAGGGCACTTTGGACAACTGTGGCCGTCCTTTTGTCTCTATGAAATACTTGTGGATCTGTAACCGGGTTCAGCTGGATGTGACTCCCACCAAGCCGACCCAGGAGAGGACAGGACTCTTCTCTAGTGCTTTGTAGCAATGAAACCTTCTGGTGCCCACTTCGTGTCCACTGTCTGTCATCTCACATTACATTCATGAGAAGTGGCCACAGTGTTCCATGCAGTTGTGGGTTGTGGTTTTTCTCGTTTCCTTAGGAGGATATAGAGTTTGTTGCCTTCCGGTTGATGATGAGATACACTACTCTGTTAATTTTGGTAAATGTGTTTTGATGAACATATCTACATATTTCCTCGGCATTCTTAGGCAACAGTGGAGTTCTGGAGTGTTAGGAATACAAATATTCAGATTTAGGAACTGTGTGTGGACTTGTTAAACCCTGAAATTGTAAGCAGAATTTTGAATATATGTGTTCACATCTTGAAGCTCCATCACTTTTAAGAACTTCTTAAGAGTATCCAGAAATAGTGACATAGTTATCACAACAGTGAGAATTCATAATTGGCCTTATATCCATCAGGAGACCAATGAAGGGGAGCCGAGATGATGGAGGAGGATGGCTATCAGATCTCTAGGACAATCTGCTTTCTAGAACTTTCTCTGTCTAAAGGAAACATATGATCCCAACTTGAAATTAATGTTTCTCTTTTCAAACTAAAATAACGCATTACCGATTTGAACTTTGGGGCAGTGCTATTCCTGGGAAGGAGAAGCCAAGCAGTCCACACACTAATTGCCAACACCCAGTGAACTTGGGCTTCCCATATCTCAGCACAAAGAGGCAAGCTGGAATTTCAGGCATGAAAAGAGGAAAAGTTCATTCCGTTCTTTTCCTAGCACCATCAGGTACAACAAGCTCCTCAGAGGTTTCTCCTTTATTAATCAAATACATAGTTAATGAATAATCTGTGTGCACAAAGCCCCAAGGGGATTCTGAGAGAACAGACCTGAGCTTCTGTTTTCGGGCATTTGTGTAATACATGTCGGTACCGGGGTGCAAGCAGTGAATGTGTGTGGTGTGGAGACTCAGAAAAGGCTGAGGAGTCCTCCGGGCTGACTTGGGGCATGGTTATGATGCTTCACGACCACGCACACCGGAAATCCTCTCCATGACCGCCAGTCTCACCAGTAGCTCTTTCAGCTGACCCATCTCAGGCACTGACTGCCGGAGTCCAGCTCCGGCCGAGTTCAGAGCTTGGGAAGGGTGTGTGGAGTCGGCAATAAAGAAAGACACCCTGTCACTTGGTGCGCTCTCACAACAGCTCAAGAAAAGGCTGTCCTTGTTATTTACTCAAACACCTTACAAGCTTCTACACAAACAACTAATTGTTCTATTTTTACTTCAAGACTAAGGGGGCGTGTACAGACATTTGGTCACTCCGTCTGCACTTCAGGGCTAAGCAGGTGCCCCTAACAATAATTCTGCAAAATACTGTATTCATATTCTTCAAAGCAAGCCATTATTCATTCTTAAACAGTAGCCATGGAGTGACAGCCAGGACTCCAAGGCCAAGGCACATGCGATTCCCTACTAATCAGTAGTACATTCCTACCACATTTCTATTTCTACAATTTACCCATTATTTAATGGGAAAATAGGTTACAAGGAAAAAAATGTAAAATCTAAAACAAAAGTTTCTAATGTTAAATCCCCCTACAACTATAGACTCTAAAACCCCATAAACAATGAAACAATAATCAAGAGCATTTTTCTTTAATAAAAGCATCCTTAATTCCTCTAGCTAAAAATTATAAAAGCGACTAAAACAGTTACATTTTCTATGCTCCAAAAAATTGCAAAGACAGGCTAGCCTTTGAGATCACAATAACTATATTTATTGCCGTAGCAGTTTCAGCTCTCACTCCCATCACTTGCATTAATATTTAGGATATTTTCAGGCCCCTCCTAGAAGGACTGCTGCATGTCTGGGCCAAATTCTGAGGCGATGGCTAAGTACACAATAAGGTGTCCAAAAATGGCATGGGCTTAATTGTACTCCCGTGTGTAAATTGTCAAAGGCCCACTCACCAAGACATTGTCAGTGACATTAACTCTCAAGCTCACATCGGTTGCAAAAGCCATCTCACAGGGGCAAACAACAATAACTCAATAGATTACAGAATTCTTAGTGGGGTGCTTGAGTGTCCAAGCAACCAGGGGGTGAAACAGCATCAAGGTGGTCAGAGAAACATCCGCCTGGCCTTGCTAGACAGCTGGAAGTTCCCCCGGGCCTTGCCAAACACGGGAGCTGTTCTCTTCACACCTTCGTGTCATCCACACCCACTGCACGGACCCCAGCAACTGACCCTGAGTCTCCAAAGCACAAGGATGAGGAAGAGGACCTGTATTCAGCTGATGTGTCTGTTGAAGTATAACTTCTCAGACTATGCTAGAATATGTGTCTCAAGTTGAGCCAATGTTGTTTTTAAGCATGTTATAACCCAAAGCTAGGATTATTATCCAAATTCAGCATCATTCATACGAAACAGTTCCCTTTGAATTCTAATGAATCCTTGTGTCAGCATGGCACAGCCATTCTCAAATATCCATGAAATTAGTTGATATTTGCACACTTATTAAAGCTAGAATTACTTGTTATATGTTTTTACATATAGGGTATTATTATAACTGTATCATTATGGTATCTATTGTAAGGAATAATCTGTACTCAATGGGTATGTGAAACTATTTTGATCTTTAAAAATTAATTCAATTGAAAGGCAGAGTGACAGAGAGGAAGACATAGAGAGATCTTCCAACTACCGACTCACTTTTTCTTTAGAGATTTTTTTTTTTGTTGGAAAGTCAGTTTTACAGCAAGAAGGAGAGACAGAGACAGGGAGATCTTCCATCTGATGATTCACTCCCCAATTGGTCACGATGGCCTGAGCTGAGCCCATCTGAAGCCAGGAACCAGGAGCTTCTTCCAGGTCTCCCATACCAGTGCAGGGTCCCAAGGCTTTGGGCCATCCTTGACTGCTTTCCCAGGCCACAAGCAGGGAGCTGGATGGCAAGTGAGTCTGCCAGGACAGAAACCAGCACTCATATGACATCCCATTGCACATGCAAGGCAAGGAATTTAGCCTCTAGGCTACCACACTGGGCCCTACTGATTCACTTTTGAAATGGCTGCAAAAGCTGGGGTTGGGCTGAACTGAAACCAGGATCCAGGAATTTCAGCTGGGTTTCCCACATGGGTGGCAGGGGTCTGAGCATTTCTTCAGTATGTTAGCAAAGAGCTGGATTGAAAATGCAACGCCCAGAACTTAGGCTGGCATTCATGTGGGATGTCAGCATCACAGGCAGTGGCTTAACTAGCTGTATTACAAAGCTGGTTCCTTTCTTTCAGTGCCTGCCATAGCTATCAGCTTAATCACACAGCATGTAAGTATGTATGTTTGTAATATTTATAAACATGGAAGATCTTCACAAAGTTCACAGATTCTTCACATGTATAAAAATTACGCATGAATTTCAAATATTTTTATGTTATTTTTCTACATGATTTTTGGAGTCCCCTTATCTGTTCTCTATACTTAGGTTGTAATGTCTCAATCAGTAGTCACTTCTCCTCTGTTCCTGGGAAAGAAACGGCTTAACTGAGGCTTTTCCAACTCTAAAGGTTTAACTTCCCTGACAATAATCAAAGTCCAAGTGGGTCACTCTGTGGATTACCCAGTGGATTCTGCTAGCCTTTGCAGAATCCATGTGTTAGGTACAATGCAGAGGAGGGTTGGGTTTAGGTGCCAGGGTGTGTACAGAGGCCAGACACCGCTTGAGATTACCTGCCTGTGTCATCTCTCAGCCCACCTCTGCGGCCCTTCCATGTGTTCTCTGAGTTTTTCCTTACCCATTAGTCAATTCCTGTTCTGGCCCAGCTAGGTTAGAGTAAAGATATGAACTGACCCAGCAGATGTTGAAATATACTGTATGCTTTTAAAATCTAGACTCATTTTGGGACCACTTTCCTTCATTTTCAAATGCTAATTCCATAAATATGGGATGTGATTATTTTTTTTTGTCTCTCTCTGAAGAAGATAACGTCAGGCTTAGGTTGTGTTTCATCTATTCTTAGAAGCCTTATTAGATGTTTATATAGCGAAGTTGATTGAGACGAGTAATTTGTAATTTAGAAATTTTGAAGTGTGCTATTTGTGAATATTAAGCATGTTAATTCAAATACTTCTAGAGTACAAATAAATTTTCTCTAATAAATTGTAAGCTTTTGGTTACCTGAGTATTCAAAAACATACAAGTGAAAGTGATTAGGAAGTTATTTCTTTACCATATCCATTTATTTGGGTAACAGAAATGTTTTTAGATTGATGACAATGACCTTGTGATTATACCAACTAGACCCAATCTTTATGCTCAGATTTTAGTAAGATATTATGAAGTTCTAGGTCCAAGGATACTACCTTACTTCTCTGATTCTTGGATGCCCATGGGGTGGTCCATGTACCAGAGGTGCCAATACTCCTAGAAGAAACAGAGGATTTCAAATTACATCTCATACCCATGGAAATAATCTATATTGTACTGAGGTCTTCATGGAATTCATACAGATGTTAGCATCTGCAAAGTACTGATTATGTGCCTCATTTTATCAGATGCAAAACCCATCTCATTAGGGAGAACAAAGGCTGGGGAAGAAAGGTGTTACTTAACACTCCTCTCTGGCAGTGACGCTCATTGGATGTGGCTCACCTGATTTATAAGCACTTACTATATATATATACACACATACATATATATACATAGATTTACTAGGTTGGCTTGAGGAGTCTTAACTTGAGGAAATATGCATAAAAACAACTGCATTCTCCACCATGAATGGGTTCTTCCTTGTTGGCACTTAGCAATCATGAGAACACCTCAATTTTCATTAATGAATGTTTTCTCTCTTTGCCCTTAAAGTAATACTTCTTTTGTTAAAGATAGTCATGCACTTACACAAAACAAAAAGCACAACCTTGAGCTCTCTTGTTGGAGTCAAGTTCCCTGATAAGACTAGACTGGCAGTCTGGTTCCACCCAGGATGGGTGGGGGTGGAGTGGGGGTGGGGGTGGGGCAGGGTGGAGTCTGCCTTCTCTCCCTCCCACTCCATCTCTGCCCTTGCTTCTAGGTTGTTGGTATCTCAAGACAAATGGTCCAGACAAATGACTTCTCCCTTTCTTAGCAGATCATTCCTGCTGATTGTGTTGGTTATGGACTGTGGTGGGAGAGGAAACCCTGAGAACAGTCCTGGGTGGGGAATAAATAGCAGTGTATTACAGTAGTAATAGCTCCTACAGGTGACTTGTCTAGAAAGTTCACTTGAGGCAGTTGGAAGAGTTTTTGTCCAGCCAACTTTCCTGGAGATCAGGTGAAAGACTCACCAAGTGGAAGAATGCAGGATACCAGGAAGTGTGGAGCCCATTTTGACTGTTGGGCAGCTGGGTTCATAGCCTTAAATCCCATCTGTGCAAGCACTGGAATCCACAAAGTGTTGACACCTCATCCTTTGATCAGCACCTGTGTCACCAATGAAAGCAACATTTGTAAACATATGTTTGCTAGTAAAGGTGCTCTTTGGACCATTTGATAGACTCATAACTACATCTGGTTTATTATTGTATTTCCTCCCTTGGAGTATCATTCTTCTCCCTCCCAGTTTAAAAATTTTAGTGATTTATTTATGTATTGGGCAAAGAGACAGAAAGTTCTCTACTGGTTCAGTCTCCAAAAATTTGCTGAAGTCAGGAGCCCCCACCTGCCACCTCCCAGGGCGTTCATTAGCAGGGAGATGTGACTTAAACCTGGGCACTTTGAAACCACCACCCCAACTAGAAGTTTGTGCTAGACAAATGCCCACCCATGAAGGACTTTTTTTAATAAATTTTATTTTTAGAAATCATTGATTTGTAGGATAGCGCACATAGTATAGAGATTTCACAGTAGTTTCCCCGTGAATAACACCTTACATTTGGGTGATACTTTTGTTACAATTAGTGAACAATACTGATATATGGGCAACTGAAGTCCATAGTGTGTTCAGATCTCCTTAGTTTTACCTAAATTCCATTTTTGAGATTTAGTAGTTACTTCCCCTTGGGAACCTCTTATTTCTAATTGTGTCTCAGGCTCACTTTTTGATGGCCTTGACATTTTTTCCTGAATGATTTCAAGGGTATACATCAACAACCTGACTTAACTCTGTGGGTGGCAGCCTTAGCTCCAGGCTGAGGTTGTGTTTGTCACGTTCATCCACCGCATAGTCACCCTCTGTCCCCTGTCTAGTTACAGCTCTTTGGAAGGAAGTCACCATGTGCACCCTCACGGAAAGAATTGGCAATGATGATCAACCTTGTTGACCGCAAAGCACCTATATAGGTTATTCAAAATTCTTCATGGGAAATTTGCTTTTCTTCTATGTTTATTTATTTATTCTATCATTTCTCTCACCATGGATTCAGGAATATTTATATTTTAGAATATATAACCCAGCTTTATTTATTGTACTGTTCCGGTTATTCTCAAATTACACCCTACCCCACCTCCTCCATTGGCCATTGGTGTTTTTCTTTCTTTGTTTCAGTTTAGGAAGTTTCCATCAACCTATCTTGTGAATCAGTGGCCACGTTCAATCTGTTGGCAAACCCATTGAAGTCAGTCTTAATTTGTGTTAGTGTTTTCAATTTGTAGACTTTTTAAAATCATTCTTAGACTTTCTCTTTTTAAAGGATTTTTTTTTTAATTTAGAGAGAGAGAGAGAAGAGACTATCTACTCGCTAACTCTCTAAATGGCCACAGTAGCCATGGTTGAGCCACAACAAAGCCAAGAGCCAGGAATACCATTTAGGTCTCTCACCTGGGTAGCAAAGGCCCAAGCACTGGTCATTTTCTGCTACTTTCCCCAGCTCATCAACAGGGATGTGGATTGGAAGAGTAGTAGCTGAAATTTGAAATGGTGCTCATATAGAATGCCACATGGCAGGCTAGAGTTGAAACTGCTATGCCACAATGCCAGCCCCTTTACTTAGAATTTCTGCTCTCTGCTTGTATTTCTCAATATATTCTTGCAAATTTCCTAATGTTTCCTTTATTACCAGTAAAATAATAGTCCTTAATTAACATATTAATTATAACTATTTTAATTTTTCTGTACAAAAATTCCAAAATCTAAACCCTATTTCCTTCTGGTTTTGATGCTTCCTTTGTCTTTAAACTGTTTTTCCTTGCCTTTTGGCATCTTTTTTGTAATCAGACAAAATGTATCAGTGCTAGCGACTGGGATAAACAGGTCTTCAACCTCAGTTGTTATGTTATGCTGGCTAGAGGATGGGCTAGCTGGAGATGTAGGTACCAACATCCTCCTTTAGTGCTCTTGTTTTTGTCTCCTATATTACCACTGGGCTTCCCGAAAACTCCACCTTAGGTAGCTCTTTCAGCAGGAATTCACAGTTTCTGTAATGGTGTGATGGGGTACATGGTAGGGGGAAGGATTGTGCCTGCCCTCAACCTCCTGTGTTCTACCAGGGTTATCCTTTAAATATTCCTCCTGGATTGTGGCTTCTACTCCGGGTAAGCAAATCTCAGTTGTGATATGCTGGATTGTACTCTGTCTTTCTAGGTTTTGGGGGGGCCACTCTGTAACCTCAGTTGTCTGATGAACCCAGAAGAAGTCATTATTTTTACTTTTTCATGCTGTAAGACGGGAGTCAACTTCCAGGTTCTTTGCTTGCAATGGAAACTGGAAATCTACACGCCAATTTTCAACTAGGCAAGACCTGGGGAGAAAAAGCCAACAGCGTATATAGATGGTTTTTCCATTATTTCACAATTGGAAAAACTTGCAATGTGATTTCAGCATGGTGAAATATGCCTATGACTTAGTTCTTCCTTTAATTTCTTCGAGTCAGCATCAAAGAGTGATGCCATGGTGATAATTATTATGCAAATGAGACATGTATTTCAAAGATCTTACTTGTGTTATTCCAAAAGGCCAAAACAAGGGAATGTAACTCCTAGAAGTGTATCCAGAATTGAATATTATTTTCATCCACTTCATCCTGTATCCCTCTATTTCTTCATCTGAAATAAGCCAAGGGGAATCTTGAAATTCATGACATTATAGTACTTATTTGTGGATTTGTGTCATCTCACTTTTTGCAGAAGTTCTGCTGTTCCAAAAGACTAAGAACTCATTTGGATCAGACATTTTATTATAATTCATGTAAAAATTTTAATTTACTTACGTTTATATTAGAGACACAGGATTCCCATCCAGCTTTTCACTCCCCATATGCTCACACAACAGTGAAACTCATTCTGGGTCTTCCTCACGAGTGACAGACTTGGCGGTCTGAGCCATCGCTTGCTGCCTTCCTGGCTGTATGTCAGCCAGAAGCTGCAGTCAGCCATGGAGCTAGCACTTGGACTCTGGTGTTCTGATATGGGATACCCATGTCCTGAATGGAATCTTTATTTGCTTGTTGAAACCTTTGTTTATTTCTTCATTTGAAAGCAAGAAATGCAGAGCTTTGTCACCTCGGTCACTCCACACAGGCCCATAACCAGGGTCTCCCGTGTGGCCAGCAGGGGCTGCAAGTAGGCCAAACACCTGCCCCCGATTCTTCCACGTCAGCCCAGCACATTGCTCTGTACACACAGGCCTTTACTAGCTCCTTGAATCTAACCTCGCGTGGACCCTGGTGCCTGTTTACTGCACTGGGTTGCCAGAGATCTGGGGTGAGCTTTACGTCCCAATCTAGCTTGTCATTCCTGTTTCTTGGCTGAAAATGCCGTGCCTTGCAAAAAGCTTCTGTGGGCACATACTTGAGTAAAAAGAATTCTCTTTCAAAAGGCTCTGAATATGGTTTTTCACAAGGCCTGTTACAGGGCCTTATACCTCATTATAATCTACTGGGGAGTTATTGTACATCCGGTAATGGAGGCTAAATTCATATTTTTTTTCATCACCTGATTAGGATTTCTGAATTGGCTCTGGTGCCAAAAGGAATCTTTTCCCTGACTGTTTCTCCTTTTCACTAGTAATATAAACATAATGGAAAGCGGTAGAGAGAGCATCGCCTTTCCAGAAACAAACAAAAACCAATTACGGTCAGTCCTAAGGGAAGGCTTCCATGGTGAGAGCCAAGAAAAAGCAGAGAGAAAGCTGAATGCCCTGCCTTTATCTGTCCTCCCTGCCTAGCTTGTGAGGCTCACACGTCCACAGCCTGCTCTGGATTCTTTCATGCCCAGGTAGGAAGAATTTGTATCGGCGCATGATTGATGTGTGGCAGTGTGGGAAATTCCATCAGGGAGAGGTCTGTCCTTCTCCCCGCTCATTTGTGATAGGTGTACCCTGGCTTTCGGTCAAGGCAGGCAGCGGGCCCGGCACCGTGGCCTAGTGACTAGAGTCCTCACCTTGAATGTGCCCCGGGATCCCATATGGGCACCGGTTCTAATCCCGGCAGCTACACTTCCCATCCAGCTCCCTGCTAGTGGTCTGGGAAAGGACAGCCCAATTCTCTGGGATCCTGCACCCATGTGGGAGGCCTGGAGAAGGTTCCTGGCTCCTGGCTCCAGATTGGCGCAGCACCGGCTGTTGCGCTCACTTGGGGAGTGAATCATCGGACGGAAGATCTTCCTCTCTGTCTCTCCTCCTCTCTGTATATCTGACTTTGTAATAAAAATAAATAAATCTTAAAAAAAAAAGGCAGGCGGCTCTAGGAAATAAACACAGCAGCAGGCCTGGCCTGGTCTCTGTCCTGCCTGCGCTGTTCTGAGCACTGGAGCTTAGGCTCTGCACAGTGCCCTTCCTGGCCTCCCTGTCCTGGCTTTGCTGTATTTATTCACTTTGACTTTGTTGGGAAAGCAGAGAGACCAACGGAGATTTGCCTTCTTCTGGTTCATTCCTCAAATACCCACAACAGCCAGGGCTGGGCCAGGCCGAGGCCAGTACCCCAGCACTTCACGCAGGTCACTCCGGCAGGGGCAGGGACTCCAGTGCTGGAGCCACCACCAGATAGGAGCATCTCGAGCAGCGTCGTAATTCCTGTATCCACCCCGTCTCCCCATGCTGCTTTTTTCCTCTTCTGTTTCTCTGGGGTCTGCTGGTGGAAGATTGGAAGGCCTCCTATCACTCCCAGCAGTGGGCAGGCTGGTGAGTGGCTACTCCAGCGAGTGACTCGTCCCTCTCCATGTTGCTTCTCTTCACATGTAGATCCAGCTTGCATTAGGACACCTGGCCCAGGCCCTGGCAATCCTCCCTTCTCCCCTGTCCCTCTCCCCAAGGTTGTTGCTTGTGTTGCTACTATCAGGGCTACCTTACAGCGCAACTCTTCCTACCTTCTGTGATCAACACTTTGGGCTATTTCTTCATTTGCAGGTGCACTTTGTTGAAGTCTACTCCCTCCTACCAGGGAGTCTGAGCCATGTTGGGACTGTCTGTTGATGTTAAGGGTTTTATTATGACAAAGTCACTTTTTAAAACAAGAATTCAAGCCAGGCATGGTGCTAAGGTGTACTCTCAGTTATTATGAATATTTAATGCTGCTAATTCATAAGGTCATGTTTGAGCCAAGATGATTCTAAAAGAAAAGTGCAGATGGGTTGGGATAACTGTCCCTGGAGTGTAGGCGTTAGAATCAGACAGATGTGGATTCAGCTTAGCAATTCCACTTCCCAGCTAGGTGAGCTAAGATCCCACATGGCCTGAGTTTTCCTGGTACATAATGAGAGAATAGATATGGGCAGAGCCAGGGCTGGCAGAGCTGCTCCTAGGGCTGCTCCGTCTCTCGGTCTCCCCTTAACATTCTCATGCTTTGCTTTTCCTCTCCAATGCCACCAAATCATTCATAAAGTGGGAATCTTCTCTCCTTCCTTGTCTATAGCACAGCAGAGGTGAGATTCTCAAAAGGAGCTTTGCTTAAAAGTGCAGGGAAACAAGCAAAGCAAATAGAAAAGCAAAATAGTCCCACTCACCAAGGAGTAGCCTGAGCAGGCAGTGGCCAGAGACTGCTCCCTGGGACAGTGCTGTTGTCACACACACGCCATCTGTGTCACAGCACATAGCTGCCAGGCGCCAACCTCATTCTTAGAACACAGGCTATTGCCCAACTGAATGCGGTGCACCTTTCAAAGTCCCATCCCTATTCCCTCCAAATAAAACCTCCCTTGCAACCCCCACCCCCCACCTCTGCATGTGTCCCTTGGAGGTTTTGTTTAAATGAAGGGACCGTCCCCTACTCAGAGCCTCCATTCATTGTGTTGCCCCTCCACCTAAAATCTTTGAGCTGGAGAAGGTTCTGAGAATGCTGCCTTTCAAGAGATTAAACAGCCTCTTGGGCCTGCAACCGATGCTAGGATTTTCAAGCTGAAAGACAACCTTGTGTACATTTTACACCTTTAGAAGCTACAAATCAAAGGGAAAACCTGTGTTGAAGCTTGATGCTGCTCCTGCTTTAGTATTACTTTGTTTTCAGCGTTCCAAGGAACCAAAAAAGGGAGCTATCCAACAAAACCAACCAACCCAGGGACCACTGATCAACATTTTGATAAATTGCAGTAGTTTCCCCTCTTCTTTTTCTTTTTTTCTTTCTTTCTTTCTTTCTTTCTTTCTTTCTTTCTTTCTTTCTTTCTTTCTTTCTTTCTTTCTTTCTTTTTCTGTCTCTTTTTTTATTTGCTTTCTATCGTTTCAAGTGCCTATGGTTAAACACAATCTGAAAATATTAACAAAAGATTTCCAAAAGCGACCAATTCATGAAATTTAAATTGGGCACTGTTCAGAGTAGCATGATGAAATCTCACGTCCCCTTACTCTGTTGCCCAATCCCCTCCATACTACACCACTGGGGTTCAGATCACTGCTTTAAGCCATATTTGTGTTACATAAGCTACCTGCCCCGTGGCAATGAAAGGAGGATGGCTTTTGTTACAATATATTGTTATAATTATTCTCTTTTATTAGGCTATTGTTGTTCATCTCTTACTACGCCTAATTTATAAATTAAATTTTGTCATAGTTGCATATAGAGAAAACCCATGGCACACAAAGAATCCCGTATTACCCATGATTTGGGGTGTTCTCTGGGGGGGGGTCTTGTAACATTCCCCTCAAAGATGGGAAGAATTATTGTATAACCATTTTTTGTGAGAACAAATAAGATATAATCAGCAAATAGAGTTTAACTTATCACAGAAAAATTAGACAACTGTCAAACATCCTCAAGGGTGGATATCTCTCCCAGCACAGCTCAGCCATCTTCTCAAAGACCAGTTGAAAGAATGGAATGTGTTCAATGTGTTCACAGGAAAGAGAAGGGGACTTCCAGAGCTCCTCCTACAAGCATCAGCTTGGGCCTCCTGTGTCTATATCTCCTTTTTCCAAAACAGGAAGCTAGTATGCTTCTCCTAAGAATATCCCGAGACATAAAGAAGGATAGCTGTGATGTGTAAATGAACTTGAGTCAAGGAATGCCATGGGCTGCAGGAGTACTGGGAACTCACAATTCAGAATCACACAGCATGGGGACATGGGTCCCGTCCAGCATCTCAGGGTAATGGTGGCGCTGCTGCACTTGTTCCTGGGGCCACACCATCGCAGAATTCTCCCTATCTTCTTTTGAGGTGTTAGGACAAGTGCAGGAGTCTGTGAGCTTGAGGCTCCACTGCCAGCTGCAGGTCTGCTTTAAGGGAACACTGTTCCCCAGGGTAGAGTCGAGCTCTGCTCCAATTGCCTATTGGGCACCTTGGCATTCCACGGTCTGTGCTCTGGTGACTTCAGTGGGAAAAAATCTACTAAAAAGATGCCCACCAGGTGAGAGAAATGTCTACATCATGAGTCCTGTGAGATGTCAGTCACCCCAAATACATCTGTCGTTCTTTTAGCCCTCCCCCCTTTTTAAAGCTTAGTATTTTCTCTTTTTCCTCAATTCTAATATCAGAAGCATCAACTTACTTGGAATATGTTGTTGATAAAAAGAAAAACATATGTTTAAATATGTATCTTTGTACTTAGGTATATGAAAGATTGTACATTAATATTAACTTTAATTTCTCCTATTATATTTTTAAGGTTAGAAAGAGAAGAAAATATCCAGTTTTTTTTTCCCACTGTAACTGTCTATTTAGTAGAAAGTAGGATGATCTCTGTATTAATTTTCTGTGACTCCTTACAAATTAGATGGTGCCTTACAACAAATAACTATATCATGTTTTAGTTGAAAAGTGTGCGGTCGATCTTGGTCAGGGGTAAGTCTGGAGTGTTGGAGGGCTGCGTTCCCTGTGGAGGCTGCTAGGGAGCATCTTCTGCTTCTGTTGTCCCCCTTTTGGTCACCAGGAGGCTGCCTTCGTTGCTGGGCTCCTCACCTCTCCCGTCTTGAAGCCAGCCACGTGGGGCGTGCTGCTTCTCTCTCCTGTTAGACTCTTCCGCTCCCTGGTCTGTCATTTATCCACACTGTGTGATTGTGAGAGTCTGCCTGGAACACCAGCATCGACCTTGGCCTTGGATGCTCATCTTAATGATGCCCATGGAGCTTCTTAGACCTTGCGAATGAGCATATTCGCGGGTTCTGGTGAGGAGGATGTTAGCACCTCTGGGAGGCTGCTCTTCTGCCAACTGATGCCTCATCAGGAATCTCATCTTTGCTTCCCTCTTTAAGTAGTGTTGGCCCCTGATCTTGGAATATTTCCTTTCCAAGCATACCATGGCCATGTAATCCAGAGAAAGGGAGCCAAAAGGCTTTGTGTAGGCTGTAGCCTGTCACTTCCCTGGATTCAGATGTAGCACTTCCATCCGGAAAATGTGTATAATCAGTAGAGCTGTTGCTAGACCCTAAAGCCCACATGATAGTCACCAGACCCTAAAGACCACACAATTCTCTGTCCAAGACACAGCAGGGCTTTGGCTGCCTCTAGGAACCCCAGTGCACAAACCCAGCAAACAGCCTGGTTCGCAAGTGGTAGCTTTCTTCCTAAAGGCATACATAGCCAAAAGGGAAGCTTACCTACAGGGCAGAGAACAGAATGGCTCATTTCCATCCTAAGCCAAATCTTTCTCCCCAGCCTCTTAGATAGGTCTTTTAATCTTTGCCTATCTTATTTTCTCTTTTTTCCCCCTCCTTTTGTTCTGATGTTTGTTATGCTTTGAGTGGATATTTATGCTCCACTCATTAAGCTGACAAACATCTAATCATTCCTATCTGTTTGTTTTTCATTTTTAATCATTAATATGTAAATGTTGGCAAATTAAATGGTCTAGTTTTGCCCTTTGAATGCCCGTGCATTCAAGTTTTTTAGGTAGATTCTTTTGTTGTTTTTTTTTTTTTATTTCTATTTTGAGTTTAAGAAAAACAGATATTTCTTATTGCTCCCCAACCCATAATTTTCTTTACTGAATTTTTTGTTTAATTTCCTTTTGCTTTAACATTTTATTTTTCAGACACCTCTCATTGAACCTCACGTTCCTCTCCGTCCTGCTAACACCATTACAAAGGTAATGGGCTCTAGGTGGGTTGATGAGCCATCAGAGCTAGCCACGTAGGTTCCCCCTTCCACCCCTTTAGAGGTGATGCATGTGCCAGACCATCACGTCAAGAAACCCAGTACATGTCCCAGGGAATGAGTATTCGGTGCCTCTCAGTTCTCAACACAAAACAAAGACCTGCCACACAGGTGAAGGATGTCAATATTTGTGAGCAAGTGATGTTTTTCTAGCCAGAAACAGATTGGAAAATAATCAAAGCATTTGTCCCATGCATTTTCCTTCTCTAATTTCTCCTTTTTGTCTCCTTCCCTCCTTCTCCCTGATTCAAATCTAGGTCCCTTCTGAGAAGATCCTCAGGGCTGGAAAGATTTTACGAAATGCTATTCTCTCTCGGGCACCTCACATGATAAGAGACAGAAAATACCACCTCAAGACATACAGGTACGCACACTCATCCTAAAGGTTGTCGCCCCATCAGATCCCTGTTTAGTGGAATTGAAGCAAGCATGCCTCCCATGTGGGGGCAGCCTCTTTGTAAGGTCTCCAGGTTCAGGGAGGGTTGAGTTTGACTTGGATACTTGTTTAACTGTCACTGTTAGTTACCCTTGATTGTTCTAGAGGCTACTTCTGAACTGATTTGTTTGGAAATTGGTATAATTGTTATGAAGAAAAAAAAGATCTGAAGGAATTCTACTACACGTAGATCACATTTAACTAACTATAATTGAGTCCTTGCATATTCTTAAAGACCTGTTCCAAGCCACTTTCCACCTTGTTCCGTCTCCCCAAGAACACTGATAGAGAGATGGGTGACTGGTTTCCAGATGACAAAGCTGAGGCTCTAAGCAATGAAATCATTCTTTTATTCAAGTCAAGACTAGTGAATGGAAGAACTAACATTTAAACCAAGGCTGGTTGACTTCCAAACTTAAGGACCTTTCATTTGTTCGTTCATTTATTTCACAAGTTTACTAAGCAAGCACAGTCCACCAGCCAACATTATGTTCTCAGCCCTTAACACACAGCAGTGAACAGTATGCACAAAGGCTTTTGTGAAGTCTTTATTCATTTGAAAACCAGAGTTACAAAGATCTTCCATCCACTGGTTCAATCCCAAGATGACCACAATGGCTGGGGTGAAGACAGTAGCTGGGAGATTCTTCTGGACTTTCCATGTGAATGGCAGTGGCCTGAGCCCTTGGGTCATCTTCCACTGCTTTTCCCAGGCTGTTAGCAGGGAGCTTGATCAGAAGTGGAGCAACCAGGACTTGAACCCGGGAATTCAGTGCCCTCACGGGATGCTGGCATGACAGGCAATGGCTTTACTCCCAGTACCATCATGACAGTCCCTGGAACTTATTTTTCAACTCAGTATTTCATTGAGCCCACATATAGAAAGATGCACAACTCTGTACCGTGCCCATACTCAAATGGAGGAAGGACTCCTTTCTAGAGCTGTCACTGGAGTTAAGACATGACAAAGATAAATCTGGAGGCTGCAGGGTTGGCTGAATCTTCTGGGATAAACATGGGGCCCAAAAAAGAATTGGGATCTAATCCTTAACTTTTGATTATATCAGTCAAGAAGCTGGAACTGTTAATATATTGTGCACAAGACTTTACCTTGACTCCTAAACAAACACAGCCCTCTGTTGCCTGTCAGCAGGCTTTCCTTCCCATCAGTCTGGACATGACCTCAGAACCCATTAGCCTCAACGTGAGTCAAAACCCATTTGATTCACATAAATGAACTTCGTGAGATCCTATGAGAAGCTAGAACACAAACAATTTTAAAGTTGTTGTGAAGGTGGGGCTGGTGCAGTGGCATAGTATGCTAATCCTCCACCCTGTGGTGCTGGCATCCCATATGGATGCCAATTCTTGTCCTGGATGCCCTACTTGTGATCCAGTTCTCTACTTGTGGCCTGGAAGAGCAACAGAAGATAGCCTGAATGCTTGGGTCCCTATGCCCAATTGGGAGACTCAGAGGAGGCTCAATTCTAGCCATTGTAGCCATTTGGGATGGCCACATCCAGAGATGGAAGATCTCTGTCTGTCTGTCTTTTATCTCTGCAAAATCTGCTTTTCAAATAAAAATAAATAAATCTTTTATAAAAAGTATTGTGAGGATATATGTCTTCCAGAGACTACCATCTGTGATAGAACCCATAGAATTACACCTGATCCACCTTTCCATGTGTGTGTACCTCAGGGATATATATTTCAAGAGCCAATTCCCCTCTTCATCTCTCTCTCTCTCTCTCTCTCTCTCTCTCTCTCTCTCTCTGAGATGGAAAAACATTGCAAATGTTTCTTTTTCGGGTCACTATTTTCTATACTCCACACAAACAACTTCTCTGCTGCCTGCATTTGTGGTTGACTATGTTGCAAGATCCGAATCAACATGCCATGACATGTAAAGTTACATCTATATTAGTTTCTCTTGACAGAAATTTGATATAAGATGAGATTTAAAGAGCATCTCCCTTTTATCACCAGTTCATTCTTCTTGCAAGCCCTTCTTAGGACAGATGGGTCATCCAGTCCCTTTCAGGTTGGTTTTCACTAGCTATTGCTGAGGGTGGTTACAGTTGCAAGCCTTTTTCTCCACGCCTGCAAGCTGATTCTTTGTGGACTCCGTAGCCTTACACACTGCTCTAATTTTATGGAAAGTCAAGGTTTAAAAAAAATTATGTGTCACCTGTCCACAGAAAGAAATAATAACATCTTGAATTCATTTTTAAGTGGATCTCAAAAATCTCATATGGCTAAAAGACCTTTCTATTTTAAACTTTTTGTTTCTTAGTTTGTGATTATGCTATTGCAATTATTGCCTTTGATTGAGGACAAATGGCTCCATTAAAATATGTCACAGTTGATGACAAATTCTGGAAACTAGAAGTCAGAATCTTTACTGCTCCCTAGCACTAGGAGGGCAAACACCGACATGGAGGTGTGACAGCCACTCCACACCCTATGATGCAAACTAATGATCTGCTGGTGATGGCTGGTGGACTCTGCTGGAAGCCAAAGCTGTGCTTTCTTGTTTCTGCAGTTCTTGAGTACTTTCTCTCCCTCTCCCTCTTGCTCCTCCGCCCATTTCAATCTTTGCTACAATTTGGGGAGTAGGAGTAGTTAAAGCCTCTGCAGAGGTGGGGTCACCCCATTGGAAGCAACATTCACATCTACTAGCTGGGCTACCAGAGCTAGGAAACATTAATTGAAAGATTCCCCAGCAATTCTATCAGCTATAGGTTATATTGCCATGGCTCTGCATTGCATAATCTGACTGTAAGAGTAGGGACCCGCATGCCCTGGGCTCATCCTGATTGCATTGCTTCTTGTCATAAGGCAGTCAGTGAACTAAAAGCCAAATTACCTTTATTTTGTATAGTCTTATAATAAACCTTCTCCATTAATAAATTCCCTAGAAAGAAAACACAGGAAACAGTTTGAAGAGAAACACTTTGGTTCCAGAAACATAGTGAGCACCTCTTTGTCCATTGACACTCTAATGTATGAGTCTAGATGGTAACAAGGACAATTTTAGAAATCCAAAAGCTTTTTTGGACCCGGGGTCAGTCCCCAGTCAAGACTTTCTCAAAGCCAGATGATTTCAGAGGTCCTACAATATTAGCACTGGCAAAGACCTCAGAGGTCAGAGACAAGGAAACAGACACCCTACGTTGGCCCAAGTCGCATGGCTAATAAGTAACTAGACCTAGAGCTGTGGTCCCTATCTGCTTCCACTTCAAGACTTCCCAAAGTGACATAGCACTAGAAGTCTGCTTCAACTTAATCACTCTGGGCTTGATCCTGTCTCAGCCTGTGTCCCCAGAGGCAGGTCATCCTTCGCATGGGAGGAAAGGCCACGGGTGAGCCAGTCCCAGTGGCAAGCAGCCAGCACCCCAGCTCCCTGATTTGTCCCATTGTCCCCTGGGAGACATCTCTGGGACTTCAAGGTTTGATTTCCTCCTCTGTGACACATCTCAAATACCAGCCTTCACGGAAGGTTTCAAAATTTCCTGATGTGTGTCCGTAATGATGCTTTTCCTGAGAGATACAGTTTGCCCATTCACATCAACTCATCATGGAAGGAGGGGATTGAGGGGATGAAGGTGCGCATACATACGCAGAAAGCATGTGCAGCCCTCCAGCTAACAGGCTCTGCAGAAGTGCTCATGCTCATTACACAGAACTTTTTTCCAAAGAGATTTGCATCACTAATTGCTCGTTTCTCCCAACATCCCTCGGAAGGAGATCAGTAGCATTACTTGAGGATATAAAGTGCTCTATAATTTTGTACTTACACTGCATCTTTAGGGGAGCACCTCCAAGTGCCTCCTAAACATTAACTCATTCCTTCACAAAGCTCAGGTGAAGGAAGTCAATATTTGTCTTCTCCTTACTCTTAAGATTTGTTGGCACCCCTTCAACGTAACCACTTGTGTTCCTGTGATTAGCTTACTAGATCATATCACATCCTTAGGTCATGTCCTCTGGTCTCCCCTGGTGCTGCAACTAGTCTACCAGTTCTAGCGGTTAGTGGGTCTAGCTTGAAAGGTTCTCTAATGAACCTAGTGGTTTTATTGGTTTGTATCCACATTTGAGAACCAGAAGCTACAACAGGTGATGCTTTGTTTTGCTGTGAGAATCCCTTGTGTTTGGGAAAGCACTGAACTATTTGGAGAGTTCTCTCAAAAGCAACTTTCATCCTCCTATCTGCCACGGGGTGATTTTCCCATCTTTGTGCCCCACCCCCTAGACAATGCTGTGTGGGAACCGAGCTGGTGGACTGGATGATACAGCAGACTCCGTGTGTTCACTCCCGGACCCAAGCTGTTGGCATGTGGCAAGTCCTGCTGGAAGATGGCGTTCTCAACCACGGTAAGATGCACCAGCATCCCTGGAAAATCCTCCCGGATTGCTAAGTGCGTTTCTTCCAAGCAAGTTGTTGCTTAGTTCCCCTATGGACAAGAAAAAATTATGATCCCTTCATGGACCCACAGAGCTGGCATCTTCATTTAATAATGCAAATGTGGTGAACGGATGCTACTGATGCCCATGTTCCACCACTGTACCTTCCTAACTTCAGAGAATGTGTGAGAGGAAAATGAAATTGCAACCCGAGTGCATCCATTCCAATTATGTTTATTAGTTTGCATTCATGGTTCATTGATAGTGTGATTACACGCTCAGCACTGCATAGCACTTCCGATGCAGGAGCAGAAGGAAGAGCAATGAAACGTGTGGCTTGGCTGATGACATTCAAGTAGGTAATGAATTCAGAAGCTTCCTTTTAACTGTGCTGTTGTCTGGGAGAGCCAATTTGTAACCCCGTGGGATGGCCATATTTAAAATCAGCAATGTGCTCCGCAGATTGCAGCAGCCCCTCATGACTGCAGGGGCTACCACTGAACATAGTAACTAGGTAAGCCTGGAGTACCACTGTGACTCAACTACCACGCCATCATCTCACACGTGCTCTGCAAAACAGACAAAATATTAAAATCATCCGTTTAATTTGCCAACACCTGGGAACCTAATGATGGTTTTCCTGGTGTTTCTCAAATGTTTGTTCATGTGCATGCAAATCACCCAAGAGTCTTGTTAAAATGCAGATTCTGACTTAGCAGGTCTGGGATAGATCCTGAGTGTCTGTGTTTCCAACAAGCTCCTGGCTGTCGCTGCTCTAGGGCTCATACTCTGAGCAGCAACGGGTCACTTCTTCTCCCCATCCTTTAAACGGAGGAATGCTCCCTTGGGCCAGGGTCTAAAGGCCCAGAGACATATATGAGGCATCTTAAAAAAAATTCACAGGCAATGCATATTATGGGAAAAAATACTTTTCCTAGATTTCAATTTGTTTGCATCAAAATATACCTTATAAAAATGTTTATTAAGATGAAAAGACTATGCATGAATTTCAGATTTTCTTTTGCACTAGCTCATGCAATATGAAAAATATATGTTTTGAAAAAACTATGCTTATATTTCAAAAATTGCAGCACCCAAGCCAACTGTTACTTCCATTGTCCTCCCTGAACCTTTGTTGAGGAGGGGTTTTGAGTTGAGTTCACTGTCTGTCCTACCAAGAGGTAAATCTTGCTGTTTACAACAGTGAGAGGGAGCAACTTTTTAAAATCAAAACTGGGGAAGCAAATCACCTAAAATCCTGCTCAAGGAGTGTGTATGACCTGGGAGCATGATCCACTATGCTTAATTCAAACAATGTTAGTCTAACTTTCCTCTGTCGGCGGGCAGATGGAAATGTTAGTAAACAGCACATAGAGAAAATGTGAATTTTGACCCTGACAAGATAGTTTCTCTGTTGTTTTTAATCCCACACTTCCCCAAACCATTGTGGGACTTGTTCCTGTAAGGGAGCTATATTCCACATCCTAGAAAATGTCACCCAGATGATTCCTGCACGTCCAAGCACTCATCTCATTTAAGCTGGCAGGTTCTCAAAGGGCGTCCTACGGAAGCCGGGGAGGGCTGTTGGGTGTGACTCCAGCCTTGAGGTCATGTCTTCCAGCTTCCCCGCCTGGCTAGGGCGGGGTGTCAAGACTGCGGAGTCGCACCACAGAGCCGCCCCCTTGGCTCTGTGGCGCGGGGCCCACCACTGCCTGATTCTGGCAAACAGAGCCCGGAGGCAGAAGTCCCTGCTGACAGTTGCCCCTATGTTCCCTACAGTGGACCAGGAGCACCATTTCCAAGACAAATATTTATTTTATCGATTCCTGGATGATGAGCACGACGATGCCCCTTTGCCTACCGAGGAGGAGAAAAAGGAGTGTGATGAGGAGCTCCAGGACACCATGCTGCTGTTATCGCAGATGGGTCCCGACGCCCACATGCGGATGATCCTGCGCAAACCGTGAGTGAGCGCGCATGCACGCCACCTCCCTGTACAGTTGCACCCAGGGCCGAGCTTGGCCTTTAGGGACACAGGGGAAGGCGTGCAATTTTTATGTTTGCTTTTCTTTTTACTCTATGTTCTTACTCTGGAACCTGAAAATCCATTTCCTATTCATCTATCGAGATAATCAGCAGTTGGCACAGAATGCCAAACTGAGGGCCACTATTAAAAAGACCTTTGGCCAGTGACGCACACACATGGCTCTGTTGCTGTGTCAGACTGCGGCAGAGCCTTTCTTGCTACTCCAACAGAACAGGGGTTAGTAGAACTCTTGGGCTCTCTTGCATTGGTTCGTTCATTAATTCAGCCAGTCACTTGCCGCATTCTGAGCTTCCTTTACTGCGCTCACAGACACGTTCTCTTCAGTCACCCCTTCAAAGATCTCCATTTGGCCACGAGACAGACGCCCCCCTGACATCTCTGAGATGTGTTGAGGCTTTCGGCAGCAGCCTGCCCATTGAAGTTGAGGACTGGGGAGATGTAATCGCATCCATTCAGGGAGAACACGTGGTGCCCCATCACTGGTGGGGCACTCTACTGTTAGAAGCCTGGCAGCCTGTGGATGGATCCAGGGCATGCAGAGATGTGTGGGCTGATCCTCCCCAGAACACCTTCCTATGGGGCGTGGCTTGACCCTTGCTTCTGAAAGCAATATACACACTCACACACACACCCCACCCCCACACACAGAGGCTTAGGTTTTGCTGCTGGAAATGAAATTGCCTCCACCCTATAGCCTTTGCCAGGCAACTGGGGCTCTGGACTCTTTAAGTCACAGCCCAGCTGACCTTCATTCATTCACAGGCCTTCACAAGATCATTACGTGGCCACATCTTGGTGTCGGCCAGGCACTTTCTGAGAGGGTGGAATCCCTTAGACCAACTTCCCCAAAGTCTGCCCCTTGCCCCACCTCACAACAGGTGCAGCTTTATTTCCTTCCCCTAGGACACTTTCCCTTTCACTGGCCCAGGCTCCGAGCTGCAAAGCCTTTTCAGCATGCTTCATTTTGGTCACACCATGTCCCCTTTGTCGAAACTTTTCTCTGGGGTCCTCCTCTCCCCCATCGTGTGTTTCAAAGACCTTTCCTCCTCCCTATTGGCACCCTCATCCTTAACTCTAGAACCATGCTTGTCAGCTCTTTGAGCCTCAAAACCCCATCTTCAAACAAACAAAATATATATATAGCAGGAAAATCCCAAATATCAAAGAGAATGGCAGCAGCTTTGCTGACCTGAGCAGGAGTCGAGTCCAAGAAGCCTGCCTCATCAATCTGTGTTTGCTCAGCCCTGAAGGATCACAGGGGTAGGACCAAGGGCACATAGCGGACCCCCGGGGCTCAGGGAACTGAAGTGAATGTACCATCTGACCCAGGCCTTCTTTGCTGCCAGACTGCCTGTCTTCCCTCATGAACTTGCCCTCCACTTGTCCTTCCTCAGCATATTTCCTGGGTCCTTCCTCCCTTTTGCCACCTACTGTCAGGCCCACCTCATGCAGTGGTTCTAAACCAGGGCATTTGGAAATGGGAGCAGCTATCTCAGTGGTTGAATCCCCAGGGAAAGGACACACGTTGCTGACATTTGTGCAGTGGTGACTAAACCCAAGGGGTTCCCAGTACAACACAGCATTGAGGAACCCCACAAAATGTGGGGCTGCTTGTTGGGAAACAGGGCAGTGAACTGTCTTACTGGGCATAACCTGTTTTACTTCCTTCATTTGTTTATTGACCGACATTTATGGAACACCTACTTTGTTATAACTCCTACATTAGGTGCAGAGGCATTAATGGAAGCTCTGAGCAAGAGGTTTGGTCCTCCCTCCTTGAACTTTCTGTTTAATATGGGAGACAAAACTCAAGCAGCTGTATATACAAGCTGTTACTTAATCACAGCCACATGACATGCTACAGAGTAGTGTATTCATGCGTTAACATAGATTGCAGAGGAGGTCTAAGCTGTATGGAGTACAGGGGCCATAGCCTGGCTCTGTATATAGCTAAAGGATTTGTAATCCAGGGAGAGAGGTACTCACCGATTAGATTCAAAGGCAGCATGGATTTATTGAGTTCCTACTGTACACTAGAACCACTTGTGCTAATTGTTTGATTCACTCTGGCAGCAAGACCTAAGATCTGTGTCCTGAGCTGTCCTAGGGGTGGGAGCTTCTCTCCGGCTTGCATTGTCTTCTGGATGGCCTTGAACTACATAACGCCCAGGAGCTCACAGACCCTTCTGAGAGAACTGCAGGCTCTAGCTAAGACATCTGGAGTTTGTCACTGGCTCTCAAAGCACACATTTCACCAAGATTCCAAGAGGTGTTACTTTAGTAGCCAGTGGATTCTCCCATCTTCTTAATTATTTTACCTTTTTGAACCAATGATTATTGGGCTGGTGGTTTTTCTTTTGACTTTTGGGATTTTCTTCCACTGGGAAGACAACTTCCAAGAGATGGGAAAGTGAAAAAAAAGACCTCTAAGTTTGGGAAACAAGCATTCAAACTCAGCCACACATCGCATTTTTAAGTCTCCTGATAACCTTTAACAGCTCTTGCTTTAAGTGGAGAGACAAGTGTAGTTGGTTGGTGGTTACCAGCATCAACACTGTCCTTGAAGAGGACCCAGCTGGATGACTTGACTTCTGGATATAGAGGACCTGTTCAAAGGTCCTGGGACTGCTGACTTCTTACTACCCAAATTGCCAACTCCTTAAGAAACATAGATTTGCGAGATGCCCTGGCTCGACAGGGACCAGGGCAGGACTCAGCCCAGCTGCATTGTAGAGTAGTCACCCCTGCCAGAGAGGGTACCCAACTCGGATAATTACTGGGAAAGAAATAACACAATATTCTTTGATGAGAAGATTACTTTGAGAATTTGATTATATAATGAAGATGTTGCTTTGAAAGGTACTTCCTATTGTTCTGAATCT
Organism: Ochotona princeps; assembly: GCF_030435755.1. NCBI lineage: Eukaryota > Metazoa > Chordata > Mammalia > Lagomorpha > Ochotonidae > Ochotona > Ochotona princeps. The sequence continues at coordinate 52,682,846 of NC_080836.1, forward strand.
GAGACTCGCCAGCCAAAAAAAAAAAAAGTGTCACTTGTTTTGACAGGCTACTTAGAAAAATTCTCTGTTTATTACATTAACTGCAGCATTTTAACTGTCAAACTATGAAAGAATGTTCTGTAGTTTAAAAAACAGAATGGAGCCTCAGGGGAAATTTTTTGGCACACTCTTGTTGCTATTGGTATTGAAAAAAAAAACACACATTTTGAATGTGAAATTAGCTTTTTATGTGGTGGCAGACAGAGTGATTCACAATGCCCAGCCTGGTTTCACAGGTGCAGACCTGGATGGCATTTGGGGGCAAGAGCTAGAGAGCGATGACAGTTTGACAGGGCCGTTGTTGTAGCTTTAAGACAGGCCATCAACTGCAAAAGGAGCTTTGGGAGCCTATTGTTTTGATTTTTGCTTTATTTATGAGTCTAGAAACAAGAGGTTACTCTATAGCAAATAGATACAGTGGAGGCCCTTTACAAGTAGAAATATGCATTTTATCTGCATTTCAGCAGGTACATTGAATAGAGAATTGTGGACAAAAAGATTCAGAGTAGCCATATAAGTAAACTATTATAAATTTGGGGGCTGGCATTGTGGTACAGTAGGTTAAGCAAGTATCCCATGTGAGCACCGGTTTAAGTTCCATTTGTTCTACTTCCTGTACAAATCCCTACTGATGTGCTCAAGAAAGCAGCAGAAGATGGCACAAGTTCTTGGGCCCCTACCACTCACGTGGGAGACTCAAATGAAGTTTCAGGCTCCTGGGATTAGCCTGGTCAAGCCACAGCAGACATTTGGGGTGTAAACATAGGAAATTGCTTCTTTCTCTCTCCTCTCTCTCTCTCTCTCTCTCTCTCTCTCTCTCTCTCTCTCTCTCATTCTGCCTTTCAAATAATTGAAGATTTTTTAAAGATATGATAGCTTTCAGATGGGCATTTGATGCAGTGGTTGAGATGTTGCTGGAGAATCCTGTATCCCATATTGGTGTACCTAGGTTCAAGTGCTGGTTCTGCTTCCATTCTGGCTTCCCACAGGTGCACACCTGGTAGGCAGCAGATGATGGCAAAAATACTTGGGTCTCTTCTTTCCACAAGGGAGAACTGCACTGAATTCTGGGCTCCTGCCTTTGGCCTGGCCTAGCCCCATCTGTCATGGATATGAACTGGTGGGCAAAAGATCTCAAATCTCTGACTCTCTCTCTCTTATCACTCTGTTTTACTCTGAGTCTCTAACTTGGCCTTTCAAATAAATAAAACAAATATATGTTGAAGGCTCAATTCCATCAGCTTAAGTAGTTGAGAAACACAGAAGTCAGAGCACAGAAAAAAAAATAACCTGAGAGATTTGTTGGCCGGTTTGGAGTCCTCCAAATGGGTTGGAAACTCTGAAACTTAACTTTGCTTGTTTGTATGATAAGTTGATGTTTTCCAGTGCATACTTGAAGTTGAAAGGAGATGCTTCATGATGGATCAAAGGACATTGGGTGGGCAGAAGCGATGCCCATTTGTCCACCCAATGCCCCGGTACCAGACTGTCCTGCACAGGCAGATTAAGGCCACTTTCACCTGCTGTTCCATACACTTGCTCTAGGGGACGCTTGAGGGAGGCTAATACTTGCTTTTCATTAGCAGAACCTGTTATAATAGGATTGTTATTTATCCAAACTGTTTTTGAGGGTGTGAAATTCAAAATCCTGATAATTACAGGTTTTTTTTTTTTTCCTCAAGGGATCTCTGACTAGCAAGGCTGAAATCAGTGGTACTGTGGGTTGTGATTTCTGGTGGGACTTGCCAACAGAATGTTCAGTCATGAAGTCCATCCCAAGTGCTAATCAGATGAGTGGAAACGCGAGCCTGAAAGAGCCTAATCTTCTGCAGCAAGAAATTCACTGGGAATCCTTTCCCTCACGACATGACAAACTTTGCCTTTGTTTTAGCTGGAAGGGTGGCTGTGCCCTAAGTGACAGCCTGTGAGCCACGTCTGAATAAATGACTGATTAAAGGGGTCATTTTAGGGGCTTGGCATTGCCTGTCCCTGCAGGGGCAGCTTGGCACTTGCCCTCGGTGTCTATGTACCCAGGGCAGCAGCCACAGGATCACAGCTGTGATGGTTGAGGCTCAGGAGAGGGGTGTTGGGTGGGCTGCCCATTCACAGTTTGGGATCCATTAAAAGATTATCTCAAGTTTCTAATGAATTTTATTACTAAAATCAATCTATTCAGTGTTGGAAATTTGGAAAGCACAGTAAAGAATTCAAGAAGACTAAATAACACCTGCAGTTATGTGGTCCAGAGATAATTACTGTTAATGTTTTCGGGCCTGTCCCCCTGGCTATTTTTCAGCTCTTACCATTGGACCCTCTAAGACTGTATCGTGGCATTCTCCCTTACATTAACTGCTCTGTAAGCTGGGATTTTGAGTCAGGTGCTGAGTGCTGTCTGCTCTGGCTCTGAATGTCCCTGAATGTGTTCCGTGTGTGATTGCTGGATGTTTAGGTTGATTCTCAAGTCTTTCTTACAAATTCCAAAGCCCTCTCCACTGTTAAGAGCAACAAGGTCTTATTTCTATTCCCTTCTTCCCAGAACAAAGATAGAGAGAGAGAGCTGATGGCCTGGCAGACAAGGGGGCATGCCTGGGGGATGCCCAGGAGAGTGCTTGTGGGAGAGAGTAAGCCAAGGAGGTGCCCACCCAGCCTTGTGTTTGTGGCTGCAGACTCTGGTCAGGGTTGGATGAAGGGGAGCTACTGCATCCTCTGTGTGCCTTGGATATTATTTTGTGATCATGTGGGGGCACCATGAGGCATTTTAAAGGGAGATGTAGTGTGGTCAGATGCATGGGAGGTCAGCCCCTTTGTTACCTGTGGTGAATGAACAGGAAAGGTCAAGACTGAACGAAGGATAAAATTGATCACATTTTGAGAATTTCATAATAACAGTTGTGATATATGCATTTGACCCATGATCCTGCTGGAATGGGAAGAAGGAAGAAAAGAAGGGAGGGAGGAAGAGAGGAAAGGAGTAAGGGAGGGAAAAAGGAAGGAAAGAAGGGAGGGAGGGAGAGGGGGAAGGAGCAAGTGAGGAATGGAAGAAAAAGAAAGTCTGAGTGCAACAGCCCCAACTTGTATTCTTACCAGTTGATCAGTTAATCATCCACCTTCCCCAGATTACAAACCTCTTCAACTGTAAAATAAATCTAGGAATAACAATTTACCTTCTCCTTATTTTACAAAGAGATTATAAATGGAAACACAGATGTGGTTGTGTTTAATCATAACCAACATTTGCTGGGCACATGTATGCTAACTACTGTGTTAAACAATTATTTAGTTCAGTTCATTCCATGAAATGATGAGATGGCTATTCCATGTTATTCCCATTTTATGGATTTGGGAGTGAAAATTTAGGCTGAATCAGTGGCCTGTGATTATCCCAAAATTAATGGGTTTGGGATCTGAAATAGGTTGTCTGACTTCAGGGTTGTGTCCCTTCCTGTGAAATACCTACTGTGGTCCAAGAAAGGTCTGGAGTGATCTCATGGCTGTATGCATTGGATATTGAAGAAAGGCATTTTGTGAATTGGATTTTAAAATAGTTTATAGACCAACTTCATCTCATTAAGTTATTACCATATAAACCTGAATGAAGTACAAGTGTGTAAGACTTTGAAAAAATGTGTGTGTGTGTGTGTGAACTGTCTAGAAATACCACTCCCACATAATGGGTTATGAGAACTGTGAGGAGTTGTGTGGCACAGTGGGTAAGGTGCTGCCAGGGACACCTGCATGCTGTCTTGGAGTGCCTGGGTGAGTCCCAGCTCCAGCCCCTGATTCTCTAATCTCCTACCCCAGTGCTGGTGTGGCGGGGGGACAGCGTGATGATGCAAGTGATTGAATTCATGCCACCCACATGGCAGACCTAGATTACATTCCTTTTTTTAATTTTAACATCTATTTATTTTTATTGGAGGGATGTATTTACAGAGAGAAGGATAGACAAGGATCTTCCATTTCTGATTCACTCCCCAACTGGCCATAATGGCCGGAGCTGAGCTAATTCAAAGCCAAGAGCCAGGAATTTCTTCCAGTTCTCCCATGTGGGTGGGTGCAGGGTCCCAAACCTTTGGGCCCTCCTTGGCCACTTTCTTAGGTCACAAGCAGGGAGTTCAATGGAAAGTGGAGCAGTCAGGACATGTACCAGGTCCCATATGGGATTCTGGTGCTTGCAAGGGAAGGATTTAGCCACTGAGCCATCGTGCCCAGCCTTGGCTTGCATTCTTGACTCCAGGTTTGGACCCTCAGTTACCCAGGACCCCGGGGAATTAACCAGTAGGTGCAATCAATCAATCTCTCTCTCTCTCTCTCTCTCTCTCTCTCTCTCTCTCTCCGTCCCTCCCTTCCTTCAACCCTTCCTTCTGAATGTTAATGATTATTTTTTCTTGAAATAATGCTATGCTTCACATGCATGTAATTCTTTCATGTTTGTATTATCAGCAGCAGAATCCAGCTGATCACATGGGTCAGTTTTCAAATCTATTGTCAAAAGTGAGTCTGCTCTATGGTCTTAATTGCTTAATGATCAGTGTTGTCAGGTTTAGATGTCCACCTATCCTGGAATTTTATATAAACAGCAAGTGATTTTTGAAATAAGTATGTTTTGCAACATTTTTTGTTTGGTTTGGTTTTGCTAAATGTGGCATGTGACTTAGGATAATTAATCGGCTTCTCTTCCCAGTTTCCTTGAAGAAGTGCTGGAACATTTATTCCATAGAAACCACTGACACACCATAGCCCCAGGAGGAGCCAGTTTACTCTACATCAGTCTACTACCCAGAAGCACAAACACAACTCAATAACCAATATTTATATAGCACTCAGTGGCTGGAATGAGCTCACAGCCATCACCTCTCTGAACCATTAAATAACTCTGGGAACTGAGTAGGGCTCATTATCATCCATTATGGATCAAGTTGTGTGAGTGCCAACAACCTTCTTCAGCATCACCCAGCAGTGTTGGTGGCTACACCAGGAACTGGTCCAAGTCCAATTTCCTTTCTCCACCCCTTCCCCTTTTTTCTTGATTATCAGTGCTCCTGTCTCTTCAGTTGTCCCCTGTGCAGATTTGCTCAGTAAGTAGTAACATGACCAAAGACGAGCATAACCCATTTGTCCCTGATAAATTGTCTTTTTGCAAGGAGAAGTTATTGGCGCCTCTTTGTAACAGCTCTTTGAAAGCATTTGCCTTACTCAACAGTATGTAATGACACCCTCTGACTGTCCTTTGTGACTTGGTGTTCTGGGGTTTTCAAGGAAAATAGTAGTGGTACCATTTACAACCTTCACTTAGAAACTTCTGGAATACCCCGAACTTGCTGGAAGAACTCAGAGCATCTGGAATTCCTCAACACTGTTGCACATAGTTCTAAGAATATTCAGGGCTCAGAGGCCCTGAATTACAGACATGTTATCCCATGCCCCCATGAAGATGACATTGTTCCTTACAAGCATTCCTACTGCTTCTCCTGTGTACCACAGTAGTACCCTTACAGTTTTACAGAGAAGCCAAGGCTTTGCTGCCACAGCTAGGAAACACCTGCTTGCAGCTGATATGCTTAAAATGTGTCTGGGGCACCAGCCAGGTAAAGAGTGGTGGGCAGGACAGGGGGCTGCACAGCAAGACATTCTAGATGTGCAGTCATTGCAATGCCATGAGTTCTCTGATACTTAAAAAGCAGGGAACCTGGGAGGGGAAGAAAGAAAGTGAGAGAAAGTTGGGCTGGTTTTGCCAGACAAGGAGGTGTTTTCCCGTGTCCTGGAGCTGGCAGGCAGCAGGTGCAGAGGGACAGGACTGTTTGCTTGTCTCTCCTCTGCCCAGTGGTCATGCCCTCATGCTGATTGATGACTGAGTGACTCTGTCAGTTCCTCCACATTCCAGGAATGGAAGTGTCTCTGACCTTGATGCGCTCCTTGATAAGCTGTATTTACCAGCAGCATCCAATATCCCCGGTGCCCCCCCTCCTCTGATATATCAGCTGCTCTCACATCTTTCCCCATGTATTATCTTGTCTGTAACCAGATGTTGCCACCACATGGCCTCTGCTGCAGAAACTAGGCCTTTTCCCAGTGGGGACCCACAAATCCGCATCAATGTGTGGTACCATGCGGATTTGTAAAGAAGCAAGGATACCTCATCCCTCTCTGTGACATCTGGAGAAGGACGGGTAAAGACCAGGTCCATTCAGAGGCTGCCACTCCAAGCAAGCCATGAGCTTATGTGCCCCACTCCCAGTCGCACAAGTTTCTCTCCAGCATGTCCCTAGCTGGCCACACAGCTCTCCCTTGAGAGTGTGGACAGTGGGGGCTAATATGCAGGATTGAATCTCCACTTTTCTCCCTTTCACCTCTAGACAGACAAAAATCATGTAAGGTGCTTAAAGCCACTTGCATTTTCACCATTATGGTGGCAGGGGGTGCTCCCTTTTAGATGTCATTGATCCAAGGCTCTTAGGATGGCTAGAAGGGAAAGGGGAGAATGGGTACCTTCCTGGAGTTGCTAGAAAATGCTACAAGCAAGATACAACAGCTCCAAGTTGTAGGCAGCCTCGAGACTGGCAAGACTGCTTGCTGGCCTCACTGCCACAAACGCTAACACGTCCCCTGGCTGGGGAGAGGCTCATATCTGGGCTTGGCCCAGGGAACAGAAGTGGGCCAGGCTGACTTGTGCCGATACGGCCTCTTCCCTGGTACCTTTCTCCACCTTCAGTTGCCAAGCGTGTGGAGGCCCCTGGGGCCGGGGTCCTGGTACCCAGCAGACCTCTGGAGACTGTCCTGATGGCTAGCCTAAGCCTGAATCACCTGGTTGTTTTTATATCTGCTCCTTGCAGTCCTGATTTCTCTCACCTCATTACCATATATGCATGGTCCTCTAGTGCCTGGGTCGATGGCCCAATGGTTGCTGCCTATCCTGGGGCGGTGCTCACCATCCAGATCACGGGGCCAACTTTACATAGCTGTGTTTTCCTTTCTCCTCTGTCATTCTCAGTAATATGGAGGGCTTGGTAACTCTTTAAGGCTTTGTTCCCATTCAATTTCAAACAGCAGCCATGGCCTTTCCCACAGCATCCCTTGATAGGCTCCTGATGAAGCCAGGACCATTGGTTTCTGTGCAAGTACAGCTGCTCTGCACCCTTACGGCATCCCTGGCAGGTGCTGGGGGCTGCTTCTGTGTCTAGGCCTAGTTCTAGTTCTTAGTAGGCTGTGCCTCAGAAGATGCCTACCCCCAGGTTTCAGTTGCTGAGATAACATAGATTTGCCAGGAACAGAAAGAACCCTTCCAACACTCTCCTCCTCCCTGCTGTGTGTTCCCCTGGAGCTCTGGACTACTTCTCCTGAAGGCTCCAGCACATGTCCTGAGAGCCCTTGCCAGGCATCTTCTTCAAGCACTGGTGTCAGGTTTGGGCCTTTTGCCCTGCCCACTGTTTAGCATGGGAATGTGGAGAGGAGGGGGCTGCCTGCCCCACTGACCTGATCCGAAGGGGCTGGATGCCCCCACCAACTTGATCCAAGAAGACTGGCTGCCCCTACTGACTTGATCTGAAGGGACTAGCTGCCCTGCCCAACCTGATCTAAGTGGCTTCTAGGTGACTCCCTCCATGCTTGTTGGGGTGCATTTTGTCTCAACAGGAATGCAACGTCTCTGTGCATTGAACTGTGTTTCTTTCCAGTTTTACCTTGCAGACTTATTCCCTTCCATTCCATTCTGTTCCACTCCACTCCACTCCACTCTGCTCCATGTCACTCCTGTCTGCTTTCTGTTATCCAAGACTTCCTACAGCTTTCTGGTGTGCTGGAAGTACAAGTCAAGTTGGCACCTTACAGGGTTGGTGGTACTGCTGCAGGCTTGTTTTCTGGCACTGTTTGCATGTTAGAATTGCTTTTCCATCAAACCCATAGCAAGGCAGACACAAACAGGCCTACCCAACTCACCATATGCTGCTGGGCAGAGGCTGGAGCAGAGAATGTGGCTGTTGGGGGACAAATAGGAAGAGGAGCAGCTGGGACTCAAACCAGTACCCATATGGGATGCCAACATGACAGTCTTGCAGGTAGTGGCTTAACCCACTATGCCATAACACTAGCCCTGAAATATACTTATTTTTAAGACAGAGTTACAGATCCTACATGTAGTGTTTTTTTAAAACCCATAGGACACAATCAAAACAAAGTTCATATTGATACTGTTCCTAAACTCAACAGAAGTTTGTTCTAAAAAAAACTCCAGCCTTGGATCTGTCAAGACTTTAGAGCCAAATTCTGAGCCCTTCTTTTCCCAGCTGACTTTGTCTCCTTCCTCCACGGCAGCTCACCCCCAGGCAGGTGAGAGGGAGATGTAACTGTTTTCTATTTGAGCCAAGCTGATGACGTGTAGCACACACAGCAGGGCCACTCCTTGTGCCACCAAACCATAATCCTATTAGTCCACCCTGAGATAGACGCATGAGCTGCTCCCAGAGGCGTAGGTGGATGGAGGTGATTCGATTGACTTTTAAATCCCCAAGGGTCTTGGCTTTCAAATCCCTGTCTCTAAGTCAAGAGGTAAATGTGGCCTCTTGCGAAGGAGGCCTGACCCCTTTGCGGGCCCCATGTGCAGCCTTCCTTCAGTGTCTCTGTGGGTCCCATCTTTTCTGGGATCCCCCCTGAACCGTGAGATTGGTGTGTACTTCCATCCTCCAGTGGGGATCCTTAGTGGGAGGCGACCTGGCTGGCATTTCCCAGGTCATGGATGGAGGCTCCGGCTTCATGCAGTTAGGATTAGGAATCCTCTGCTGACTGCATACGAGAAACATATCCTGCTCCTTTGTTCATGTTTAAGCTGTCCTTGTGAAGGTAACATACGTGGTTTCCTTCCTCCAGCCAGACCCTCAATGCCTGATGTCTCCCGACACGCTATCAAGGTTGCACAATTTTTAATCCAGTTGACTCTCGCAGAATATTTCCAGTTCCGTTGTAACTACTTAAAGCAGTGACCTGCTAATTGGCTGTGTCTCACAGTAATTTGCTAGACCCAAGAAGACAATTTGTTAGTTGGGCAAAGTTCTTCTGCGAGATTGAGTTTTGAGTAACACTTGGCTGGGCTTTTTCACATGCACAAATAAATATCCAGAGACCTTCACATCCATGGCTGCCTTTGGTTCCTATGATGTCTTGCTCAACAAGGCACTGCCTGTTTACTGGGAAGACCAATACTCTGATGTCACATGGGTAGTGTCTTGAGATGGGAACTTGATCCTCAGGCTCTAAAGCTAGCATTCCATTCCATGTGCTCTCCACAAGCCACATTTGGAATTGCAGTGTGTGAGACAGGTGTTTGGCTTAGCAGTTAACATGCCACTTGAGCTGTCCATGTCCCACATCAGAGTGCCCAGGTTTGAATCCAGCTCCGCTCCCAATTCCAGCTTCCTGTCCATGTGGTTCCAAGGTGGCAGTAGTGATGGCTCAAATACTTGGGTCCCTGGCATCCACCTGCCAGACTAGGATTGAGTTCCTGACCCTAGCTTTGGCCTGACCCAGTCCTGACCAGTGCAGGCAGAGAGCCAGTGGGTATGAGAGCTGTATCTTTCTGTACCTCTGTGTCTCTCTGTCAATGTCTGCCTCTCAAAAACTGTAATAAATCAAGGCTTTTTTAAAAGGGTACTTTCCTTTAGAAAAAATTTTAATAGCGGAATATCCTCAGGAAGTCACTACGGTTTAAATGTTTAATGGTTAATAATACTGAGTGATTTCTTAAACTGTTGGATATTTAGGACAAAATACATAAAGAGGATTGATCATATAATAAGTGTGGTGCGGGCCCGGCAGCATGGCCTAGCAGCTAAAGTCCTCACCTTGAACTCCCGGGATCCCATATGGGCACCGGTTCTAGTCCCGGTAGCTCCACTTCCCATCCAGCTCCCAGCCTGTGGCCTGGGAAAACAGTCGAGGACAGCCCAAAGCCTTGGGACCCTGCACCCGTGTGGAAGACCTGGAAGAAGTCCTGGCTCCTAGCTTCGGATCGGCACAGCATCGGCCATTGCGCTCACTTGGGGAGTGAATCATCGGACGGAAGATCTTTCTCACTGTCTCTCCTCCTCTCTGTATATCTGACTTTCCAATAAAAATAAATAAATCTTTAAAAAATAAATAAATAAAATAAGTGTGGTGCATACTGCAGCACGTAGTTGGAAGTCCATGCCACCTCCTTGTGCCCGTGTAGACTGTCTCCATCCTCAGAATTAATAACCAGTTTGGTCTTAAGTTTCAAAAACATATTAGGGCTCGTTATTCTGCAGAAGGCAACCAAGTCCCAAGGACTAGCCCATTAACATAAGCTAACTCCATTAGTGGCTTCAAGATAACTACAGGTACCAAAGACGGTGCCATCACTCAGTCTTTTCACAGCAGCACATCCATAACACTCCCTTTCTGAAAAGCAGATTCCTGGCTATTCTTTTCATAATAAACTTTAAAAACAAAAAGTCTTACATAAATGGATTTTATGGAGAGAGGTGGTCTGCAGAGCCAAGTTAGAAAAACATGGACATAAACCTTTCCCTCTCCGCCTAGCCTGGGTTCTCTGTTTGCCTTCTCCCCGTCTTGTGCCCTCCTGTCCTCAGGGCCAGCTCAGGAAATGTGGCGTCTGCAGGCAGTCTCTAGCACCTTACATAACCCAAAACAGTGGTGACTGCAGCACTGTGGTCCAGTTAGGCTAAGGGAACCCACAGCATCCCAGGGGATTTAGATCAAGTGCCAAGTTGATGAAGCCAATTGTCCCTTAATGGTGCTAAATGACACATTTTGACATGGGTTGAGTTATTGAAAAGCAGCTTTTCAGATCTATAGAGTGAGAGCTAAGTCAGCCAAGTGCACCGTGACGCTAAGGGCCTGTGCCCCTGGGGCTGGAGGAGCAGGGAGCTGTACCCCCTGGATTTCTTCTCCCATGCCCTTTTCTTATGTACCATATTGATTTCAAAAATCAGTGTAGGGATAATACCACATGTCTCCCCATCCTTCTCCCAATAACTTTTTATGGGGGGAAAAAATTCTTGAATGTGATCCCTAAACTGATTTCCATGCTTGAAACTTTGCCTTGATTTTTTTCATTATGTCCTGTCCTTCTTTTTCAACTTGCAGACCCGGCCAGAGAACTGTAGATGACCTGGAGATTATCTATGAAGAACTCCTTCATATTAAAGCCTTATCCCACCTCTCCACCACAGTAAGCCATCTCTGAGCTCAGTGTGTTCAGGGGACTTTGAGTTAAGTGACCTGTTAGGACTAGGGGGCCGAGATGAGGAGAGTACCGTGGTGTGTGGGCAGGAATTGCTGGATCTGCCTCTGAATCCCCCTCCTCTGTCTCCTGAGAAACCGTGCAGGTATTACCCAACAGCAGTCTCCACAGGGGAACCAGAAACCCCATGTTAGCATGTGTCCAGCCCTCAAAACATTCTGATGTGACTGGGACTGGAACAAGTGCTCATCCCGACAAATCAGAACCTGGGCACCTGCAGGCTCAAAGAGACAACCAGGTCTTGGGAGCAGCTTCTGCAGCCCTCCTGTGATCCATGCAGCCTGCAGGGAGAAGGAGAGAAATGCAGACAGATTGTGCTGGCCTAAGAGGCCTGCTCCACCTGGGTTTGCTACCTTATTTCCCCCAAAGGAAGCAGAGTTCAAGAGCATGTCATTTCTCCTCTGTTAAGGCCACTAGCCCTTCTCACTAGTTAACAGGGTAACCAGTCAAGGCATGGAGGCAGTAAGTGTTGCTCAGCTTTGATCTGCATGCCATGTTTATTAGCCAGCAGCTTTGGCTTCCAGTCTGGGGTAGCGATAGCTCCTTGCCTGGGAGTGTAATTGCTTGGCAACACAGTCTCCTAGGTGTTAGTGTTTTAAGGGGAAAAAGCAGGTAGTTTCAGTTTTCATAGATTATGTACTAAGGAACCCTAAGCTGTACCTGCACAGAGAGACAGAGTTGTCCCTAAAGGATGTGAATGTGTTAACCATTTTGGAATGGTAGCTAGTTGGGGATTCTTTGGGATTTTAGCTATTGGGAATAATTCAGAATTGTCACTGTCTCAGAATATACATCTGGTCACATATGTAAGCTTTATTATCTAACTTTATGACAGTGACATTTGCAATACCTTGCAGGGATTGACTGTGTGCGAGGCAGGAAAGAGCCACTAGCAGTAAGAATGTCCTGTGATTTTGCACATGTCTCTCCTTCTTGGCCCAGGAAAAGGCAGGCTGACTAAATGGCTCATCTATGTGGAGCCATGCTTTAAACTGTCTGCAAGGGGGTGGTCTGAAAGTTATTCTTGTATGGAAGCAGCTTTGGTCCAAGTTTGAAGAACCTAGCAAGAGAGCAGGTCTTTTAACCTGCTGGTTGAGAGGTCCTTGTCCCATTCCAAAGTGCTGGCTCAAGTTTCCTACTTCAGTTTCTGGCCAGTGCATACCCTGTGAGGCAGCCATGATGCTTCAAGTGGTTTGGGTTTCTGGAACCCTTGTGGGGACCTGGATTGAGTTTCCAGTTCCTGGCTTTGGTCCTAGCCCAGACACAGCCTTGTACAGGCATTTGTGGAGTGAAACAGCAGATGGCAGCTTTCCTTCTCTGCCTCTCAAATAAATAAATAGAATCCAGCAGCACATCTTGTCAAAGTGGCCCTTACAGACAGCAGCAGGCAGCAGGGGAGAGATGGCCATGTGGCTAGCAAAGGGCCAGCTGGCACAAGACTCTCGCCCCCAGAGCCTTCAACTAGGATCTTACTGCGTTCTTCTCTCTCCATTCCAGGTGAAACGAGAGCTAGCAGGTGTTCTCATCTTTGAGTCTCATGCCAAAGGAGGGACTGTGTGTAAGTGCAACCTGCCAGGGAACACTGTGCTGGCCGCCACCCCTGTGAGCATGTGTCACCCAAGCCTCATGGTGAATGCCCCCCCCCCTTGGCCTGTGAATGGCTCACAGGGTGTCATGGGAGCCCGTGGTCTCTCTGGACTTGTAATGATTTCCCACATCTGCCAACTTATGAGCAGCTGCAGCTTGGCAGGCATTTCCAGCCAGAGCCTCACTGGGCCCTGTCCCTGCTGGCTCAGAGAAAGGAACCAAGATGCTGTTCTTCCAGGTGGACCCTGGACAGTGACTTTCACGGAGACATTGCTGCTACTGGCAGGTTTAAAAGAACTAAGCTCCTCTCTTGAGATGTCCGGTCAAGACAGTGTATGAGCTATCCTGCCTCTTCTCCCATCTCTGCTGTAGAATCTAAGCCTGAGAGAATGTCTTTGCCCTAACTACATAGATAGTACCACTACTTTGTATCTCTTCAGAATTCAAGGTCTAACTTAGTTCTTTTTAAAAGGAGGAAATTGACATTTGCTGTGAACAGATGTGGGCCACATTATCGAAGGTCCCATTTCCCACTGGTCCTGCAAAAGTTTTCTTATAAAGTCGAGGCTCTACAAAGGTGAAGCCACCTTCTCTAACCTGTCTTAGAGAAGCATCTGACATGCTAAAATTTCTGCAATCAGGAAAGCTCACTGTTTCTAAGCTGGTACTTCCCAAGCTGAACAAAGCTGGGGACACTATTTTTAAGGAAAAACTTTGAAGAATCTTGTTTGTTTAGGTTGAGATGCGGTAGTCAAATATGCCAGAAGTGTGAATGCTCAAAGCAAGATGTTCTTAAAATTGTATTTCAAAATGTTTTACCTTCAGTACCCAAAGGTGATACTTCTGACATTAGTATCTGTCCTAGTAAAATGTGTCGTTTTTCTATGAAGTGTTTCAAACAAAAATTGAGAATATTTAAAAAAAAACCCTATCAACCCGTACCATCATGCCTTATTTTTTTTTCTTGTTGTCTAAAGAAGGAGATTATACTGTCCCTTATTCCCACCTTCAACCATTCTTCTTCCCACCGCAAAGGAAATCCTACTCTACAAGTGATTATGATTCCAACCTGCTTTTTAAAAACGTGTAGGTCTCTCTGTATAAACAATGTATAATGCTGATTTGTATGTTTTCAAACTTCACATTACTGGTCAGATTATTTTTAAAAACTATTTTCTGTCACATCATGCTTTGCTGAATTGTGGGGGAAATGTGTACTTCTTTAAGGAACGGATTGCTGGTGAAAACCGGCTTTTAGCACATGGGAACTAGTGCGGTGTTTTTCTTCCTTCATGTTTTATAGAAAAGGAGATACTATTCCACCTGAATAAGTTTTTTTTACTTCACATATGCATAATTCTGGGGATTTAGAACTGATGATTTGATAAGCTGTAATTTATATTGATGTGCTTCTATTCTTGTCATATGTCTTTTCATCTTTTTGTGTTTAGTGTTTAACCAGGGGGAAGAAGGAACATCCTGGTACATTATTCTCAAAGGATCTGTGAATGTAGTCATTTACGGCAAGGTATAGATACATGTATCTCTTTTTCTTTTGAAACCCCTCTCAGCTCCCTTTACTAGCATAGCTCTAAGTTTTAGCAATGTTACAATGAAGCTTGCAGCAGTGTTGCGTCTCCATGTAGAAGACACGGTTGGAAAGGACATCCTTCCATCTTTAACTATACACTAGCTCAGTTGTCATACCCAGAGCAATATTGCACTTTCTGGGACTCCTCTCCTTAGCGGTTATCATATAGGAGGGAACTTCAAAAATTTCCTGAAAAAATGGAATGAAAAGCTAAGTTTTATTTCAGTGCGAAATTTTGAAAGCTGTGCCTTGTTTTTCATAAGGTGTACTTTTGTGAACTTTTAAAAGACTCCTTGTATGCATGAAATTTTGAGAGAATGAACCAAAGCAAGCATTTTTTTTCATTCTATCATCCACAAATAATTTTGAAGTATCCTTATATATCTATAGTTAAGCCATAGTCCATATTGCTCAGCGATAGAAAAATGAAGCATGGGGCTGTGATTCCATGTTTTCCCTGTGGCATGCTGCCCTACGCATGGGTGGCTGCTGTGTTAAGGGAAGGGTGTTGTGGAGGAGCAGGTGGCTGTTTGTGCTGTTCCAGGGACCGTCCTCATCTGAAGACTTTGCTCTCCCCAGGGAGTGGTGTGCACCCTGCATGAAGGAGATGACTTTGGCAAGCTAGCGCTGGTGAACGATGCTCCACGAGCTGCCTCCATCGTCTTGCGAGAAGACAACTGCCATTTTCTAAGAGTGGACAAGGAGGATTTCAACCGGATCCTGAGGGTGAGTCCAAAGCTAAGTGTTTTCCTTTTGCCACAAAAGGCCCAATTTTGGTGTTGCTTGAGCAGTCCCATGCTGAACGAATGCTCTAGGATGAAGGGCCTTGGTAACAACACTGGTATGTTCCATGTGCTGGTGTGTGAACTGGGTGCAGGGACCATCCTCTAAGAAGGCTGCAAGTGTGAGGTGCTGAGCAGGACCCCAGTACTTCTGCACACACCTGCACCACGAGGGCTCAAGGTGGGGAGGATTGTCTTGGCAAATGTGGAAGTCTGAGAAGTTTCTCTGTAACATCTCACATGTCATTTTTTTTACGTTTCCCCTCCTTATTCTCCCAACCAGTGGCAGCCCCCTCTGCCCCATGCCTTTCTCTATCCTACACTCTCCCAGTGTCCATCTCCTCTCTTCCTAAACGTGAACCTTTCTGCTTTCATCACACCTGTTTCTGGTTTATGAGTGACACTAAGTTGGTGGGAATGGACATCAATCATGGTTGCTCCAACCAAGTGTTTTTCATGTTCAGTGCCTTACCTCCCACTGTCTCAAACTAAAGAGGTTTATGACATCGGTAAGTAGATGAAGAAACACTGGGGTGAAGGAAGGTGCCATGAAATTGTGCCTGAAGTTGACTCTGCAGATGAGCTTACTCTAAGCTTGCTAAGGTGTAGGTGAAATGCAATGATGTCTGCAAAACACAGTCCCCGGTCCCTCGGGACAGATGACTCTGCTGTGGCTGGTGCAGAACTGATTGTGGAAGGGTGACGATGTCCCTCACCCCCTCTCTTAGTGCCCAGACATCTGTCCCTAGGAAGCCTGAAGCATTTAGCTTGGGTGGCAGTATCTTATGACAAGGTTTATTTTAGGAATGTATTGTCTTAAATACAAAGGAAGTTTTAAAATTTATACCACAGAGTTACATAGAAAGAACACTGCATAGGACTCTATTTGGGTCTTGCCTCATTCAAAATTGGGACCAAACATTGAGGACAAGCACGTGACATTTAAAAAAAATTAACTGCTTTTGAAGCTGAGGGGCCAACTTTACTCTTTAAGGTTGACCTGCACGAAGTTCATACTCAGTCAAAGCATTATTTGAAGGAATCAGCTTAGGACCATTATCACTGATACAACTTTACAAACCCATTCAAAATAACTGGCAAGGGGTTTTAAATTTCAATCTGATTTTTTTTCAAGGGACCTTTTGATTAGAGACAAAGATGCCACCCCTAGGGGAACCAAGCACAGAAGGAAACAGGACTTTGGCAAAGCTGGGTGCTTCTCTGCCCCACCGTCTCCCTGCTGGGCTGTCCTCTCTCCCAGTTCTGCCTGGTATGGAGTCGCCACTGCTCTCCTCTGTTGTTTGTCTGAATCAAAGTTCTTTAAGCACTTGGCTCCAGCTTCATCTGGTCCTCTCCCTGACCGTTCCAGCCCTTGACTTTGAAAATGACTTAATTTGTAGACGCAACAATTAGCATCACAAGCGCCAAATGAGTTTCTGAAGCATTTGGAATCTTTGTCATTGTCTGGGGAAGTAGCAGCATCTGCATGTGGTGTCATTTGTATTTGCAGGACGTGGAGGCAAACACAGTCAGACTGAAAGAACATGACCAAGATGTCTTGGTGCTGGAGAAGGTCCCAGCGGGGAACAGAGCTTCCAATCAAGGAAACTCACAGCCTCAGCAGAAGTATGTTTGCCTCCAATGCTGTAATTGCCAGACTATGATTAACCTTTCCACTTCGTATCATCATTTCTACAATAGCATGTTCTCCCTTTTTGTGGAAGGCAGCCGTGTGTGTGCTTTTTCCCCTCTATTGACTAATCACACATCTTGTGGAGTATAATGTGTCCATTTCTGGCAGCATGTGGAGCATGGTGCTGCCTAAGAGTCCTTCTACAGAGATTATTCTACCCCCTCCTCCCCAATCCTCTCCCTGTACACAGTCTTTGGAACAGAAGGCACAGGAGAGAACAATGGCGGTAGGAAGGACATCGCCGGGGAGGCTCGGGGCTCCCAGGTGAGGGGAAACCCTGGCATTTGCATGTCATAAATAGAATCTCTCATCAAATGTTTTCATCTTGTTGTCAGGAAAAAAGCTCCTTGATGGAAACCCAGATTGCAAATCTAAAGCAGTCTTTGGACTGCAGGCAGCCCACGACTTTTCTTTTTCTCTCATTCCTCCTCATTCCTGCTCACGTGAACAGGGATATTACACGACGTTGTTTAGATCTTCTGTTTAGCCGGTTCTTTTTCAGACCATCTCCTACAGAAGAATCAGGGAGTGTGATCTTAAGAAGTTATACCAACTTGCAGAATCGAGTTTTAAAAATGGGGATTAATTTTAGATCTTAGTTTCATTGAAAAAAAAATAACACACCAATGGATTCTGTAATTAAAGAAATATCACCAAACAGTAAGTTTAAGGAAAATGGATCTCAAATAATTTTCTTTTTGCCAAGTAAGTGGCGAACTGATGAATTTTTATTGTTTGGGCTAAAGCCCTAAAGCTTGAACACTTTCATCTAGATGAATCGACATATTTGCAAAGAGGGCAAGAAGAACCACACTCCTCTTGAATGTATACATTCAATCTAATTTTTGCTGATTTGATCTAATCCTAATTATGCATGTTTTTAAAAGTTGGAGAAATTCAGGCTCAGAGAAGCACGGTTCTGGCCCAGGGTCTCCAAGATTGGAGTGTGGTGCAGTTTGACCCGCTTTCATACCTGGATTCCTTCTGCATCCAAGCTTTAACAAAATATCTTATAGTTAAGCTTCTGTATTCACAGCATTTCCATTTGCAGAATCAATCACCCACTGATTAAAAATAGTCAGGGGAAAAAACTGCATCCGTACATGGTGATATTGTTTCCTTGTTGTTCTCTAAATGACACGGTATGAGTACTAGTCGTATAGCATTTACATTATATCAAGTAGTATTGTCACGTAGAGATGCCTTGGAATGCATGGTAGGATACACAGGTGAGAGACCCGGGCACCCCGGAAGCCCTGGCAGCACTCCCCACAGTCCTGAGGGACAAGTGTATAGAAATACTAAGTGCTCGACACTATCCGCCAAGTCTTCAAAAAGTTTACGGGAAAAAATATATATATTGTGACAAAGCTGTGCATAAATTTCAAAAAATTTTGGTACCAAATAACCTCTTTAATTCTACTTATCCACAAACTTTTGGAAACACCCTGGATAATAAATATTGCTAATTGATGTATTGACAAAGGGCTGCCATAAAAAGCACTAAACAAAACGCTGTCATTCTTTTTGTAAGATGATAATATTAGCATTTAGTGTCCTGATTGATCTACCTGTTACTACTCTCCCTTCCTGAAAATGCGCTTGCCAACATGTTTTGAACACTTGTCCTCCCAGTGCACTGAAGAGGATGAGACTGGAGACTTTTGTAGATGATGTGTGGAAAGGCTCACTTCATTATGTTTCATGGTCCTAAGTCGACATGGTGCAGTGATCACTCCTCATTCTTTCATAATGCCTCAGATATCTCAGGGAAATGATGCTGATGAAATAGGTGAGCTTGGAGAATTCCCCTTGATCTTGGAACCTCTGGCAGAGAGGTTTCCCTGGAGATCCCCCTTCCTTCACCCCTTCCTGTCTCAGGGAGGAATCCAAAGAACTGGCTTGCTTCAGTGACTCGTACTCAGGGTGTCCTCCAAATATAGATTTCTTATGAAAGCAAACCACAGGGTCTGCGAAAGGAGATACCATGTGCACTGAGTTTATTTTAGGCCTGTATCTGATTTTCCTCTCTATCACTTTGTGCCCTGTTATTCGGTCCAGATTGCCTAACATAATTCAAATTGTGTGCATGCTCACAGTAAGTCACTAAGGTGTATCTGTGGACACAAAATCTTACCACACCAAATCCATTCTGGGAAGAATGAAAGTCTGTTCTTTTGAGGGGTCGCTTCTTGTGCTGTTTTCCTGAGTTTGAACAGAGTGGAAAAGGAGCTCTATGTACATGAATGTGGAGCTCATGTTCTGGGTGCTTTGATGCCATGGCCACAACCATATCGCAGCTGCTTTAGGGTCTCTGTCTCCTCACAATGTGCTTTGTGACTTCAAGAAGGTCACTGTGTCGATATTGGTTTCATGTTATGTTTCTGACTCGCTTTCTGAGAAGTTAAAATGGTTTACATATTTACATTTCAAACCTGCCAAACTGCCACTCAACTCTGGGTGTGGTATTGAAATGTTAGTAACGAGATCATTTGAGGTGATGGCTATAAATTATTATAGAAACTTCACACATTTGCCGTTTTGTGTCCTCTGTGGTCTTGGAGGAGAAAGTGAGGAAGGAAGGGAGGAAGGGAGGTAGGTAGGTGTTCTTGTTACCGTGCTGTTTTTCTCTTAGATGTTTTCTTGCTGCTCAAGTCTATCTTGTTTGGAGGAAGATGCTGTGTTTAGGTTCTTTTCTGTTCCAGGTGCAGGTAGAAGTATCTTCATTGGCAGACTTGGCATTGGGAGGTGTTCAGTTCCAAACTTCAAACCTCCTAGCCGGTACATTGCAACCAACTGTTGATTGATTGTTGACTAAACTGGTATAGGGGCCGTGCTGTATGGTCTTCAAGAGGCCTTGACCTCGTTTAAACAGAAGTCAGGCAGTCACTGCCTGTCCATGTCTAGCATGAAACAAAGCTACGACATGAGCCCCACATCACACAGGACTGGGTCTGGCCAGAGACTCCCTGGCCCAAGAGAATATTCACACTCCTCGCAGCCTCCTGCAAACTGGGATGGAAGGCTGGAGATGGGGCTGGGATGAGCAGGCAGCACAGATGACCACTAGAGGGAGTCATAGGCAACAAAAGAAAGATCTGGTTGCGTGGGGGTGGTTCTCCAGCTGGCTGGGTGAGTAGGGCTCAGAAAAGCCACTTTGCAGCCAGTGAGGTGACAGACCATCTAGCTTGGCACCCAAGTCTTACTTCTTTTTGACCAGACATGGTGCTATAGCTAAGGGGTTTCCAAAGGAAGAATACTGGAAAGTGAAACCCTCCTTTAATCTGAGCCAAGCTTTTGGCAAGGGAGCAAATTTCTCTGATACATCAGCTCTCTAGCTAGCTAGTGAGCAACAGCTGCCCAAGGCCATGGACAATCACAAGCCAGGTTTCTCCAACAAATTTTTCATTATGCATTTATATTCTAATTTAAGTAATACTTGTTTTTAAAAACCAACCAACAGAAAAACTCCTTTGCAGATCATGTTTTTTAATGGCATAGAGAATTTTCCTGTTCAGAATCTGCTCAGGGTGTGTGTCCTGGTTCAGAGGTTAGGCCACTACTCCAGCAGCTCATACTGGGCTGCCTTGCTCAACTCCCAGCTCCTGAAATTCCAGAAAGATCTCCCTGCCCTCTCTATGTCTGCCTTTCAAATACATGAAAATAAATAAATGCAGGAGTACTTTCAGAGAACTGTGTGTGTCGGGGATTACTGCATGCACTGAGCAGTAGTTTCCTTTGAAGCATTGACAGTCACTCATATGTATGTCCCATCCCTGCTTGAAATACTGATTGATTGCATGTGGATGGAACCACCTCCTGCCTTCCTGACTTGGACCACACTTCTGTAGACCGTTCATTCTATCCCATTGGCGACATGAGCGCTAAAGACAGATTTCCTCAAAGACTTCACTCTGGGGCTTCCTTCGGGCCATTGTGTGACCTCACAATATGGTCTTAGCCAACAGCTAGCTTCTATGTAGATCAGTCTGTTCCCTTACTCAATCCCCAGGTTGCTTCATTCACCCATCTCCATGTTCACATGCACAGGGTTCTATAGAGGGGAAAAGAACTGTCTCTTCCCCACCTCCCAGGCAGGAGGTGCAGACCTGAATAGAGTGTAGGTATCCTGGGGACTTCATCTTGTCCTCAAGGTCCCAGACGGGCAGGGGAAGGGGGTGCATGGCGTGGGCAAGACAGGAAGTCCTCCTGGGGCTGAGTGGGTCCTACGCAGCAGAAAAGTTTCCATCGTCGTGCTTGTTCCTGGTCCTTTTGTGCTGAGTGAAATGCCAAGTGGAAAGGCAAAGTCAGAGCGTTGGGGAGGGACTAGCACCCAGAACACCTTCGTGTGCTTTGCCTCCAGCTGGCTGTCTCCATCTCAAACATGCCTTCAAAGTAAGCCTGCATTCTATTTAAAAAATAAATCCTCCCATTCTGATTGAAGAACCTCCTGGATGAATCATCTCAAATCATAACTAACTCATCCCTCTTCCCAGAATAACTTATATTTGACCTTGGGGTACGTGAAGTGGATTTTTCACTCCTGATTTCTTGCCTCTTCATGGTGCCACTGGCGTTTGTTTGCTTTTCATTGGCAGGGGGCAAGGGAGATGTGTTTTCTCCTGTTTTATTATTAGCTGCATTTCCAAAGCACATGCCAGTGTACAGTTGGGAAAGACAGAATGTTCCAGAAATAGGCAGGGGAATCCAGTGTGGGACTGCAGTTTCAGTAAGAGTAACCCGTATATGGGTAACCTGGTTCCCTGTCCTTTCTCCCTCACCTGCTCCCCCACCAGACCTGCTGTCCCCAGAGTTCCGTGTGCCTTTCCATCTCCTGGTGGAGCGATGCTGAAGTGTCTCAGTTTCTAGCCTGCCGGAACTGCTGCTCTCCAAGATCACTGCAGCTCCACGCAGGGAAAAAAGAACAGCATTTATAGCTTTGTTCATTCGTGCCTTCGATCTTGCCTCCTGTGACCTTGGCTGGGTACATGGTCTCATTTGCCCTGAAGAGTGTATTGGCCACAAGCCAATCAGTGTGGTTCCCTGAGATCTCAAATAGAAAAATAAAGTTAAAGCAATTTAATGATTTCTTTGTTTTTTGAAAAACTAATGGCTTTTTCATTTCTTATCTAGGTATACTGTGATGTCAGGAACACCTGAAAAAATTTTAGAACATTTTCTAGAAACAATACGCCTTGAGCCAGCTTTAAATGAAGCAACAGGTACATTCGTAGACCAGTTTTGTGTGTCTGTTAAGTTCATGCATGGGAGACAGATGTTTGTCTTAGTGGGTGAGATGCCAGTTAAGATGCCCACATTTCTCATCAGAGTACCTCTACTCAGCTCCAGCTCTTAATTCTACCTCCCTTGCTCACAGACCCTGGGATGCAGTGGCACTTGCTTAAGTAATTGAATTCCTGCCTCCCATGTGGGAGGCCCAGATTGAGTTCCTGGCTCCCAGCTCTGGCCCCATCCCAGTGTCAGCTAATGTGGGCATTGAGGGAGTAAACAACAAATGGGAGCTCTCTGTTTGTATGCCTCTCGACTGAATGAATGAACGAAGTAAGCAAACAAGGATAGCCTTGTAAAAATATATATATATACTCATATACATATATATGTAACAGATAACCTGAATACATGATGTATGTTGCCCAAGCTGTCCAGTCGCAGCTCTACTCTGTGGACACCTTCAACACCTTTGTAAGAATTAGGAGTGGTTTTCTATAGTTTTGTCAGAAGCTATCATTCAGATCCCACCTTCCTTAGCCATCTATCAGATTATTATTTAACTCTCCCTGATTTCCATAAAACAGAGGAAGCTGCTTTCGTGAAAGATCTAGCCTTTTTCCAATGAGGAATCCACTGATTTTCTCTGTGGTTGTAGATTATTGGGCTGCCCCAGAATGTAGCTAGGGTTACCATCCCAGAGCACCACAAGCTGGTATTGGAAGCAGGAAAATTTTATTGTCTCACAGTTCTGGAAGCTGGCAGCAGTGCTGATCCCTTCTGAGAGCTCTGCCAGGAGGAAACCTGTTCTGTGCTTCTCTCCTGGCAACCGCTGGTTTTGCTGGCCACTGTTGGCATCGAAGCAGCACCCTCACCTCCGTATGCCCCATGTCTCTTCCCCCTGCATACCTGTCTGCCTCTGAGTCCTCGTTCCCCCTTAACAATAATGCCTCGTCATAATGGATTAGGACCCACACACATCCCCACACCTGACCTTGACCTTATGTACAAAGAACATATTTCCAAGTGAGGCCACATTTTGGGTACTGGTGATCTGCGTAGGTCACACATTTTAGGAAGGGTAAAGTCGAACTCATTTGGGCAAAATTGAACCTAGCAATCAAGATGACTGATTTCCATGCTAGAGTGAGTATCTAGGTTTGATTTCCAACTACAGCTCTTGCCTCTGGCTTTCTGCCAGTGCAGGTCCTTGAGGGCAGCAGAAATGACTCAGAGACTTGGGTCCTTGAATTCTTGGTTCATAGCATTGTCCTGGTCTGGTTGCAGATGTTGTGGGCATCTGGGGAATGAACCAACACATTGGGAGGGAGAACAACATTTCGCTCTTTCTCTCTCCCTTCTCTCCCCCTCTCTCCTTCTCCCTCTCTCCCTTCCTCACCCCTTCCTCCCTTTCTCTTCCACTCTTTCAAATAAATAAATGATTTTAACCATTTTAACACAGAACCCTCCTTAGAGTGAGCTGAGCATTCAAGACCTTGTCCATGCTGGCACTTTGGTTTCCACATTTTGTATGATCTTAGAACAGCCCCCCATTCGGCTTTCTCCTTGGTTCCTGAGGTTACTGGCCTGTCTCAGAATGATGTCATGAACTAATATTTTCAGTGTTCTGAAAATATAGAGGAGTGTTGCTCATTAAAAGAAGTTCACAGGTTTCTCTCAAACCCTTAGTAATGGCTCAAATCAGTAGCCATTGATTTGTGCTATATAGTCAAGGAGAAGTAGCATTCCTAGTGGTATATACCTTTTAAGAGGACTTTACCACTGACTTCTAATTTCACCTCTTCATTAGATTTTGTGTGGATCTACTTTCTTTTTAAATTTTTTTAATTGGAAATGCAGATTTACAGAGAAAAAGAGAAACAGATTTTCTGTCTGCTGGCTCACTCCCCAGGTAACCTCCAAAGGTTGAGGCCATCCAAAGCCAGGAGCCAGGAGCTCCTGGTGCAAAATCCCAAGGAATTGGGCATGGTCTACTGCTGAGTGGGAAGTAGAGGAACTGGGACATGAACTGGCACCTGTATGGGATCCCGGTGCATGCTAGCCCCAGGTTGGGTCTTCAGTTCCTTTGAGCATCTTGGCAGTCAAGAGCTGCACTGGATGCCTTGGGCTAGGCCTGTGAAAAGGAAAGCCCCTTCCTGCCCTCAGGGAACTGATAATTAGCTAGAGGCTCAAAGGAATATGCAGGAAACATCAACACAGCAGAGGGTTGTGGGAGCTTCCTGGCCCGACCAGCTGAGGGCAAGGAAGAAGGAGCATCCTGGTTTCTACAGGGCTGGCATGTTCACAAGTAGGAGGAAGAGAAGGTGGAAGAATTTGGGGTACAGTTTTTGGAGCGTCACAAAAACAACACTAAAGCATTGAAAGTAGTTAAAGGTATCCAGGCAAGAGGACTCTGATAAAGGGCTTCGCTAGAAAAACAAAACTGTGGGCCCCTGAGCAGTGGCCTAGCAGCTAAAGTCCTTGCCTTTGGCACACCAGGATCCCATATAGGCACCAATTCTAATTCCAACCCCACTTCCCATCCAGCTCCCTGTTTGTGGCCTGGGGAAGCAGTCAAGGATGGCTCAAAACCTTGGGACCCTATACCTATGTGGGAGACCCAGAGGAGGCTCCAGGCTCCTGGCTTCAGGTTGGCTTAGCTCTGGCTGTCGTGGCCACTTAGAGAGTGAATCAGTGGACGGAAGCTCTTCCTCCGTGTCTCTCCTCCTCTCTGACTTTCCAATAAAAATAAAATTGAAAAAATAAAGAAAAAAGGAGAAGACAACTGTGTGCAGAGAATAGAAAAGCACTCTATTAATAATAGAGAAACCAGTTAGGAGGAAAGTGCTCTCAACAGGCAAATGAAACATCAAAACTAGAGGTCCAGGACCACAGGTCAGGAAAAAACATGGCTGCGTGGGGTGTATGGTTGCTCGGTGCAAGAGGCAGAGTCTTCCTTGCATTTCAGATTGGCTCAGAAGGAAGCTGCTAGCAACTTAGACAGGAGGACTTCTAACAGATCCTTCCTGCCCATGGAGAACAAGTGCAGCCTGCCTTTGAAAGTCACTTCTTGGGGAAATGGAGATTGGGTGATTGCTTCTTTAAAAATGGAAGACTATAAGCATTCTATGGCTGATGCTATAGGATAGGATTTGTGATCCTTCTATTTTGTGTGTGTGTGTGTGTGTGTGTGTGTGTGTGTGAGAGAGAGAGAAAGAGAGAGAGAGAGAGAGAGAGAGAGAGAGAGAGAGAGAGAGAGAGAGAGAGACTGAGACTATAATGAATATTGGCTTTCATGCCCTGATTTTCTGATTATTTTTTAAGTTACAAGTATTCATGGTTGTGGATAACAAATAAATGAATGTCTTTCTCATAAATTCAAGGTGCTATTGTCCCCCATTACTTTCCTGGATGTTAAAAAGAATCTTAGAGCAGGTACATATAGCATGTAGATATGGTGAAGTGGAGGACCCAGAATGTGTATAAATTAGCCATATAGTGGGGAATGCCAGAGTTAGAGTGAAACTTGTCTACATCACAGAAACAAATATCACTGAGTTATGACAAGGCATTCTCCTAGTTTACCAGAGCGTCAATATTTTTTTACCTAAGCACCATTAGCCTCCTAGATTTTTTACCTCTGTGGGCCAGCATTAGTCAGATTGACTTGGGAAATTATTTTCTAGCAGGAAACAATTGCTTAAAAATCAGTTCTGAAGTGTTGCTGCATGTGAGTAGAGATGAGAAAATGACCATGAAATGTGAGTTTGGGAAGGTTGGCCATGCTGGGGGACTAGCTCCCCTGTCGTAGACCACCCATGTCAAATGTTTGCATTTGCAGAATTCCCCTGCCTGTGCTGCCTAGGTCTTTGGCTGGCATGCAAGCAGCCAGAGAATGCAAACAGCCTGCCAAAGTGCCTGCAGATATTAAACTCAGAGAAGCCATGGGTCTTCTTTGCTTCAAGTACAAAGTTTATAGAGCGTCTGTCTGGCACCTGCCATGCTTCTCTGGTTCAGTATGATCGGACTAGAATGATTGGTGACACTGAGTGACAACCACCTGGGATTACAATATACCTAAACAAGCATGATGGTGACACCTGTAATCACTGATTCATAGTTTGCCAATACAAGGTCATTAATAACACAGACACTGGAAATATAGCATACAAAGTTGTGAGTTTCTCATCACTTCCTATTTTGAAGAGCTATTTGAGTTTCCCAAGTCTCAGTCAGCAGGGTTCTGTTTACTAACTGAATCACCGCATGGTGCCTTGAGTTCCCAGTGGCAATAGGCACACTCTTGGCTCCTAGATTTGGCACCAAGGGGTGCTGCCACCTGGACCAGCTGGGTTGTGCTGTCTTTGCAGGGAGGATTCTCCCTTCACAGTTGGATGGTCACCATTTTCTCCTACTGGAGAGCTTTGGCTGCTCCCCATCCTTCTCTGGTGCTTCTCCTGTCCCTTCATCATCTCTCTGCTTTTACTATCTCTTTCCCCGGCCATTCTATCACCTTCTTATCTTTCATCCACTGGGAATAAGTTTAAAAAGAAATAAAGATGCTAAAAAAAATAAGTATGCCATAAAGTAGATAGAGAAACAACTATGTTTTTATTCTGTGTGTATAACACCACCCTGGTGAAAGACTCCTTAATAATTTATTTTAAGAGAATTACTTGAGGCTAAGGCGACTAATGCCATTATGTAATATTGGCTCTTTTTAATGTTCTAAAAATTCTAGCTTTCATTTCAAGCTGTTCTTACCATTATTTGTCTATCAAGTGCTTCTATGTATGGTAAAATCATATCCTAGACCAATGCATAAGAACTGGTAGCAATGAACAAATGAATAGGTACTCTGGCTTCCACAGTAACCTAATTTCCTCCTCTGCTTTTCTCCCCTCCAGATTCTATCTTAAATGACTTTGTTCTGATGCACTGTGTTTTTATGCCAAATATCCAGCTTTGCCCTGCCCTTGTCGCCCAATATCCTTTTGTTGTTGGTAAGTCTCTGTCCCCCTGTAGGTTCCCCATGGGTGCACAGCCATTGTCTCACCTTACCCTCTGAAGGTAAGTCACATCCCACCCAGAGTTGGGCTTGCTGTTCTCATCAAGCTCTAAGATGCCAGTGGTTCTCCCCCAGGTAGACTCCAGTTATTTTTGCTGTAGGTCTACCATGCATGTAGGTGTGTTTCCACCTCCTCATATGTGTAGAGAAAGGTGCACGAGATCACTTCATGGTGATGCTGGCAAGAAATATTTGTGCCTGGGAGGGGGGTGGAGACAGTTACAGAAACAAATCTAGGAGTGGCTTAGTCTTTTTTTCTACTGCTATCACAAGATACCTGAACCTGGAGAGTCAATAATGAATAGAGAGGCCTTTGTCTCATGGCTGTAGAGGCTGAGAAACCCAAGTGCACAGTGCTGGCATCTGGTAGGATCCTTTGTGCTATTTCAACCTATGGTGACAGGTGGAAGGGCAAGAGAGCATGAGAGTGAGAGTGAGAGAGCAACGAACGTGCTGGACTTTGCCTTTATGACAGATCCACTCCCACTCTAAGACTCGGCCAGGCTGCTTGGTGGGATGGACTGATGGTGGTCCTGTGTTCTTTCTCCAGGCTACAGTGTCAGTTATGTTGCTGCCCTGCTGAAGGTAGTGCACATCACCCTAGTGGAGGCTTTGCTTTTCTTCATCCTAGTCTGGTGTAACTCTTCTTCCAAGGAACAAAATTTCCTTCTCTGTTTTTTTGTTTTTAAGTGATTATCACATTGACTTAAAGGTACCAAGGGCATTTCCACTAGACAGCCTGAAGACTGAGCTTGTTTGGGCCAGCTTTTTAATGCTGTGTTGAATAAGATCAGTGGCTGAACATTGTAAAAGAAGTCTGAGTTCCCCCCACCCCCTCAAGCTTTAGGGAGCAGGTGAAAGTAAATTTTCAAATTCCAATTTATTTTTAAAGCAGTAAAAATTTAGACCCCCAAATACTTTGACTTTCTGAAGAAGTCAATTATGTTAAAGGAGAATTACTTTTTTTTAGCAATCCAATCAATGTAGTGTGTTTTCTTTTTCAAAATTATAATTACCTGATTCTCATTTTCTTATTCACCCATAATTCTCTTTTTAAAGTCTGCAGAATGTGTGGGGATAGGAGATTGGAGTTGAATGTGTTTCTCAGAGGGAGCTGCAAGGGTGAGATTTGGGTGTTTATTTGACTAGAAGCCATCTTTCCAAGTAATGACAGCTTAATGAGACTTATATATATTATATATTCTTTCTGGCTCATATTCAGTTTTTGTCAAGTCAAATTAACATATTCAGGATTTCTCCATGCTCTTTAACTCCATGCATGGTAATCATCATTAGACCTTTGAGATTTGTCAGAAGGAAAAATAAAAGCCACCGTTGGGTTCACTTGTGTTTTAGTGTTTGATAAACCTAAGGCATACCAAACGAGCAAAGTGAGTCCCAATGGGCCGAGTCATGCAGTCTTTACAACACAAGGCCGTAACACAAAGAGTGCGGTTTTTGCACATTCTGATGGTAGCATTTATTAGTTAGTTCTCCAAGAATTGCACATATACATTTGTATCACTAGCTTCTATTTTTTTTTTTTTTTTTTTTTTATTGTTAATTATTTTGCATTATGTGACAGTTTCATAGGCTCTGGGAATCCCCCCCTCCCTCCCCCTCCCCTCCCCCCGGTGGATTCCTCCACCTTGATGCAGTATTACAGTTCAAATTCAATCAAGATTCTTTCATTGCAAACATATACCAAGCATAGAGTCCAGCTACTTATTGTCCAGATTGGTTGAACAGTTTCTTGGGGAGACCTTTTCTGGTCTGAAGTTTGAGCTGGCAGAATATCATCACAGTCAATTAAGAGTCCCAATATAACATCAACAGCAATTTGCAATGTTATGGAATTGACATGGTTTTGAGTAACCAGTAGCAACAGCTCTTGGAAGAAAAGTCCCTACTGCAGCCAGGTAGAGGGAAAATGAGAATGGCAGGGAGGGGAAGACAAATGAGGGACCAGTAGAATCACAGGACTCCTGTGGTCTCAACTCCTCCCTCTTCCATTGGTAGGCTGAGGACTTCCTGGGGACTAGGGTGATCCATATTCCCTACTGCCCTCAGACGCCCTCCTTCACACTGGGTCCTGCAGAACTGTCATTGCCCTTTGCTGTGCAGTTTTCAATCAAGTCTGTGTATCAAACACCATTCTGAGCACACTGGCCCATTTTATACTCCTTAAAGCGTTGTATATTACTTACATACTATACCAGTATTATACTATATAACTACTATACTATGTAAGTAAACTACTTAGAGAATCTTATTGGGTTTGTGTTAGTTTTGTTTTACAAATGAGAACCCCAGAGCGTTCCTGAACTCCTCTTAGAAACAGAGAAGCTACCCCAAAGCAAATGGACCTGTCATCCAGGTCTTAGGCTCCCCAGTTTGAGTTTTGTCATTTTTTCCACCTTCTTTAAACTGTTACTGATTCTATAACCTTTCGTTGGAGTCATAGAACATTTGTTAACATGCTTATTGATACTTTGGTTGGGCAAAATCAAGCAGATCCTATTCATTGCAATCAAATAAAGGGCTTTGTAAGACATCAATCTATCCTAAAAATCCTCCAGAATTTTCTGAATGCATTCCGGAACAACATGCTTTTTCAATCTTAATAGTTTTGCCAATGTGCCAAGGCTCTTAGGGAGATCTATTGACCTGTGTGTCTATTTGCCTGGGGAACTCAGCGATGTGATCATAACCAATGAAGGTTTCTAGTGGAAAACGAGTCTTATGGGGAGAAGCCAGAGTGAGCTTTGTGGCTAGAACATCCCGCAGGAGTGGAATCTTTCCATACCACTGCTAGTCCATCACCACTAGCGTGGAAACCAACAGCTATGAGGAACTGAATTTTTAATATTACTGAATTATTATTCATTTAACTTTAATAGTCATATATGGTTAGTGACAACATAGGCTTGGTCCTATGATATAGGACAGCGACCCTCTGACAAGAACTGTCATTCTGTGATGCTTAGTGAGGGAGTTCCCAGAGCCCAGGAATTTATCCTGCTTGTGTATAAGCAAAAAGAAAAAGTCCTGGTGTTGGCATTGAGGCTTAATGGGCTAGTCACCACCTGCGATACTGGCATCCCACATGGGTGCTGGTTCGTATCCCAGTTGCTCTGCTTCCCATCCAACACTTTGACAATGTGCCTGAGAAAGCAGTGAAGAATGGCCCAAGCAGCAGTTCCAGGTTTCTGGCTTCAGCTTGGACAGGCCTGGCTATTGCAGTTATTCGGAGTGTAAAATAGCAAATAGAATCAATCAATCAATCTCCCTGACAACTTGATTGGTCAGTCTGGCTACACAGAGTGACTGACTGCTCTTGCCAATGACTGACACTCAAATTGTAGGCCCAAGGTAGACTGGACCAGTGGCTTTCTGGACTGCTATGTACAAAACCCTTTCAATTTTTATTGGAAAGACACATTCAGAGACAGAAAGAGAAAGAAAGAATGATCTTCCATCCCATGGTTCACTTCCCAAATGGCCAGAATGACTGGAGCTGGAGCCAGGATCCTCTTCTGGGTCTCCCACACAAGCCCAAGGCTCAAAGACTCAGGCCGCCCTACCTCCCACCCAGCTGCCTTTCCCAGGCCATTAACAGGGAGCTGGATCAGAAGTGGGACAGCCGGGATACAAACTGACACTTGCAGGTGGAGAATTAGCCTACTGAGGCACCACATGGCCCCAGGAGGCTTTTCAACAGTTAAGAAAAGGATACAGAAATATGGAACTCCAGTTCCCAGCGACAAACTGAGGAGACTGTACCGTATGATAAAGCTGAAACGAGAAGACGGGGAAACATAAGGTCCATGATAACATCATTAGCATTTGGACCGATTCTGAAGCTTTCTGTGCCAGTACATTTTTTTTTGTTGTTGTTCTTTCATTTTTGGCTTTTTTCTTTTGTGTCACTGAATACAAGTCTTTTTTGTTTAGGACAGACTCTTACTGCTGCTAAAAGAATTTTAAATGAAAATGACTTATAATTAAACTTACAGAAATTTCAATACAGCCATCACTTTGGTAAAATATTTTCTACTACCATACTAATGTTCTCTGGCTTAGTGTTGAACATAAATTTAATGCTCTGAGCTTGGAATTAAAAAGAAAAAAAAATTGAATATGGATTGGCCACCAAGGCTTAGCCCCCTCCCTTTTTTTTTCTTTTCTTGCATTTTATTCCTGTGCTGAAACAAACACAGCAATTTTCCTTCTGGAAAAGGAAGGGTGCCAATCATGTGTTTCTCTGTGAAAAATGACCTGGAGATGTTTTCTGGCCAAGTATGTGTGGGTTCTCTGAGGGGAATATTTGACAAAGAGTGCTTTCCTTGTTTGTGAGAAATTTACAAAAATAGCCTCAGATTCATACGCTTTAGATGAAACCAAGTATCAAAAACATTTATTGGATTTCTAAGGAAAACTTTCAACTTACTTTATTGCTGCCAAATTTTATCGGCGGAGTCCCCATTTGATTCTAAGAGTGTTTGATCCATATTGCACTGTCAGAGCAATCTATTTCTGTAGATATACAACTTGAGAGCTGATTTCTAATAGAGGAGATTTGGCTTGATGGGCATGTGGCCATCTTGTGCCACTCGGAAAAAGTGGTTGTGGCTGTCTTATCCAGCATGCCACAGGCATTTCATGTGTATTTTTTTCATATCAACACTAGGTGCTATATACTCTCTTCATTTATTATCCACAAAAAGAAAGTTAGATTGAACTGTTAAGTAATCTGCCCTCAAGTTACATGGTTGTTTAAAGTTAGAACAGGATTTGAACCCAGGTAGTACGTTGTACTGGGACATGTCCTAACTGTTCTGCAGTGAGTTCAAGCCGCTGGTTTGAGACTTTCAGGGAGTAGGCAAGAACTAGAGAGTTCAGAAAGTGAACAGAATTCTGAAAGCTGGCCAGGACAAAGATTATGAACAAGACAATGGGAGATGCCTAAAGAAATTGACAGTACAGAAGGGGCTCCAGTGAGGTCAGCATTAACAGGTGCACACAAGTTTGTGTTGTAGGACTAGCATAGCAGAGTTAAACCCAAAATCAAGTCTGATGAAAAATTCTAAAACTGTCCTGTTAGGAGCCACAGACTTATGGGCCTTAGACTTGGCCTACCTGACAGCCTGTTGCATTGCAAAAGCCTACAGGCAGGGCTACAGCAAGCAGGATATTAGGCCAAAACATCCTCTGTAGAGCAAGCAGAATAGAACCTCCACCCTTGTTCCTGTTCAAATAATTAGTTCCTCCCCTGTTTCAATATAAATGATTAGTTCCTTCCCTGCTTCAGGGAAGATAATTACTCCCAGGAAACCCCTCCCTTTCTCCCCTTCCCCTAGAGAAGAAGGTATATATATGAGGAGTAAAAATAAAGAGAGAGGCACTCTTTTCCACCAAGTACTAGTGTCCGTGTGTTTCTTGGGCGAGCAGCCCAGCATTCCCAGTCCACCCTCAGGGTTTGAACGTCGTGTCCTGCAGGTCGGGACACTGTCCAATACGAATAAGATGACTTCCCTGGGAGCATGGAGAGTCATTTGATAACCGAGATGAGTTTGTAGAAAAAATGGAAAATAGACTTTAAAGTGTGAGTTAATTTTAGTGTAAAAAAACAAGCAAAAACCCTGATTTTTGTAATACATGGGAAATATGTAATATGAGGAAGCTGTGCATGAGTTTCAATTTTTGCCCCAAACTCATTTTTCCATAAACTTTCTGGAAATGCCGTGACTTATTTCGGGCGCAGTGGTGCATAATTCATTTCTCTTAATCTCATTTCATCCTTAACAACAGCCCTGTGAAGTCTGCTCAGGAGGAAGCCAAGGTTGTAAACAGTCCGTGAGCTTACACGAAGGTTCTAAGCGGGGAAGCCCAGACATTCTAAATCTTGCACTTGCGTTTCCAAGAGCATACCACATCAAGGTAGGGTCAGGCCCCACCGCCAAGGTGTTGGGCTGCTCCACAAAGGCAAGTGAAGCAATAAAAGGGTCACAGACTGTTATGGGGAAAGCCAAGTCCAGAAGTCAGAAGAGCTGTTCTAAGGACCTGCTTAGAAGCTGTATTTCTCAACAATTACCCTTAACCTCCGCGAGCCCCTTTAGGATAATACAGGTAATTATGTTTGCCCTACCCACCTAGCCATGTCGTTGTGAAGATCAAATGAGGCTCTGTGTGTGAAAGTGCCTTAGAAACCTTTAAGCCCCATATAAAGACTGCCATGACCTTCATGCGAGAAAGCTGGCACAGCCGTAAAGAAAGGGTGGAAGCTTTGCCGCACTGGTGGGCAAATGGCCCCCAAAGTTTGTTTTCAGCTGCAAGCAGAGATCTTGTATGTAAATCAGGGATTTTAGAAAACAACAACATTGAAGAGTATCAGTTTGAATGTTGATAAGTGTTTTATAAATAGCTGCATAATTAGCATGTACTTACTGCAAAAAGTATACAAAATATGTTATTCCCTGTTGTAGGCTGTAATGAATCTGCTTCCTCTACATCCTGGCAGGTTTTCACTTACTTTCCCCATCATCGTTTAATACATGGCACCATTATTAGCTGAATTAAGAATAAGTAAATGAGCAGTAAAAAAAAAATACAGAAAAATTACAGGTGCCTGTGGTGAGTAAGTAATAACAAGGTAAAAATATATGAAATAATTACAGTGTTTGAACGGCAGAGCCGGCGTGAGGAAAATGATTCAATGGAATATTAAGCCTGCTGGTGGCCAGGTGGAGAGTTATGTCCTACACCATGACCTTCACCCCTTCTGGTTTTCTGCCCTAATAATAGTGAAAACAGATCCTGTCTGTCCCCAGCTGCACATACCTGTGGTGCAAGGAGCTGGTCAAGTTCAACAGAGGTTTAGTTCCTAGGCCAGTTTGTCATCATGCAGACTGAACGCAGAGATGGGAAAGCTGAGATTTGTATAAACTTAATGTACCTGACAGTGATTTCCTTATGACCGACTTAAAGGGCATCTCTGATGTGTGTTTGATATCTTGGCAAACCTGGGAATGCAGGTAGCTTAGGGAAAGGGTCTAAAATTGCTGTGATTTGAGGAGAACTTTTTTCTGTTTTTCTTGAAAAAATTTACTTCCATAGCATTTTAAACAATGCAGTTGTGTTGTTTAAGGTAATCAGTTAATCAACATTTGAGAGTTTTCTGGTTTAATCTTTCTGTGTTCCCAGTCCTTAGCTAGGGAATCAAAAGATCCATGATGAATTTAAGACAAGGTTCAACTGTTAAAGATTTTGACTTAATAATCTTAGCGTAAGTTGTTTTTTTAATAAGAGAAACCTCAAGTTAGAATTCGAATAATCAGAAGGTGTAATGATATTTAGTGAGTAGCAGTGAGCCTACAACCAAGTATCGTGGAATCAGGAATCTTATTCAGGAGCAACTTTTCCTTGCTGAGTTTGTGACAGAATCATTAGATTTTTTTCTGTCTGCCATCCACATAAGCATGAACCAAGTATTTATTTCAGTTAATGTTCTTCCGATGTTAACTATCTCTTAGATTCATGATACTTACTTGTTTGTAATCATTTTTAAATTGTCATTTTCCTGTAGAGGAGTTAAATTTTATTCCTCTTGGCACTTTCCCCTCACATTGTTCATGCATGATTCCACTTTTACTTAGACAGGTTTTCCTCAATCCTCCTAGAGTGTCTGAACTTATAAACATGCTGTATTTGAAATACTATTCTTTGACATTGCAATCTTGACCTGTTGGAACAAGAAATCTGCTTAAATAGACTTTATTCTTTGACTGCTACCTAAAGGCAACAGATTTCCTGCTCCCTCCATTTTTTTTTAAATGAGATTCATAGAAGTCAAAAGTCTCATCAATCTAAAAGCATGGGGACATTGTGGAGAGGACAAACAAAAGCCCTTGTACCTCACCTGTGACCATGTCAGATAGAATCAACGCCGTATACATTCTTCTTTATGTTCCTTAAACAGTTCGTGCAGCAGGCAGTTGAGGAGTAGGACAGGATGCCACCTGTTGAGTAGAATCCTTGAGTGCAGACCAGCATTGTGCTGTGGAGGAAGTCTTATCTGTACCTCCATCTTCATAGATAAGCGTTTTTGAGGGAAATAAGGCAAGACTTTGCAGAACCAGTGAATCTTTTTTATTTTTCCAGAAGGAAAAAACTTAACTGTCACGATATAAGGAAGCACATGCCTTCTAGTTCCTCTGGGCTTGGTCAAGTGCATTTCCCAAGAGGCTGAGGAACTATTCAAGGACAGGGGTCACTCAACTCTGCCTTAGATACTCAAGATGCTGGATCAGTGATAGCAAAACCTGGAAGTTCAGTAGAAGAAAATAGAAATTAGAAATCTCTTTCCCATAAGCATATTTGTTTCCCAAATGCTACGATTCTTACTAATTTCTTGAGCCAAGCATTAATGTCTAGTCATGATAGCCACTGTTTAGGATTGTGGACATGTTGTTGTTGGAAAGAGCCTTGTCTGTGTTTGAAAGTCCTGCCATTTACTCCCTGAACACTCTTGGGCAAACTTCTCCTCTCAGAACCTCAATTTACCCATGTGTGACTGTATCTTCTTTCTTACCTGTTGATAGTATTGTATGTTCACTTGAGCACACTGGACACATTTTAAAAATTGTAACACTCTAGACATGTTTGAAATGTTAATATTAATCAATTCAATTGTGTATTCTGGGTGTTTTTAGTGATGGACAAAAG
This sequence comes from Ochotona princeps, assembly GCF_030435755.1. Taxonomy (NCBI): domain Eukaryota; kingdom Metazoa; phylum Chordata; class Mammalia; order Lagomorpha; family Ochotonidae; genus Ochotona; species Ochotona princeps. The sequence continues at coordinate 52,718,834 of NC_080836.1, forward strand.
ACAAATTTCTACATCAGAAAGAATGACCAGGAAAATCATCTCCCTGGCCCACAGAAACGAGGGAGATTCGATTCTATTTGTCATGAGTCTGTGGGTGCCGCTGATATTGCTGTACCTAAAACACAAAGTAGTTTCCTTTCTTTCTTGAGTTTAAGCCAAGAAACATTAGAAATGTACCTACTTGATACTAATTTGATATCTTAAACCATATCAACTTTGTAAAAGCAGAAAAGATTCTTTCTGTATCTCTCGTATCTCATTTCTCCTTTTTCAACATGTGATCCAGTGGAATATTCCAAGCCCTTAGCTAATGTTCCTAAGTCTAACTCAGCTAATGGGGAAGAATGATACCCACTCTGTTAGCAACACCTTGCGTGTGCTTACTAGGAGTAATCTCTTAATTATTAATTGGTGAGACAAGTTGAGTAGTTTTGTTATACAACTACTTATGAAACACTTGAATTTCTTGTTTTTGAAAGGTAATTTATTTGAAAACATATTTACCTCTAGAAAACCACATCTTTATTTTAGTCATGTTGTCTTGGGATTATTTTCCCAACTGTAACAGCTCACCTTTATTCATCTGAGTGATATTATCATCTTTGAATGATGCAAATATACTGATACTGCATGTGTAGCACAATTTTTAAAGCCACAGATTTGCACAATAACCTAAGACACAAAGTAACAGTCTTTGAAAATTGATGTGACATCATAAAAAACTAAATTGGCCCATGGTTCTACAGAGTAGGGTCATCAGAAAAATTGTCTCTCACATACAGTCTCACTTAGGTCTAATGGGAGTGGAAAGAAGAATCCCACACAGTGTTAATATGAGGACCACCTACCTGACACTGTCAAAGTGAGGACCATCTAATTAACTCACAATAGCATCAGGGTAAATGAGCATGATGCAGCTGACATTAGGGCGTGGCTCAGGTCATAAGGGCTTTAAAATGCATTGTCTTCCGGCTTAAAAATTTTCACTGCCTTATACAGTTATCAAGATTGGCAATCCTTAGCTCCTACCCGATCCCCCCCTGCCACTTTAGCCATTCTTACTTTCTTCTCTTGACTCCTATCCCACAAAAATATCAGAAAATGTCCCCTACCAAATCTGCTGCAAGCCAGGTTCCATTGTCCTAATCCACTTTTGATACTACAGAATGCTTGAAACTAGGTAATTCATAAAGAGAGGAAGTTTATGTAGTTCATGGTTCTGACGGCTGGATGTCCAAGATGGGATGTCTACATTTGCTCAGCTATTGGGAAGAACTTTATGCTGCCCTATACATGACAGAAAAGTAAAAGGACAGGAGGTGCCCACTCCCCATGTGAGGGAGGTAACAAAGGAGATGACTCCTCCTGACCACCCATACCCAAGGGCTGTTGGTGGCCCAGCAGGGCAACACTGGCATCCCATCTGGCGTGCTGGTTAGAGTCTTGGCTGTGCTACTTACAGTCCAGCTTCCTGCTAATGCACCTGCAGATGCAGAGGAGGATGGTCCAAGTGTTTGGGTTCCTGCCACCCATGTGAGAAACCAGAATAAAGTTCCTGGCTCCTAGGTTGGACCTGGCCCTGTCCTTGGCTGTTGTGGGTACTTAGTGAACCAGCAGATGGAAATTTCTAACTAAAACAATAGAATTAATAGATAAATTTATTAACAAGTGAATATTTTAAAAGCCATCAGGTTTTCTTATGAACTAAGCCATCCCTAAAAGAACCAATCTAATCTCATGAGAAAATAACCATTTCTCTTCAAGGCCCTGCTTCCTGACTACTGTATTGAGGTTTAAGCCTCACCTCACCATGACTTTTGGTATAGACAAACCATCTGCAAATCATAGTACCACCACGCAGGTCACCACAAGCTTAAACACAAGAGAGCCATATGAAAAAGGCAGCATATGACTTCTCTTTAGATCCATCTTGCTTGGGGGCTGGGTTAGCTCAGATAGAATTTGGGAATTATCATGTGACCTCTTTGCCTCACAGGTGACCAAGTGGAGGTATACAGCTGCTGAGTGACTTGCCCAAAATTGTATCACCTGGCATTGGCAGTGGGAGGATTCAAACCCACATCCTCCAATTCTTGGCTGAACCATTACATATTGTTCAGTTGATCGAGAATTAGTTTCTTGGTTCCACTTTTTAAAAAAATGGTCATAAAGGTAGTGCTCAGTATTGCCAGTCTTTACAAAGAAAAGCAAGTGACAGATGCCTCCAAGCAAGAGACTACGGGGTTAATCCAAAAAGAAATGATTTTCAGATAAAGCAATCGTTCCTTTTTTTTTTTTTTTTTTTGGTTGTTGTAAGCTCAGCGAGAATTGTAGCAATACAGGTTGAGCAATTTTCTTTTTTATGAATCTTGTGCTCAATTTATGAAAGCCATTTTGCAACCTATTTACATGCAGTAAACCTTTGCTTTAAGGTTTTGTCATTTACCTTGATCATGATTATTTATAGTCCTTTTAGAAAAGGCCCTTTGCTGGGGTTCACTTTCAAACGCATCACTGCCATGAGGCACTTTTCTGCAGTGCTTTTCAGTTGTGGTTGTAAGCGAAGGCCAGGCCAGTCTTGTCCCTAGTTGTAAGGCCCTGGTGGTTGTATGATGGTAACAAAACTCATTGGAATCTCTGGGTCAAAGCCAACTCTGCACTCTGGCTACCTAATCCTGCCAGTTTATACCCTTTAATGCCTATTTGTTCCCTTGTAGAAAAGGAATGCCACACTCATTGCAAAATTATTAACCAGAGTTTTATTGTATATGAGTTACCATGTAAATTGTGAACAGTTGAGCATCAACTAGTTCTTTATAATGTGTACTAGTATAAATCTCTGGGGGAAAAAATGAATGGTATACCTAATCTGAAATATTTACTGATCATCTGCTATGTTCTGCTTAATGTCATCCCAAGAATATCAACCAAGAATAGGGGCTTTTATTCTTGGCCCATAATAAGCAACCACTGTGGCTGTATTAAGGAGTATATTTTTTAAAATCCTAGACGTAATTCACTGGGTAGGCATGGTAGAGAATACAATACAAGTAATATATAATGCCAAGCCTCAAAGGGCTTTTGCTAGGATGGCAAGAAGCAGGTACACAAACTGACAGGGCGGTGGGTTGTGGCTGTAGACAAGAGCAGCAAGCACGAAGGGCGTGTCTTTAAGCCTTTATCGCAGGATTGATACAGCAGGAACTTCCTTCTCTTGTCCCTGGGCGTTTATCTAACTGTATCATTGCTTATTTATCCATGCACTGTATCAGGCATGGCCTCAGCACGACTAGATGGCCAAGTCAGGCTTTTCCAGAAATCCATATAATAAAGGGGATTTCAAAAAAAAATAAAAAATGGAGGGGATTTCAGAATTATGGGAATCAACAAGAGGTGGCAAGACATCCTTATACTAGCAACAACAAGAGAGACAAAGGGCGATACAAAGGCAGAAAATGAGCGTGGGAGCTAGACATAGCAAGATTCTTTGTCCACACTCAAGTCCAGGTGGGAGTCAATGAGAGTTTAATTACTTAGCAACTGTCAGGTCATGGTCATCAGGTGCTGGTGAAGGTTTGTGTACATTTGATGTGAAGGTTTTTCTTGAGAGTGACATCGTATCTTTTAAAAGTCTGGCCTTCTGTCACTCTGTCTTTGTAAGTAGCCTTGTGAGCTGTATGGGAAATGGCTAAATGTCTTCCTTGACTCCCGGGCACCTACCATGCACAGCCTTCTCAAGGTACTGAACAGGAGAAAATGGATTATGCCCTCAACAACAAGAGGAGAGTCATACGCCTGGTTCTCCAGTGGGCTGCCACGTATGGAGACCTTCTCCAGGAGGATGATGTGGCCGTGGCTTTCCTGGAGGTATGTGGGCTGATGAGGGGCCGGGGGGCGCATAACAGGATCCTTCCTTCTAAGAACACACTTGATCCTACCCATAGGCACAGCAGCTTCCCTGGGGAGACTGCCGTTGTACATTCTACACGTTGTTAACATCTTCATTCATCAGAGAGATGCTCTAAGAAAACTGACAGAAAACATCACCCATTATCCTGCCACTCTAATTCAATAACTGGTTGCATTTTAATGTATTGTCATCTGGTTTCTTTTCCTTTGCAAGGTTCCCTGGAGTTGTAATCACATAGAACCCATCATTCTCCTGCCTTTTCTCCTTCATCCCTACATAAGGATTTTTTTCCCCATGTCAGTAAAGTCTTGCAAGATAAAGTCTCCCACTGCTCAATTTTGTTGTGTAGCTGTGTCCGAGATAATTTGTTTGTACCCATCATGTGGGGTTGATTTTCACATTCAGAGAATACTGCTGCAGTGACCACGATGTACATTGATGTCTGCCCTTGGTTATGATTGTAGGTGTGGGATTATGAGGTGAGTGATAGATCTTTACGAGCAAAGGGAAGCAGCTAGTTCTATTGAGGAATTACTGGGAACAGGAAGTGAGAGGCTGCAACATTTTTGTAACGGGGTGTCCTGTGCTTTGTAAACCCTGCTGTTAAGTTCAGCCTCCCTTTTCATTCCTGTTTCTCTAACCCCACAGGGCAGCACTGGCCCTGGCATTGAATCCCTAATTACAGAGATTTCCCTTTGTCTGTGTGCATGTGTCTTAAAGCCCCTAAATGGAAACCTTGAAAAGCACCAAACCCTGTGTGTACCATGCATTTTCCTACATGCACATGCCTCTGCTGTCAGTACATCAGCACACAGTGGGAGATTAACAGCAGTGATAATAAAAAATAGGAAAATCATAACCATGGGCTCTGATTACAGTTATGTAGAGGTGATCAATCAGTTGTCACAGGGCAGGAAGCTGATGCAGTATGGACGATGTTGGATAAAAACATGCTTTCTGTTGCAGGCAGGATGGCTGAGCCCAAGTACTGGCCAGTGTTCTCACTATCTGCAGTGGTGTGCAGGTCTTGACTCCTGGCAGGGCAGGGCACACTTGCCATGGCTGGGCGGTCAGGCCAGTGCCCTGCAAGCCAGCATGGAGGCCTGAACTGATGGCACAGACTCAGAACTATGTGAAAGATCAGACCTGCATTTTTGCCACCATCCACTAAACACACAAGTGGCATATGTTGAATATGTAAATAATATTCAACATAAGTATTGGAATTCCCCTGAGAAAAACTGAGATAAAACAGTCATCTTGAGGTGTAAAACATAAAATTCCCTTTTCTAAAACATTTTTTTTCCATTGCCTCACATACAAATAGATCAACAATACACTTGGAATTTAGGTTTTTTGTAAAACTTTTCATTATGGTAAGATAGGAGTATCTTTTAATATAAAATATGCCATTTGAACCATGTGTTAAATGGGTGGTTCCATGGCATTTGTTACATTTGCAGTGTTGTGCCATCATCACTGTTGCCTAGTTCCGGAACTTTCTTTTTTTTTTGGGGGGGGGGGGTTCTTTTTTTTTTATTCTTAAATTTATTCATTAATTACATTGTGTTGTAATTACATAGAATCTGGGATTCTCCCCCCCACACTCCCCCCATGGTGGGTTCCTCCCCCCCGCTGCATAACCATAGTTCAAGTTCAGTTGAAATTCCCTCCCTGCAAGTATTTGCCAAGCATAGAGTCCAACATCCCATAGTCCAGACAAGTCCAACTACTTATTGGGTAGACCCTCTCTGGTCTGAGGGCAGAGTCAGCAGAGTATCTTCCCGGTCAAATAAAAGCACTAATATACCATCTGCAACAATTAACATCGCTATGGAATTAATTGACATGGTATTGAGCAGTCAACATGTTAAAAAATAAATGCGATTTCTTAACCACTTTCTGTGACCCCCCCATTCACAGTTCAATTTTAGTTTATATACTACAAATGACATAATATCCATAACATAACATGATATGCTTAACATCATATCATATTAAATTAAGGCAAACATGTGGTATCTAACCTTTTGGGATTGGTTCATTTCCCTTAGCATTATGGTTTCCAGTTTGGCCCATTTGGCCACAAAGAACTGCATTTTGTTTTTTTAATAGCTGAGTAGTATTCCATGGAGTAGATGAACCATAGCTTTCTTATCCAATCCTCTGCTGATGGGCATTTTGGTTGTTTCCATGTTTTTGCAATTACTGATTGTGCTGCTATGAGCATAGGAGTGCATCTTTGCAGTTTTGAATTGAGACATCAGGCGGCATTTTCTTCTGACCTTTTTCCTTCTAGTCCATGAGTCCTTGGTCTGGTCTGTTGGTGAATGATGGTGTTAGAAGCGTGTCTTTCCTGCTCTCTATGGCAGCACGCACCTTTTGCATTTCTTGCTAAAAGCCTGTGACCTTTGCCAATTACAGGAGTTTTATGTGTCTGTGTCCGATGATGCCCGGGTGATTGCCACCCTAAAGGAGCAACTTCCAGAACTGGAGAAGATCATCAAGCAAATGTAAGAAAGGGCTTGGCTGTGGGGCCTTCCTTGTCTTAACATGTCTTCTCCTAAGTCCTTTGTTCATATTGAAGAGTTAAAACTCGTCTCTCAGCAACCATGTTGTGTTTGGATTTGAGTAGGTGGGTCCAGGAATAACCCTGATACCCTTGGCACAGGTGCCCTGAAGGGACCTAGGTCTTGTTGGCTGCACTTAGCACAGGAGGGCAGCCTGGGGAAGAAGACCCTCATTTGGGGAGCCCCAATCAGGACACTTGGATCCCTTCAGTTCCAAGGAGTGAATTCAGCAAGAAAATGATCAGGGACCTTGAAAGACAAGTCCTTGCAATTAAAGTTCACTTTCTGCTGCCAAAGCTGTTGGAGAGACTTTTGTCCTCTTGTGAGAACAGAAGAATTCGCACCCTGCCATAATCAGTGATCAGTTAGATACTTGAAAGTGAACCTTCTGCCGGAGAGACTTGGCAAGGCCGAAATCCTGGGCTGTCACGAGGGTTCTGCCAGGGACTGGCCTCTACCGGGTGTGTATGTCTCTCGGCTATTCCTGCATGCTGTGGTCTGTTAGAACACAAAGGCTCACTCTGCCTACTGAAGGGACCCTGTGATTTCTCCCTCTACCAGCAAAAGTTATGCACAAATAACGTCTTTTAAAAACAGTCACCGTTGTATTAAATGATGTGTGTTCTCTATTTCCCGTAGCTCAGAAGATGCCAAAGCTCCACAAAAGAAAGTAAGTGGTGGGATGTGAATCTGTTCATTGTAGCCTGCACAGTCAGTACTCCAGAAATGCCGTACGTGTGTCGTGACTTCCCAACGTGACTTCTTTCATGTCGTGCCTCTGATTGCGTCTCAGATCGTTCTCGGTGAGTTGTTAGTGGGCTGGCTCCCTGTCCCTGATGCACTCGCTGTGCCTTTTTTTTTCCCAGCACAAGGTTCTTCTGCAACAGTTCAACACAAGCGATGAGCGAAGCCAGAAGCGCCAGCCCATCCGTGGCTCAGATGAGGGTGAGAATCTTCTCCCAACTCATAGTGTGATGTTCATTATTTAGAGTTAATGAAATTTTTCCCATGAGAAGGAACACCATGGACCCACAGAATAGCTTTTCTCAAGGTGCCCTTTGGTATTTGAGAGGATGCCTAGGGCTGAGGAGCTGGTTCAACTTCCCCAGTGGCCTGGAGGGGAATGTGGAAGATCTGGGTTGGTGGGGAGGGTGTCAAGGTTACTCATCCCTAGGAAGAGTGGTGGGAAGGTAGCTGGCACTTTAGAAGAAAGCAGAACATCTGCCCAGGCACAGGCTCCTGCCCTAAGCAGCTTCCTTAGCCACTGTCACAGAGGGGAAGATGTAGCTTTTGTGGTTTAATTGTCTACAGTTTTTCCAAAGATTCCCAACTCAAAAGAATAATCACAACAATGATAACATGGTCATGTTAAGTCATAGATGAATCTTGTGGGTTAGGAGGACCTTAACCTTAAGAAGTGCAATAGTTGCCATTGATTTCCAGGTCTGTGTGGGCAGAGGTGAGCCTGTGGGTGCCACATAGAAGGTCTATTGGGCTAAGTTCCATCTGGTCTGTGTGGCCAGGCCCCACAGCACACAGAGTAAGGCAAGGGAACAGCATTGGTAGCAGGTGCCAAGATCTGGGCAAGAGCTCCCTGGCCTGTGTGCGTAGGGGTTGATACCAGCCCTGCATCACCCTACAGGACCAAGGTGATCTGGCCAACAATCTAGAGTTCAATAATCCTCTCTTTATTGTGACAAAGAAATACTCAGAAGGGAGGACAGACCCAGATTATCCTCCTAAAGATACTTAACATTTTTCCCCAGGGCCTATTTGTAGGCTATACATAAATTCTCCATTGTTTTTGTGATTGGGGATGGCCAACACATGTGCACCTGTTCTTATACCCATGCTAGGGTGAGCAGTTTTAGAAGGGTACAGGCCTGAGTGTAGGTGTGTGCAAATATGTTCAGTAGTGAGAATGACAAGATGGAACAAATTTGGGAGGTGCTGTAAGCATTTTGCATAGTTTGTGGTTTTCTTAAGAACTCCAAATCCAGCTTGCTCCCTTCTGACCCCCTTTACCTAGTTTTGTTTAAGGTCTATTGCATGGACCACACCTACACCACCATCCGGGTGCCAGTGGCTGCCTCAGTGAAGGAAGTCATCAGTGCAGTTGCTGACAAGCTGGGTTCTGGGGAAGGCCTGATTATCGTCAAGATGAGCTCCGGGGGAGGTAACGGCCTTAAATAGTACCTGGGGTTTTTGAAAAATGGGACAGCACCTTCAAACAGTAACCATGCAAGGGGCTACAAGTCCATTATAGGCTCACCCAGAAAGGTTACCTGGCGTCATGTGCTTGCTGGTGAATAACAGTGCAGAGCTGGCTGGGTGTCTCAGACCCCTGTTTGGAAGGCACCTGCTGCAGAACAGAGAGATGCAGTGGTTTTTCTGAGGTCATGGGAACTGTGGATTCTGAGTTGCATGTCAGCCTGGTGTTCTGTCAAGTATAAACCTGAACTAAGAGCTGTAGGCCTGGGAGGCCTGACGGCATGCACCCTGGGGGAGACTGCCTGGGCCAGCAACAAGGCCTGGATTTTTACAAGTCTAACCCTGGAGGAGGTCACAGGCTGGTCCTTTGTTGCTGCGGATGGCTCCCTCCTCAGTTAGTAAAGAGGGCAGGAGCCCAACTTGTCTGATGACAGGAGCGATATTTTCCTCTTGCTGTGGTCCATCTTGTTCATTGTCCTTGGTGACTCTATAGTGTCCTGAAACACCGTTTATTCGCCTGTTCCTTGTGCATGGGCTGAGGTGGGAGAGGATGGCTTACCTCACTGCTTGTAGGTGGAGCAGGAGAGATGGTAGAGAAGCATCTACAGTGCATGCGGGCAAGAGTTTTCTGAATGGCCAGCCATGGCCTGAATGGCCAGCCATGGTCTAAATGGCCAGCCATGGTCTAAACGGTCAGCCATGGCCTGAATGGTCAACCATGGTCTAAACGGTCAGCCATCGCCTGAATGGTCAGCCATGGCCTGAATGGCCAGCCATGTCTGAATGATCAGTCATGGTATAGGGAGACTGGAGGAAAGTGATAGTGTCTGGAGTGATCCAATGATCTGCTGAAAGGCAAATGAGACCCATGGGGGAGGGCTGTAAAATGCCTGGGTCATTCCCATGGTTCCTCCCATTTGGGTCCCAGTTGCACAGGTCCCGGGATGTCCACCCTTGCTTCTGGCAGCTCTCCCAGCTCCCTGCCTCCCTTCCTTTGTGCTGTCATCCACATTCAGTGGCTCACTGAGGCCGCCTCATCCCTGTCTTTGATGCACTTTTCTAGAGACATTAGCCCCTGCCTTTATTCTTACTCTAACCTCCTCTCTTCCTACAACTTTTTCTCCCCATACTCTGTGTATCATACCATCCATCACTATGATGGAAGCTCATACTAGACAAGGATTTTCTTTCTTTGTTGTCTCTAAGCCCAGTGGTTGGTTGCAGTGCCTGGCACTTAGTATGCGCCAAGTAAAGAAGGACTGGATGAACTACTTCGAAGGACATTAGTATGAGGCTTAATCTAATTCAGAGTGTCACCTTCCAAGTTACGAATTAAGTGGGGGAAATGTTTAAAATTTGCATTTGAACTCAAAACCTCTGAAACCCCCTGTGCTGTCCAAACACAATCTGTCTCCTATGTGCTGGCTAGCATTATTACTGTGTAGAAACAAAATTTGTTATATAAGTAGCAAGTGCGGTCTTGCTGGTTAATCACGGCTGCAACGCAGAGCTGGGTGAACTGACCCTCGGGTATTTCTGATGCCGTTCTGCAGTCACTGCTGAGGGCATCCTGGGTGTTGTGTAGCTGTGCGAGAGTTGTGTCTGATTTATTCAGCGGGTCCGTCAAGCACTGCATTTTAAGCAGTCCGTCTGCCTGTGCTGGGTAATTCCCTGAGCTGGCCATTTGTTGCTATGATTAGGGCAATGTAGCCAATCTCAGATGTGTTTAATAGGCAATCTCCTGCTTTTCATGTTCACAGAAAAGGTGGTGCTCAAGCCTAATGACATTTCCGTGTTTACGACGCTCACCATTAACGGCCGCCTGTTTGCCTGCCCGCGCGAGCAGTTCGACTCCCTGGTAGGTGCGGATGGCTTATTCCGAGCAGTGTCTGCAATCAGCAGAACTTGTCTGGAGCTGCATTTGGCAGTCACATGCAACCCGGTCACTGCCATGCTGAAAGGCTACTTGGCTGTTTCTCTTTGTGTGCGCTAGTAGGTGAGCACAGGTGCTCGCTGGAGACGCTCGGAGCTTTGGCTTTTCTTTTGTGGGAATCAGCCAAGTGGCATCCCCATTAGGACATCACTCAGCTTTCAGCACTTTGGGCTGTAATTCACCTCACTGAAAATGCCCCGTGTAAATAGTAACATTGGAAGCCTGAATACTTAGATCAGGATGGAAATCATCTTCTTTACAAAAAAAAGCAAATACCAGAGAAGAGACCCTTCCCCTGGGAATAAAGGAATAGTCAGCCCACACTGATCATTGAATTGGCTGCTGTCTTTTATGCAGATAAATGCATTTGTTTCTATTTATTTTATCAACATCAGGGAGGTGATGAGTAGCTGTTAAAATACCTTAGAAGGGCTATGGGGCCAATGCAGAAGATAAAGGCACTCATTTCTCAGTCTTTGGACACAACCTTTGGCTTCTCTGTTAAGAAAAGGATCTCCAAAACCCAAGCAACTCTCTTCTGAAAAACTGTGAACAGATTTCAAAATCGTTTTTGCACTCTCATAAATGTCACTTTCAATGCCATTGTCTGTGAACCTTGTGAATTACCCTGGTAGAGATGAACTGCATCGGGGTGAGTGTTTGGTCTAGAAGTGAGGACAGCTACACCCTACAACGGGGACCTGGGTTCCAATCCCCACCGCAGCTCTGGACCCCAGCTTGCTTGCTGATGCACACCCCAGGAGGAGTAGTGACGTCTTCACTAACTGGGCTCCTGCTGCTCACATGACAGACCTGGACTGAGGTTGCAGTTCCCAGCTTCAGCCTGGCCAGACCCCAGCTGGTTACAGCTGGGGAGGAGGGGTGTGAACCAGCTGGTGGACTTCTTTCCTTTATAGTATTTCTCTCTCTCTCTCTTTCCTTTCCTTTCTCTTCCCTGTCTCCCTCCCTCTCTGTGATGCATTTCAAATTTAAAACTATGATCAAGTGAATTGTATACAGTTTTGAGGAGACAGTATAGCTGCATGAATGATGCACAAAGTTTTCTGTTTCAATTGAACCAGATCTTTCAGGAAAATCTAGGTTCTGCTCATTGGACTTTGTAGAGCTGTTTTCCTTCCTTGCAATCCTGGTTTTCTCCAAGGAAAGCACATGGATTTTCATCTTATACCAGCTCATTTCTCTTCCTTCTCCTCATCTCCCTTGGCCAGACGCATTCTCACCTCTTTCAACCACCAAGCATTGAGGGATTTAAAAAAGAGTTGTCAGTGAACAATGCTGCCCTCTCCTGGAAATGCCAGCCTGGGAGGCCCTTTGGGCTGGTGCCCTTGTGACATACCATGAGGACGGGCGCTGCATGGCATGACGTGCTCTGGCATGCTTACCACACAGCGCAACATTTCCTTGCCTGCCGGCTGGTTCTTAACCACCTTATGGAGCACCGTGTAGCCTCTCACAAGTTCCCTAGAGGGCAGGTGCTAACTTTTTAAGCTTCTGTTTATTTGCACGTAATCCCACAGCCTTCCAAGTTCTTAGTCCTTGCTGTGTCTTCCATTTTAAGGCCTGAGTCCTTAGAAAGAATGTGCTTTGCAACAAGTTCCTCACCCCAGTAGTATACTTTCTCTGGCTTCCTTAGGATTCCCTTTGAGGATAGCCATCCAGGGAGTCACACGGACAGTGACTTTGTGATATTGGATGTTAGCCAAATCCTTGGATCCAACAGCACATGCTCATGAGCTGTCTGCTTTGCACGGGGCTAATTTATATGTGACACTAGACCAAGTGCTCCAGGTCCTCTGTCTTTGCCACAGTTAAGTTAGGGGAATGAGGATAACCCAACAGCTTGGAATGGAGCACATTTTAGCAAGTTTTGGTGTTAACTGTGGTGTCTGGAATGACCCAATGGCCCGCAATTTCTCCACAAAGTCAGAGACTTTGTAGTTTTACAAAACCTCTTGACCTTTTGTTCAAGTGTCGGTGTTAGAGTCGGGCAAATTAGGGTAAAATCCCATGGAACTGGAATTTGGTTCTGTTTTTAGCCACCTATGAGTTCCTCAGGCTTTTCTTTAGTGTCTGATATGATATTCCAGGCATCCAGGATAGCTGTGATCCTGGGATGACCTCCCCAAAGCTACCATAGGCCTCATACCTCAGGGAGCTCCCAGTGTGGTGGGGAAGCACCTGTGTGTCTTCAGGGAGAATCCAGTGTGGCAGAATCCAGTGCAGGGGCCACTGCAGCAGTAGGGACAGCTTGGGGAAACCCAAGGAAAGAAGGCTGCAGGGGTGCAGCCAAACTTAGCTAGTTCTTTGTCTTTGACCATCAGTCAACACAAACTGCTGACACCTTAACTTGCCACATCTGGAAAATGGGATGGTGACAGCATTATTCTCCCAGTCAGCACTCTCCATCCTTAATGAAGAAGTCATCTATACAGACGCATGAGGTAGGATCCTTGGGAGTCCGTGCAGGGTACGTAGGTCCCTGAGCAGAGTGAACTGCTTAGCTGCCATCCTCTTCGGTGGGATATTTCACAGGGGTATCCATGAGCACAGGATCCTGGTCAATAAACCGCCCCCTCATGTCCAAGGGAGCAGCAAGTCACTGGGCTCATGGAGGAAGGCTCATCCTTTACAAAGGGGGAGGCTTGGTGGGCCCCACTCCTTTGAATGCGTAGGAGGCTCCAACTAGGTTGCTATGATGCTTGCCACAGGGATGCAGGAGTGATGGACCAGCACACCCATGACTCAAAAGCCTTGCCTGTCTCTCAGCATTGGAATCCTCCTGGCACGTAAACTGATTTCATTCATCCTCCCTCTGAAAAGTCATAATCTCTAGGAACGTGATAGGGAACTAGGTAATGGAGAAGAAAGTGACCCAAGGAATTGAGTTGGCTGGGGAGGGTCTTCCAGAGGTGCAGAGGGGCTCACAGTGGCAGCTGCAAGAGGGTAGGGAGAACATGGCCAGTCTGAACCTGAGAGGTAGCCCGAAGACCTGCTCTGCTTGCAACCCCTTCTCTCATCTCTTTCCATAAGCCACTTACACGTAAGTCTCAGGTCATTTCTGTATTCAAATTTGGGCAAATTTCTTCTCTATTCCCTATCTCCTGCTTGTGGTGATTCAGGACTACCGAAATTAGCTCTGATATGCAGTTGCTGTGCTGGCCACTCTTTCCTGTCTAGCTGCGTTGCCAGAGCCCATCCCCAAAGTGAACTAATTGGGAGAGGAGAGCACCTCTGTGCCAGGCACTGTTTACCTGCTGCATTTGAATGACTTTTTGTCCTGCTAACAAACTCAGGCTTTGATCCCAATGATGATCCCAGGACTGGACACAGCCAGGATATTGGGGAGTCAGTCCAAGTCCTCATTGATCAAGTAAGGTTCCCCGTCAGAGGTTGTATCTGCCTCAGATGGACGCTAACCTGATCACCATCTGGTCTGTTACAAAATCCAGACTCCTGATCTACTACTGGGAAGCTTGCTATCAGTGGCACAAGCTATCTGCTTGCCTACTCTGGGCTCCATTTTGGCAGCACACAAGTCTCTTGACAGATTCCCATCTCCTGCCTTCCTTGTGATGCTTGAGCCCACACCACAGGATTCTCAGTGCTCAGGACAACCCAGCTCTTCTATCCCACCCGAGCTCCCCGCTTCATTTTGGAAGCCCAGCTTCTTATTTCAAGATTGTTCCAAGTTGCATGTTCATCCCAGATACTCAAACACTTCCCAAAAGCTCCTTCATGTTCCTTCCCCTGTTTGTCTCCATGCCAGGGAGGTGGGTGTATGGTGATGTGTCTGTCCCTTGATAGGTATGAATGGCAGTGCTTTGCACGCTGGTCAGAGGGGACTCTAAGTCTGTAGACTTTCAAATGCAGTGAGTAGTTACGAGTCCCTACTGCTGTGCTCAGAATGCAGGGACAGTTTATAGAACACAGTGGTCAGAGTGATAATGATGATGGTGGAACATATAGAATATCGTACGTAGGATATGCCAAGTGAATCTCCCAAAATGTTAAGCACTATATTAAGGTATTGTTGATGTCGTTTTTGAGAATTTTATGATTCTACCTATTTTTGTAAGATACATATTAATAAATGAGGGTTTGTGGGAAATGTGTGCTACCTTTTTGGTCCATTTTCCATGCACTACTTGAAGTACCCTCATTAATACATTTCCCGTATGTATCATTCAACTTACTAAGGAAAATTACTTTGGATCATTTCTCATAAAAGACCAATGAGCTAAGTACATCAGATTAAAAAACAACAACAACAACCTTTTGGCTAAGGGCCTTCCAGAAAATAGTAGAGTTTTGTCTTCTAAAGCAGCCAACCCTAAACACCAGGGCCAGGTGAGTATTGTGAGCCAGGGAGTCAAGGGGTTGGATGTCACACACAGCTCCCACAGCTTCTCTCATCATCTCCATATCTTACCACATCTACCCCAGGAGGATGGAGATGCAGCAAGAGTAGCACCGTAGCCAGCAGGTGTAAGACGTGCTATGGATGAAGGCCCCACAAGGCCTTGGCAGTACCCCATGTGAGACAGCTTCCATGGGAAACTGGAGAGAAGATGTCTCCAAGAACATCCTTCAGCTTCTCTAGGGAGAAATTCCCAAGGGCCTTGTAAGCCCAAAGAGAACCTCCACAGGTCATTCTGCGCAGCAGCTTCACCACCACACTGCACATTTGCCAACAGCACTGAATCTAACGGGGATGCTGACAACAGCAATGGAGGTGACACCCAAGCCAGCCACACTGGGAACAAGAGAATCCTTCTCCTCTGAGTGAAACCAGAATTGCAGGATGGGCTTTCTCCGAGATGCTCCCAGCCGTGTTCAGCACAAGGTGCATGTCTCTTTGCTTGTCTCTGACCCATGTTTGCCTTCCTGTCCGCAGACTCCTCTGGCAGAACAGGAGGGCCCGACTGTCGGCACAGTGGCAACTTTTGAACTGATGAGCTCCAAAGACCTGGCATACCAGATGACGATTTATGACTGGGAGCTCTTCAACTGTGTGCATGAGGTAAGGGCCACCCCTCAGGGGGCATTGGTGGGTGCCCTGGCAGTGAAGCCTACTGGCCTCGCTTAGCCATAAGTGTTACTCTGTGCAGCGGAATGGAAACTGCATGATGATTTGTTTGCACACCGAAGTTATAAATAAGGTGTGTGACAAAGTCCTTGTGTCCAAAGGAAAACTCTGTATCTTTTTGTGTCTTTCTTGGTCAGCTGACAGATTTCCTTTCTCTCTCTCTCTTTCACGCGACTCCTGGGAGTCCTTCATACCTGCAGGACCACCTGCACCTCAGTCAGTGACTGAGGTCCCATTGACCATCCCACCAAAGCAAGAAGCCACTGAACAAGTAGAGCCAACTGGCCGGATTTAAAAACCAACCACCGAGTGACGTTGTTTCCTTTGCTTCTCTAGCTGGAGCTAATCTATCACACATTTGGAAGGCACCATTTTAAAAAGACCACAGCCAACTTGGACCTGTTCCTGAGACGATTTAATGAAATCCAGTTCTGGGTTGTCACTGAGATTTGCTTGTGCTCCCAGCTCAGCAAGCGTGTTCAGCTCTTAAAAAAATTTATCAAGATCGCAGCCCAGTAAGTATCTTTAGCTAGAAAGACGAAAAACAACACTTTGGAAGTGATGTTTTCATTTTGTGTTTTTAGACTTCACCTTAAAAAGGAAAGTAGGGGTGACTTACGCCCAAGGATCACAACAGGGCCTTAAGAGCGACTGAATTCATGGGGGGAAAAAATGAATTTCCTTAAGCTTTTGTAATATTAGACACCCACGTGGAAATGATGCTGGAGTCAAAATTCTAACCTGTTTTTGCCCTGTGCTTTACTGCCTCTTTGCCTCCTTTCCTTTGAAGAGTCCTGGATCCCCCAGAACTCCCTGGTAGGAGTTGTGTCCAGCATGACACATTCTGGCCAGTAGAGGGCAGTGGAACATGCATGTACCACAGCACATCCACCTCAGCCAGAATCCAATCAGTGCAGTGCAGAAAGGCGAGGTAACCTGGCACATGAAAATCATCTCCATGAACATCAGGAAGAGCAAACATCTTATAAATATTCTATTTACCAGCACTTCGTGGGAAACAATTTATTTACTGCAGGGGCCAGTTAGCTCCCTGACATGAATTTAATCTTCTCCTGCTATTTAGGTATGCCTGACAACCTCCTGTTTACTTCCATGTTTTTGGTATCACTACTGTGCTAAAAATAAAATGCTAAATACGGCCTGTGGCTGGGAGACTCCTTCCCTTTCTACATGTAGGGAGCAGAGCACGGGGAGGTTGGGAGACGAAGGGACCCCAGCAAGGTGGTCTTCCTGAGCTAAACAGCCCACACAGGGCTACACAAAGAAGTAACGGCTGCTTGACACATGCGTGGAGTTATTTTGCCAAAAGAGTTGAGGTGTACAGAAGACCAGCAATAGCTTCAGGCTCACAGGCAGCTATCTCTTCCTTTGTAAAAACTGGCCACTGGGGGAAAGAGCGGGTAAAATGCCGTGAGTGAATCCCTGGTTCTGAGAGCAGTGGCTTTCCCCAGGAGCCCGAGCATGCTCACTGCAAGGGACACATGCCCTCACAGATTTGGAATGAGCTGATAATGGAAACTATGACAGTATGTGCTTTCTCTCCCTTGGCCGTGGCCTTGGCAGCGCCCAAGGCAGCCGGGAGGAGGAAAGAGAAGTGAGCTGTATGCAGATGTGGGAGGTCAGGACATCTTCAGGAGCCTAATCCTGTCAGTTTACTGGGGCAACACAGGAGAGCCTTTTGAAAAACCTGGGTCTTTTGTGTTTATTCACGTTTTCGCCTTTCCTTATCCTTCATCCTTCTGATTATGTGAAGGGCTAGGTGGACTTGGCCTTCGGTGTAAATTGGTTTATATGATTAACCGTGATTAAGTCCTGCGCTGAGCTGACTGTCCTAGCGTGGAGCTGTTTACACAGCCCAGCTGGAGAAGATTGTAGACTTCCACAAATCCCAGATCTACGAGAGGGAGAGGGAAGAGGCAGTAGCGTCTGCTTTACTTGATGCCTTTAGGGGACTTCAGCGTATTCTGTTCACGCTCTTGACCCTGTCCAGAGATTTGTGACAGCAGCAGGTGGGTCGGGGGAAGTGGGAGGAGCAGGTGTCATTGTCCCTTTGTTTACGGATGAGGAGATCCAGGCCTATGGAGAAGTGTTAGGACTTCCCCAGGGTTGATGAAGTGAGCTGGCAGCAAAGCAGTGACCAAAAAGCCAGATCCATAGTCCTGCATTTATTCTTTCAAGGTCACGTGCACAGAACAAAAGCAAACACATGTCAAAGGCCTCGCTTGCTTTCTCAGGAGAGGCAGCAGACCCATGGCAGTGCCTGTGAGATATACTTTCTCATTTCCACACAGATAATTTAAGGATTACTTATTACTACCTTTGTAAGGAGATCATGGGTGACAAATGCAGTTAACCTACCCAATGGGGTTTAATTATGATGTGGTCAGTTTAGATAACCACATGGATTAGGGACAAAGGATCTGTACTTTTTGCAAAATGGATTTTCTCCCTTCTTAGGAACCTGGTGTCAAGAAGCTGGTAGTTCCTTTTTTTTTTTTTTAAGTTAGCATACTACCTGGGCTAAACACTGCCATTCTAATCAGCATCTCTGGTCTTAGTCTATGTGTATCACTCTTGTACATATATTCATTCCAGCAAAGAGTAGTGTAAGGACAGATTCAAAATGATCAGCTTCAGTATATCAGGAAAGCATAGAGACTTTGTCAATTACATAGGTTGTTTCTCAGCTTCACAGCTCCTTAAGATTCAGTGCCCAGCCCATAGGTTGCAAATTGATAGTTTTCAATAAAGTATCAACACGTGTTCAGCAGCTGGAAGGCCTGGTAGCCGTGACAATCTGACTTCCTTGGTTCCCCCTCCAGGGGCCTGGGGAGGGTTACCATCTGCAGGATGAAGGGTTGGAAGTCACGCCCACTCTTCCCATCCCACCAGGGGCTGCCTTGCCGGTCCAGTGAGACTTCCAGCAAGTTTGGGATGATGATAACAACCCCTAGGGGAGGGATCTTTAAATTACTTCTCAAAACCCAAACCTCAATGGCCAAAACCATCAACTTGGTAAAAATGACAGTGAGAAATCTAACAGGAGAACACGGTTACCCAAGCGGAACTTATGTGGTGCATTAAATCTATCATTGCCTATTCACATAAAAGAGTCCTGACGAATATTAATGACTATCAGAAAATAGAACTCTCTCTTTTTTTTTTTAAATCTCACTGCATGGTGGCATGTTCCTGAATCCGTGCCTCTTATGTTTCAGCTGTAAGGAATACAAGAATCTGAATTCCTTTTTTGCAATCGTCATGGGACTCAGTAACGTGGCCGTGAGCCGTTTGGCGCTAACGTGGGAGGTAAGCCGCAGCAGAGATCCAGCTGTGACTTTTGCCTTCAGAATAAAAACATAGGCTCACCAGTGAGCTTTATAGAACTCTCACTCACACTGATGTAACAATGGAAAAACGTGGGACACTCGGAGGGAGGTGAGCTGTCTCCTTTTGTTGGTTTCCTCTGAGAGAGAATTCTAAAAGACATTGTTCTGTATGAGGTGAGGCGGAGGAGTGACTCTGGGCTTTGCAATCTACTCAAGGTAAATAATAATAAGTCCAGTCCCCTGATGAACGAGAAGGAGAACAGTGCTTTGAGTGCATTTTGCCTTATAGACTCTGTTGTTTTCTGGCTTTTGCAATGAACTTTATCTATGATGGAAAACAGCCAGAAGGCCCATTTTTACCCGCGTGATCGCTTTGCTCCTGGAAAAAGTGGCCAGGAGACCAACTGCCTGGCACAGCTATATACAGACTGTATGTGGACCATCCAGCTGGTGTGCCTCCTTGCAGAAGGGAACTGGAGTCGGCTCCTTTTCAGTTCAGGGCAAAAGTTATGCAGGTATGTTGTAGATTTCTGTGGCAATTGCCCCGCTAGGATGAGTGTTTGATGATAATTGGTTATTCAAGCTAGAAAACACCCTCATTTATCATTAGCTCAGTAGTCAAAATGTGCTGGACCTCTTACACATGCCATACGGTTGAAGAAATACTGATCTCTAATAGGAAATCCGCACGAAAATAGCCTCACGCTAAAAATAAAGAAGACTGAGCGAGACCTAGGGAGAGCGTAAGGCCTGGCCTGAAGACACTTGGTGTGCGGTGGTGCTTTAAGGCAGCTGCCTGCTTCTCTGAATGTTTCCCTTGAACTTGTCTTCTTCCTCCCTTCCCTCTTGAAAGCATTTTCCTTTGCTAGCTCTCCTCACTGTTTCCATTATTTATAGGGCAGGCCATCACACGTCCTTCTGTCTTGGGTTTCTCTTAAAATTCCAGGCAGATGCAGCACACAGCAGCTCATGCCCTGAATATAGGAATGAGGAAAGTGGTGAGGCCTGCGTGCCATGCAGCTGTATCAGCTTCCAGCAAGCCAAAGGACAAGGTTAGAGTCGCCAGGACATCCGAGACATGCGGTCATTGTGCAGCTGCCCTGTCATCTAGCCCTAGGCTTTTGGAATCTCTGGAGATGCAGGGTTCTCCCTTACGCAGTCTGCTTCCCCACCCCCCTCCACTCCCAGCTCCTGATGGAGTCTAGATGAGTTGGATGGGAAAATCAAAAAAGACCTGGATCTGATAGCGGTCCAGGAAAGCAGGTGTGGGGATTGTAGAACAGCAGTCAGACCAAAGAGCAGAGTGTGTGACAAACAGGATCTGCGTCCTTTCTCAAGACCTGAAGAGAGCAAGCAGCAGCTGCAGAGGGTGCCATCAGCAAAAGTGCCTGGTCAGCCAAGGGGACAGCTCCCTGGCCAGTGCCTGGTCAGCCAGGGGGACAGCTCCCTGGCCAGTGCCTGGTCAGCCAAGGGGACAGCTCCCTGGCCAGTGCCTGGTCAGCCAAGGGGACAGCTCCCTGGCCAGTGCCTGGCCAGGCAAGGAGACAGCTCACTGACTAGTCCCTGGTTCCAGTGGTTGTAGGAGTACCCTGAGTGTAGGAACTTCTATTGTCATTGGTGTATGTTGCCGAAAAGCGATCTGACTTTTATAAGCCTTTCTTTTGTAAAAGTGAAGTGTAATTATATATTCCTGCTGAAAGAGCTTGCGCTCCCAACCATCACTGAGGTGACTTTCTCTGTCTGTATTTGTCAAAAACCTCTCAACCCCCATACAACTCCAGCCAAGTGCCACAGTGGCCCAGGAGTGTGGTGAGGGATGGTGCCTGACCCCCAAGGGATGATAGGACCTATGTGAAGCGGTCTGTGGACACGATACAAGCCAAAGCTTGGCCCGTGGTCAAGGGAGGGGCTCGGGGCAGAAAAGATGACCTTGAGATGAAGCAAAGAGAGTGATGTTCAACACCACGACCTCCCAAGCCTTGTGTGTGCCTGTTGACATTTGAACAAACTGGTCCTTGCCCAAATTTGTTGTGGAAGGCAATCCTGGGTGCTATTGGAGCCTCAGCAGCTTCCCCAGGCACATCAGCACCTGATCCCTGGATTGGCAAAATGGCCCCTATGGAAAACACTGTCCTCCAAGCCTGGGATGGGCACAGACCTCATATGGAGAACCCCAGGAACGTGGTTGCCATGTGCCCTGCTTCCTTTGACCTGACAGAAGCTAAGTAAAGAAATAGGTTGACAGTTTGAACCAAAAAAGGCCGATGGTCATGGGCATTTCCCTCTGACCAGAAGAGGTCTAAGTTTTGAAATGGATGATATGCTTGACAAGTCACTGCTGAACACTGAGATGTGGATGGTTCACATGGAATCGTATACTCAACTTTCAGTCCTTGGACTACTTCTAAGTAAACATAGCAGAATAAAAATGCATTTGGAAGATAGATCATAGAATAGTTGCTGGAAGCAAAATAGGTCTTGGTAAAAAAATTTTTTAAAAAAGTTCAGGGTTTGGTGCTGTGGCATAATGGCTTAAGTATCTGTATGGAATGCCAGCAAATGATATGGATGCTGGTTCGAGACCCAGTTGCTCCATTTCTGATCTGGCTCCATTAATGCATCTGGGAAAGTTGCAGAAGATGATCTGAGTACTTTGGCCCCTGTCTCCACATGAAAGAGCCAGAAGCAGTTCTGGGTTCCTCGCTTCAGCCTAGCCCAGCCCTGGCCATTGTGGCCATTTCGAGAGTGAAGCAGCAGATAGAAGCGCTCTCTCTCTCTCTCTCTCTCTCTCTCTGTTTCTATCATCTCACTCCCTCTGTTTTTCTTCCTCTCTCTGTAACTTTGACTTTCAAATAAATCGAAAACGAATCCTTTAAAAAAAAAGAGTCCTAAGCAGGAATGTAACAAAGGGATTCAGAATGGAGAGAGGAAAGAAGAGCTTCTGTAGAGCAGGAGCCTCACTGGTTACTCTGGCTGAAGGTTAGACTCCACTGTGCAAAGCAGAACTGACAGGAGACTCTGGACTCGGCCACTGCATACAGACTCATGATGGGAAGCTTGTCCACGCTGCTGTACCTTGGCTTCTCCCTTTCAGAAGAGAAATGTTCAACTTTTTCTAGGAAGTTAGAACCTAAGTAAGGTGGAAGCCAGGATATGGAAAGGTAATTTAATATTGACTTACTGAGAGTAGTCCTGTGGATGCAGTGATATTGAATCATATACCAAAATATAAAAATGATAAAATAACGTACTGACAGAGCTACAAATTTTGAATTACAGCAGCATAGAATGTATAGGAAAAGCATTAGAAAAGGAAGCAGATGGTGTGAATTACAGATGCTGTTATAATAAGAAGTGTGTGACTTTGCACCAGTCATTTAAACTTGAGCCTTGGAGCAGGCCCGGTGGTGCCATGTGGAAGAACCCACATCCCATGTAAGAGTGGCCAGGATGGAGTCAGCCTCCACTTCTGATTCAGTTTCCTGCTAATGTGCCTGAGCAGCTTGGGTTCCTTCCACCCCCGAGGGCGATCCAGCTTGGGTTCCTACCACCCACAAGGGGGGTTCAGCGTGGGTTCCTGATCCCTGCCTTCAGCCTGGGCCAGCCCTGGCTGTTGTGTGCATTTGGGGAGTGAACCACGGGGTGGAAGATCTTTCTGATTTGTGTGTATGTGTGTGTGCGCTACTCTGCCTTTCAGTTAAATAGATAGTATAAAACTTATACGACCTTGAAATGGAATTTCTTCCAACTGTGCAACTCAGGTTAGGTGGTCCCAGAGATGTTTACTGGGGATGTCCTACATAGTGAACACTCCAAGTACCGAGGCCACAAAGCTCTCTTGACATGTAGCTCACTTGGTAAGCATGTGGAGTGAAATAGACAGTTTCTGAAGCTCCTGTCATTCTGTTTTTCTCTGAACTAAATTTCTGATTGTTGGAGTCAGCAAGTTTGCAAAACAGAAGAGGGAACAGGGTGGAGGGTGCAGATGGCTGGGGTTCTGGACACTGCAGTCTTCTTTTTTAAAGATTTGTTTATTTTTATTGGAAAAGCAGATATTCAGAGAGAAAGAAAGATCTTTTATCTGCTGGCTCACTCCCCAAGTGGCCACAACGACCAGAGCTGAGCCAATCCGAAGCCAGGAGCTTCTTTCAGATCTCCCATATGGGTGTAGGGTCCAAGGTTTTAGGCTGTCCTCCACTACTTTCTCAGGCCACAAGCAGGGAGCTGGATGAGAAGTAGAGCTACCAGGACACGAACCGGCACCCATATGGGATCCCAGTGTGTGCAGGGCAAGGATTTAGCCACTGAGCCGTTTCACCAGGCCCCCTGCAGTCCTCCTTATGAATTCCTCAGTTCAGAGAACCTTACAGAAGCAGAAAGACCAGAGCTTTCATAGTTACTTCTGTTTCAAGTAGATTAAGACTTTTGAAAGGCAAGTGCACTTTATTCCAGAGGACTTCTCTCAAGCGACAGGACAGATTATAGTCTCGCCTGTCTCAGAGATATGTGATTAACAGCGAAAAGACATCCATGTCCCCGAGACATGGTAACTCACAATACAAATCTGGAAATTGAACCTGACATATCCATGTGGCATTTTCATTTCATTAACAGAAACTGCCAAGCAAGTTCAAGAAGTTCTATGCCGAGTTTGAAAGTTTAATGGTAAGTGACAGTAGCTCCTTCATTCTGTTCGCTGTCTGCGTTCATGCAATTTCTGATTAGCTGAATCAAAGTTCTCATTTCGGAAATTTTATCTGTCCTTGTCTGACTTTAAGAAGTTTATGATCCTTTTTAGTGTGCTGCTAAAACAAGCATGGCTGACTAATGAATGACACCCACCGGAACTAACTTAAGGAGGACTTATGTCCCACATAAGGTCAATTTGTGTAACTAAGAAAAGCAGTATAATGGGGTCCGTTGCTTCCTACTGCGGCTCAGTGATAGTCTTGGAAGCTACATTTTCCCCTGCTTTGCCAAAAATGATTTTTCTCCCTTTGATTGGGAGGTGTTCACAGGCAGGAACCAAGTGAGTGGGCCCACTAGGAATCATGAGATGGGTAGTTTCAGAGGACATGTCCGGCCATGCAGGGCGGAGACAGGGTAAGCCAACTGCTCATGGAGCAGGTGGGGCCTCCTCAGGTTGAAAGGAGCTCTTGGCTGAGGTTGCTATGACACAGCTCATCCTGGCATCAAAGAGAACCTCTCCCGTTTTAACACACATTTGTTATGTTTGATTTAATGAACATTTCTTCAGTAGGCACGCTTAACCCAGGAAGACCTGGTTGCAGGTGGTTCCTGAGTGACTGGGCACCAACCAGCATCTCTTTGTCTCTCCTAAGGACCCTTCAAGAAACCACAGGGCCTACAGGCTGACGGTGGCCAAGCTGGAGGCTCCTCTCATCCCCTTCATGCCTCTGCTCATTAAAGGTAATCCCAGGAAGATGCACTGCCTGGCAGGTGGTATACACCTGAGCAAGAAGAAGGACCCAGGCCCTGGTCAGCTGACTCTCTGGGTGATGCAAGCCATCTCCACTTTGCTATCTCCTCTGACCCCTGACTTTTCTGAAAGGGTTGAGAAGATGATTGGTTGTAGGAATGAGGATCTGGGACTGGGAAGACTGGTTGGCAAAACAGAGAGTTAGCTTAAAAATTTTACTAATCTCAGGTGAAGTCATTTAGAAAGTTAAACACCTAACATAAAAGGAACTATTATCCACATTTTTTTTCTACGGCAGTGTTATGCAAATCCACCAGCATAATCTAATGGTGCTATTGTGCTTGCTTAGTATGACATATTTCGGCTCGTGATTAGAATGTGGCTTTTATTTCTTTACAGATATGACATTTACTCACGAGGGGAACAAGACGTTCACTGACAATCTAGTAAACTTTGAAAAAATGGTATGTGCAGTATTATAACTTTAACCACAATGTTTTTTTTAATAAAATTTGCATTTGTACTAATAAAGGAAATAATTTCCATAGGTGCTGCCATGTTCAAAAGGTAGTTACACATCAAGGAGTTTTGAAACATTTGGTCCCAGTCAGCTGCCTGTTTTACTCTGTCAGCTCCCTTTTGTGAAATTCTACAGCCTTTGTACTGTGGCTCCCAGCAGTAGCTCTGACGCTGTGCATTTCCATCTTTGGCTGCCTGTTGCTAAAATGCACAAATGTTGCAGAGTGGCTTCCATGTTGTTGTTTGGTTGTCAGGTTTGTGGAGGTGGATTACCCCGGGAGGCCTTTGAAATGATTAGTTGTCCAGCCCTACTTCAGGGAGTGTAAGCCAAAGGCAACTCCACAGCAGCTCTTTCCTATGGACAAGTCATCTGGATTTCTCCTGAGAAAGTTACAGAGGGAAACCAAGAACGAACCTGACCATCAGTGTAACCAAAAGGAAAACTTTCTAGAATGACAGAATGGAACTGACACACAAGCACCCTTTGTGTTCAGCCTCCACCACTGCAGAACAACAAACAAAACAAGGCAGTGTTACTTAGGCAGGTTTCTTTGCAGTTGATCTTGTCTTATGTCAAGCAGTAAGGCAAATTGCACAGACCCTTTCTTTAGCTACACATTGTGTGGTAAGGAATGACCCATGGTATCCTGAGTCTTCAGGCTACAATCTAGATGTGTGGAGTGGTACAGTGCTTTATCTCTATGTGGGTGAGCAATTTTTCCTGTGTTAGGATTAGCCGCAAGCATCTGGTACTGTGGCAAAAACATAGGGCCAGGAATTCAAGGGACATGAGGTTCATTCCTCATTTTTATCTCTTTGTAGCTGTTCCTTAATTTCTCTGTGGGTCATTTTCCCCATCAGGAAATAGGACTCATGCCCACTCCATCTCTCTCTCTCTCCCTCTGTGTGTGTGTGTGTGTGTGTGTGTGTGTGTGTGTGTTATTGGTGGGCTCAATGATATGTAACTAGGGCATGCTAAAGAATGCTTATCAGAAACCGTTATTTTTTTTTCTTGAAATGGAGCTGGCATGTGTGAGTCCAGGGCAATGTGAAACACCCTGTGGTAATCCTAGGAGGATCAGCACCATTCAGCTTTGGGAGTGAGCTGATTGCTGAGCCCAGCCTGGTAAAAGGTGCAGCTCTCGCTGGACCCCAGGTCCCAAGTCTTAAGCTGCTTAGCATGAGTGCACACTTATCTGAACGCAGCACCTTAGACCGCTTGGCCATCCTGACAGACAAGTGCACACTTATCAAAGACACTCTAGCCCAGAGGACAAATGTTTTCCTCCTCCTCATATCAAAGGCGGGGTGTGCACATCTCTGTTACTCCATCACTTTAGTAATGTATGAGCAGTTAAAAAAAAATCTTGGCTCATGTATTAGTATGGAGCATCAAACAACATCCCTGTTTTTTCTAAAGAAAACATGTTTTTCAGAAGTGAAACATTTAACAAATAAAGAACCTCCAGGGTCATTTAGGCAGAAAAGCAGACTGTGAGGTGGATGAATCGACCTTTGAGTTATAAAATGAAGCAAAGTATATGTAGAGATGGAGGAGCCAAGGTTTCTGAAAGCATTGGCTGAGCTTCAGGCCTTCTCATCACTACTGTGAACCAACTAGAACAAACAACAACAGCAAAAGGATGCAGAATTAGCCATTGGCTGGGGAAGCCAAAAGTTGCCTCATCTGCATTTTGGATGGTGGTGTCCCAATCTGTAATCTGCAAACTCAAGGCCAGCGTCACGTTTGGTGCATACCAGGACAGTGCCCTCCCCTGTTTCTGCGCTTCCTGTCCTCAGCTGCAAGTTCCTCTGAGTCTGGCTTTGAGGAAGGAAAGGCTACTTTTGCTGGAAGGCAAGTGAACAGCTGCAATCATGGAGGCCTAAATCTGTGGGATGGAAAACAAGATGAGTTTATATCTTTCTCCCTTGAAAGGGAGGTATGGTGTGTGAGTCAGCCCTGGGAAGTAATCAAGGTTTTCCTGGCTGCTATACTCTTGCTGTTTTGCTAACCGTGTGGTCCAAGATGGTGGCCCACCATGTCCCCATTCCAACCCCAGAGAAAGAAAAGGGTTACTCCCCAGCACTTGCCTCACATTTTATTGGCCAGAACATAGGCACATGAAACGGAGGCTTGAAAATGTAGCCTTTTGTTTGAGTGTCTACATGCCCTACTGAAAATTAGAGGGATTTATTACTCTGAAAGACAAGAGGAGAAAAGATATTGAATGGGTTTTGTTGTTCCTTTGCTTTCACAGCTTTATCAGTTTTATTTACCATGAGAAAGTTTGATTTCATAATTGCCCTTCCATCAGTTAGATGTTGTTGGAAGATGAAATGACATTTCATAAAGATTGATGTTGCCTAAACCCGATTGTGATCAGTGTGGTGTGTTATGCCCACCTTCCAGCATGAGCTGCCCAGACCTCTGTCCCTATCTCACCATCAGTACCCTTAGTGGCTACAGTTAACTGCTGTGTCTTTGGAAAAAGCACATCTTACTTTTCCAATTGGTCCCAAAACCACTTCTCCCCATCATCCATCAGCAAGGCCCAAGTAGTGATCAGATCTGAAGAGTTTTTGTGGGGCTCTGTCCCCAGAGGTGCACTTGCCCCCAGTGGCAGGACTCACCATGGTAGCCAGGAACACAGATGCCTTTTCTTGGAAGACTGCATTGCACAGTCACTGTGAATCACTGTGCCAGCCCTGAGTATTTTTATTTTGAACTTCTTCACCCTTGGGTATGACCGAGGATTAGAGAGAGAATTTGCTGTATATTAGTTTTTAGGATTTATGGGTATGAACAAAAGAGAATTCACATTTTGATCCTTATGCGAAAAAAAAAAGCTGACATTCTTTCATTTAGGGACAACATAGAGGAGTATTCAAAAAATGTATGAATAGAGCCCTTCGTCTCTCTCCATGGCTTACATGAATATTTATAACATTTAGGAGATAGACCAGCCACGGATTACAGGATAATATGCTGGCTGGCTGCCACTCTGCCAGGCTGCAGACAGCATGCTGATGGCACAGTTGCTGCTGTATTAGGAGGCTGGTTCTATTTCAAACATACCCATATTTAGGTAGATTTATTTATGAATATGATTTTAAGGTAGTCATTTTATTTGGACTAAGAAGCATGGAGCAAACATCTAAAAACATTAACAGAAGCTAATTCACTACAGAAATGATTTTTAAATCCCCTTATTTTTGTATCACTAAGCATGTCATTACATAATTAGCAGCAATAGGTTTTCTATTGCCAATAATATGAGTACAAGATTTCCAGAGAGTGCACTGGACTTGTTATCTCTAGCTGGGGAAAAATAAATCTTGAAGTCAAAAGCTATAGGTTCAAAGCCACCAGTTGCCAGGCCTCTCCAACACAAAGGAAATCTCTAAGTGTTGATTTCTTTCTATAGATTTCACAGACCAGAGTCAATGCAGATTTTCCAAACAGTACGCTCCCAAGGAATGCATCATGTGTGCAGGCGAAAGATTTACTGGAGATATAAAGATCCCTAGAAATTAGTCCTTGGTCTTCAGGAGATTACATAGATTTGAGAAACGAAGACATTAACATAGAAAATACTGAAAGTGAAAGAAAATAGAAAGAATGAAAACTAGGTCACAATAATCAGAAAAGAGATGTCAAGAAACAAAATTCAGGAGACATAACTTCATGTAAATGTGTAGATGGGAACTAAACACAAGTTGCAAATAATCACATAAACCCATCAGACCCAGACTTAGTACCCTGAGCACCTGTGTAGCTTCAACTCTGATTTTGTCTTTGTCATCAGGTCACATTGGTGACATCACTTCAGGCCCTTTGCACCAGCTGTTAGCCTTGCCTGAAGCTTTCTTCCGCTAATCTTTACCTGTCTGTCTCCTTCATTCACACTTTGTTCATGTGCTCCCTCCTCCAAGCAGTGTTTCTTGACCACCCTTCTTGTCTCATTCCTCCACTGCCTCCTCCAACCCGATTTTCCCTGCCTTGTCCCACAGACAGCACTGATCTTTATTTGCCTGTTCAACATCTGTCTGCCCTGCAACTTGCCACCAACTGTCAGTGCCCTGTTCTTTCCACTGATAATCTCCAGAACCCAGAAAGGTGTCTGGCACACCGTAAATATACAAGAAATACTTGTTGAATAAGAGAATTATATTTCAGGGATGGAATTAGTGATGTGGGACTGTGTACTGAAGTATTTAGAAAGGATTTTATGTAGCAAAAACAAAAGCCTGAAATGTTTTCTATTTTATTAGAAAATGTAACGAACCAGCTGTCCCAGAGCATGTAGCATAAGAGAGACCCAACAGGAAATGACTGCGCTCAGCTACTGTCCTAACTGGACATTATCTGCCTTCCCCTCAGCTCCCAGGGATAATCTGCTGCCCTGCCCCTAATAAAGACAGGAACGCATGTGCAGGTGCATGGGCAGGTGCCTGAACTGCCACATTCCCGTGGCTGTTGTCTGTAATGTAGACTGCAAGTGGCCTGTGTGTGTCATCCCATGTACACTTGGGTTTGGCAGATTCGTGGAGGGGAGAGGGCACTTGGGCCTCCTCCTCAGTGACACCTGCAGTGAAGGCTGGCTCTGCTCCCAGTCCCTTTAGTCTGTCCTCTTCCCTATGCATGTTCATCAGTTGTTCTCATGGGCACAATCTTTGTGGCTGAGAGACTACGTACAAGGGCACATCCAGAAGTCGCTAGAAAATGGATTTTCAAAAAAAGTTGATTCTGATGTAAGAAGTTTTGAAATTCACGCATGTGGTAGTTCTTAAAGACATCTATGATAAATGTGTTCTACAAAAAAAAAAAAAAAACAACCTGGATTTCAAAGCTTTTTCACCATGATCAACTTTTATCTTTTAAATTCCATTTCCCAGGCAGTATCTTTCTGAAGTACCCTTGCATTTCTGAATCTTGTTGTAGAAGAACTATCTTGTCCCCAGAATGTGGCAACCTGGGTGAATAATCCAATGGTAGAAATGGTTTGACGTGTGCTAAAGCTAGGGTGAGTTAGCAGAGAGCCTATATTTAAGAGGCGTGTAGATACAGGGAGAGGGAATCAAATCAGTAGGGGGCAGAATATAAGAAAAGACACAGCAAGCTGGCAAGCTGTAAGATCAAGGCTGACCTTAGAGGGAGGACAGAGGGAAGAGACAAAAGCAGCCCTGAGCAGGCAGCTAGAAGAGGCTCAAAGTCCAAACGGAGCACCCTTAGGGTACTGGGAGCAAGGAGGCAGAAGAGTCTGGAAGAGCAAGGCTGTCCTGGCAGGCGCCTGGGAGTGAGAAGCCTAATATGCAACAGTGGGGGATGGCAGTGCCTGCAGGGCCTGCCGATCTGAACATAAAACTCAGACATTGGGATCTGTACCTTTTGGGCCACTCGAAGCTGCAGGGTGCAAGGACAAAGAGCATGAGGAGCAGTGCAGAGCTGACTAGAAGAGCTGGAGACAGCTGTAAAACCCCCTTAGGTTGTGTGCACAGCTGGGGACAATGACCATGGAACATGGCCAGGACCCTCTGGAGGGCAAGTGCTGTAGAGACACCAGCGGGCGAGGTGCTGCTCCTGGGCTTCAACAGGGCTTCCCTCCGTCCACGCTTTGGGGGACATTTGTGTTTGGGACTGTAGCCCAGTGGCCTCTTGCCTGCACCAGGTTGGTGCGCACAAAGCACTCACTCCTCCGTCTGGACAGCGTCTTTGTTCTGGTCCGTGTGCAGTCCACACTCTTGGAAGGACCTTGGTTTTGCAGTAGGCTCAGCTAAGCAGAGAAAAAAGGACCTGAGGGTGCTGGGTTTCTGTCTTTCCCTTGCTGCCCATGTGGGGCTTCCCCGAGTGAGTACAGATCCCAGAGACAATGTCTTGGTTTCTGGCCAGGCTTGTCTCTCGGCCCTCATGGTCAGGAACTGTGGGAAGGCATTCACGCGCTGAGGACCTTAGTTAGAATTAGTCCCAAGGGGAAAAAAAGCCAGTTCAGATGTGGCAAAGGGGGTCAATTTGTCCTCCCACACTCACCTGGAGTGCCTTCTAAAGAAACCTGCTGGCCTCACGTTTAACCCCCTGAATTACTGACTGCGATCTTAATGAGCCCATTGCTAATGGGAGTGCGTCATCAACCTTGGGTTGGCTGGCATGGAAAAGAAGATGAGAGGCTCTGCTTTGGAGTAATCAAACTTTCACCCTTCTTCTGCAACCCCCCCCCAACACATACCCAGCTTTATTGAGAGTTGCCTGGCCTGCTGCGGGCAGGTTAACCTGCTCTGACAGGACCTCCACGCCTAGGGTGTAATTTTTGGCTTCAGCCCTACTGTGGTAGTTGGATAATGAAGCCTCTATGTCTTTAACCTTACTTTCTGCCAACCTTGAACCCCAATGAATAAACAGCCACCGGTCATAAAAAAAAATTAGTGTGTGAGGCTTGAGTCTGCAGAAAGATATACTCGAAGCAGACAGGTTTTAGTGGAGACAAATGCAACCTCCTCCATGCCATCCCAAAAAAACAATTGTATATCTACAGAGCAAGACGCTAAATATGATGAGCAACTCAATGAGCTGGGCTGAAAGACCTGACTCAGGAACATGAGTGTTTAAAGTTGTGCACTTAGATGAACAGCATCGTCGAGAAGGATCAAGGAAAGAGACTCATTTCCCTGTGGTCTATGCTTTGTTCAGTCTAGGGCACACCACACCGACTGTCCAAGAGAGATCATGACTGCCTTATGAAGAATTGCTGGCGAAGATTGTTTAGGCTGTAGAAAGGAAGACTGGGATTGGGGAGATGTCTGTATTGACCATCTTCAGGTCTTTCAAGAAGTCTCTTTTTCTAGTAGAAACTGAACATGGGATGGGGCCACAGCTTAGAACTGGGATCAAGAAGTAGGAAAGAAAGGGAGGAAGACTTGGACTTAAAACGAAAAAGAGGGTTCTGACAGAGATGTCTAAAAACGAGAGGACTGCATGTGTGTGCTACAGTGGTTATGACATCATTTGAGACATCTACGTCCCATATTAGAGTCCTGGCTACCACTTCTCACCAGCATCCTAAGAATTCACACCCTAGAGGATGACAGGTGATGGCTCAGGTGCTTGGGGCCCTGCTACCCCCAAAGGAGACCTAGATAGAGTTTCTGGCTCCTGGCTTCTGCATGGTCTAGCCCTCATTGTTGTGGGCAAATAACCCAGCAGATAGAAGATCTGTTTGTGTCTTTCTGCCTTTCAAATAAAGTGAAAATTAAAATTACAAAAATAAGTAAAACAATAAAGAAAAGTGAAAGGGGGCTGTCTGTTGGTGCAGGTAATAAATTCTGCATTGCCAGATGCACTTAAGCAGTAGGAAAGGAA
Organism: Ochotona princeps; assembly: GCF_030435755.1. Taxonomy (NCBI): domain Eukaryota; kingdom Metazoa; phylum Chordata; class Mammalia; order Lagomorpha; family Ochotonidae; genus Ochotona; species Ochotona princeps. Next base: position 52,751,228 of record NC_080836.1, read on the forward strand.
CCTCTTAGAACATCAGGCTCCCTGGAGACAGTGTAAAAAAGGGGATACTACTCGGCTGTTAAAAAAAATGGAATACAATACTTTGTGGCCAAATGGGCCAAACTAGAGACCATTATGCTAAGTGAAATGAGCCAATCCCAAAAGGCCAGATAACATATGTTTGCTGTAATACAGGATAATATGATGTCAAAGCTAGGAATATTACATGTGAATTTTACCTTATGTCACTTCATACTTACCTGTACCTTTTATAATAAGAACTTGTGATGTAACTCATTAATCAACCATTCATAAGAGACTGATTGTTTATATCTACCTAAGATGGTCAGTGTCCCTTTTATCGCTTACTGGTACTGTGGTACTATAAATAAATAACAAAGATCTAAAAAAAAAAAAAAAGAAAAGAAAAAGGAGATTCTTAGAGTCACTTTCAGCAGCTCTTGGAAGAGCTTTGTGTGGGTGTTGTGTGCACCAGTGGACGTGCATGAAGCTGGAGGGATGGAATTAACCCTTCTTGGGCCTTGGGAAAGAAGGTGTGATTAGCCGTGAACCAGCAGGGTCAGTTGGGTTCATGTATATTACTGTGGGCTCACACCATTAAACCTTATTGTCTGGGTCTCACAAAGGAAAAGAATGGACTTTGTAAAGCCAGATCTGGATTTTGAAGTTAAACTGAAGTTATCTTCGAGCACAATTAAACAGGATATGTCAAAATTAAAACCATTGTTAAAATTAATCGAAGACTTAGAAAGGTAGAATGAACTTCAGAGCTGGAAATTGCTGATTTAAACAATTGTTCTCACATTTTAAACCACATAATGAGCTAAAAATTATGAAGCCTCAGAGTATAGCTGTAAAGAGTAGTCTAAAACCAAAGTCAGAATGAAATGTTTTAGCTTTCAAAACTAAAAAGCAGAACAATTACTCCCTACAAAATGGTATAGGAAGAGGTTTCTGACCCCTGCTAATTGTTTTATTATTCTTCAGAAGGGCATACTGGCAGCATTCCCCAGGGTTTTCGGTAATTACACTCCATTCAATATCTGAAGAATTACAATAATTCTACATGGAATATACCGGTGCCCTTTGGATGCAAAGCCTTTAGAGAAGTGAAAAAACAACTTCAAGTAAATTAGCAGGAAAATTATCATAGTTACTGTTTATTTCAGGGCTCCATATATCAGAGGCTAATTATACATTGTATGCTACATTTTTCTTGGAGGTACTTGTAATATTTTTCTCATGCTGTTTAGGATCCTTTATGAAAGTGAAGTTCGAACTTTTTCAATTGCCTCTTTGTGTATGAGACATTATTGCAGACGTACACATGTTACTTTGCACTGGCCAGAGTCCTGATTTTGGTGAAGGATTACACTGCTCACACATATACGTTTGTTAGGCCTTGATTCTGTGATTGTGTGTTATGCTACCAACACTTTCTCAAAGGCATCCCCTCTTAGTGTTTGGCAAACCAAGGATCCAAAAAAGAAGAGAGCGAGGACTGGAATGGCATGGCCACCCGAGGCTGGGAAGAAGGAAAACCTTGCCAATCTTCCACTTGGGGGTGGGATTCATCTGTTATCTCTGCAGGAGCCCCTTGAGAACCTAAAGCAGCAAAAATACGCTGGAAAGTCCACCTTCCCTGGAGGCCCTGGCAACTGTTAATACAGCAGGGGCAAGAACTGAGTCCTCTGGCTAATGAATGGGCCTTAGATTCCAACAGTATTTTTCCTTGGGAGTTAGGAGGCTCCATTTTCCATCCTTCACTTTTTTTCTCTTTTCCTTTCTTTTGAATTGAGTTAGGCACAAAAGAGTCTCTGTTAAATCTTTATTATCTCCCCAAATGAACAAAGGTCAAGCAAATTGTGATCTGTCCCCTTTGATCTAATACATGCTCCTTTTAAAAATGTTTCCTCTAGCCTAGCAGTTAGTTAAGATAACAGCTGCTTAAGGTGCTTGCAGCCCATGTGGGAGTGCTTGGGTTCCTGACCCAGCCCTGGCTCCTAAATCCAGCTTCCTGCTAACAGACACTCAGAGGCAGCAGTAATGCCTCCAGTAATTGGGTTCCTGCATGAGTAACCTGGAGTAGTGTGCATCTGTGGTTCCTGGCTTTGGCAGCTTTGTCCCAACAGTGGATGGGAGTTTTCTTTCTCACTTGCCCTCTCTGCTTCTCAAGTAAATTTTTAAAATGACTTAAGATGGAAATGGTTTAGAAAATAGTCATACAAGGTGGAGGAATCCACCATGGTGGGAGGGTTTGGGGAGGGGTGGGGAGAACCCAAGTATCTATGTAACTGTGTCACATAATACAAGGTAATTACTGAAGTTAAATAATAAATAATTAAAAAAAAATAGTCATAATGCGTTGTGGAAAAAAACGTACTCAAATATGTTTATACAATGACATATTTTTTAAAATATGTTTTCATGTGTATATATATTTTCTAAAAATTAGAAGAAAATGTATAAACATGCATAGTTACGCATACACATAATGAAGCAACATTCAAAGTGATTTTTAACTTTGTTGCTAATATTGTCTGATTTCCTAAAGCATGCATGTTTTCTTATTATCAGAAAGGAAGAAGAAGGGAAGGAGGGAAGAAAGGAAGGAAACCAGGCAATCACACATTTTTTGCTGGAAGATTAGAGAAATTAGTAAGACATGGTACATAGGCAAATTGTATAAGCAGAATGTTTTGATTTACTAGTTGGTTAATATCACCTGCTTCATCATTGCTAAGACCTCTTATTTACCTGCTGTGAGGAACTAGATAAGATAATCCTCTTCTACACATAGGATCATTTTAAATTCCCTTAAAACTTTACCATGACCTCTGAGAGGCACAGTGAAAACTATTCCAAGCATTAGGGCACAGTCTCGAGAGCGGTCGATGCTTTCTACATCCTGCAGAACAGGCCAACAGGTAGACCACAGCTGAGCCACTAGTAACCCCAACCTGACATCACCTTGTCCCTGTGAGTGTGGGTCACCCTTCAAAGTCACCAACCAGATTGTCCATCAGCCATCGCCTTTTGAAAGCTAGAACAAGCTGTTCTCATGGCACAAGGATTATTGAAATAAATAATGGCTTCTTTTCCTCCTTGGATTATACGGAGCTGACTTGCCTTTCTGCTTTTCTTTTTCTTGATTCCTTGTAGCGTATGATTGCAAACACCGCCAGGACCGTGAGGTACTACAGGAGCCAACCATTCAGTAAGTTGAATCCTACTGCATGCTGCAATGGAGATCTTGGGGACTGAGTCCTTTGTAACAAGGTTTGAAAAGCATTTGGTTGTGTTAGGCACACTCTGGGCTGTGAATTCCATATGGTAGGGGCCTTGAGTTTAAACATCCTTTTTATGCTGTTGTAACCTAAAAAGAATAACCATAGGAATATTGTGCCATGAATGAATTTGAAGAAAATTGACTCGCGGCAGTGTGGTTAGAGATAAGTAGGGCATGATGGCCCACAAACCCTCCCTCAGACCAACTCTCTGCATGACTCATTGCTTGATGTTGAGAAACTCACATCAGCCCTTGATGAGTCAGGTCTGTCGTTTATAAACTGGGAAAGATAATATTTACTGTCTCTCAGACTATTGCGAGAATGCGTTATGTGCTCGGCATGTTGGCAAAGGGCCATGGAGCAGGTTTCATATGATAGTTCTCGTATATCCAGGTGGATGGGAAGTGTTCCTTTACAGTCTGAACAGTTAGCCCAAGAACTAGCATAATATAATGCTTTCATATAAAAATAGTTCTGATAATTAACAGTTTCAGTCTGCTGGGAGTGAAGTTGCATCATAGCACCAGATAGGCATGCTGGAGCAGAGCTGCTGTCTCCAGGCTGGGACTTTGGGTTGGAGGCGGAACTTTGGCTCTCTCAATCTGGTATGAAAGTGAGGAGGTGGACCCTGTAAGGGCTTTAATGTCATTGTCTGAATCACTTGAAATGTCACTCATTAACCCAACACAATAGGATGACATGGGCATGACTGTAAGGCTACCAATACCATCCTCTCTAAAGAAACTCAACACTACAAGACTAAAAGGTTATTGTTTTAGTCATTAGAGCTCTTCCTTGCACAGGACTAGCCCAAACCCTGGCTCACACGGGATGCCAGGATTGCTAAATGTTCATTCGTTAATGGACAGAGTGAAGAAACTTAGGGAAAATAATCTTGATTTAGGGGATGAGTAGACATTTAAAAAAATTAGTAAAAATGATTCTGCATTCTGTGACTCAGGAGAATGGTTTTGCATGTCTTTGACTTTTCTTAGGTAGATTCTGCCAGACTGTGAGTCTGCCTTCTTTTCATCTGGTGATTTGCTGTATGTTTAAAGACATGATCCTCAAATCACTGTACAGATGGAGATGTGAACAGAGCAGTAATATCAGTTGCTACAGGGATTTATAAGCTAGAGTCCTTTGCCCTTCATGCAGACTCAGAAAAAATTCTGGTGTTATTTGCAACATCCTTAGTACGTAAGAGGGCTCATAACATGAAGAGGTTTCTCAGAGAGTTCTGAGAACTGTAGACAATCAACAATTTCGAGCCCATGGCCTCTTTGGAAGCAAGCCCTACATTCTCCCACATCCTCTAGAGAAGTAGAAAGAAAAGTTTTTTAAAGTCTTCACTGCATTTGTTGAAGTTATCAGTGGCTGCTGGTAAACAACAGCTGCTCAGCTCTGAAGTCAACAATCTATAGATAAAGCTATAGGAATAGATTCATAAACATTGCGGGAATGTGTACAATGTAATTGCAGTATATTCGACATGTGGAGTGCAGTGTCAGTGGGAAGCAGAGGAAATTAAGCACAATGTGTTCTGCTGCTCATTCTGGTGTTATTTATCTGTGATCATTACCCTAATGAGTTTCTTCTAATGGCGAGAAGGGGTCTTTGTATCTTCCCCCTGCTTGGCTGTGTTCAGACCTGCGATACCCCCCTTCACCCCTTCTGCAGATGGTGGCCTTCTTATCTGTGGGAGTGGGAGGAGCTTCTAACGGGCACCAGCACACTACAGATATCTCAGTGCTAATGCAGAGAACTCTGACTGGGAATCCAGACTCCATTGGGACCCTCCTCTGTGTCCAAGTAGAGATCCATGGGATGGAGGTAGCCCACAGACCACGAAAGGAATAGTGACTCTAAACAGAGCCCTGCTCCCTTTTATTTTGCTTGCTGTCACCATTTAATAATTGAGAGACTCCACAGGGAAGAATCTAGATTTCCCATCTCTAACAAAATTAGGAAGCTCTGCCAATTCTTGTTCGTGGAGTGCCAGAAGGCAAAACCAAGTAGAAAAAATAAGCAGATAGTCACATCCTTGAGGGCCCGTGCTTCTAGTTCATTGCCTCCACATTGGTCCTTTCTCATTTAAATGTTCAAGTGGCACCAGACTGTGGGTGTTGGGTTCTTTTTGTAGCCATGCTTTTAGTGGCATCAGTTAGTCTCTGTGACAGCTCAGTTGCTCACATACCTAGGGTCTGGATCAGACTTGGGCACTATCTAGGTTTTCAGGAATTCTGCAAATGGCAGATCTAACAGTTGAACCAACAGCTCATGAGTTGGGGTTTGTTTCTGAGTATGGGCAGGCTCTAAGAACCTCCCAGGTATCCAATATTGCTTGTGTGTGTGTGTGTGTGTGTGTGTGTGTGTGTGTGTGTGTGTGTGTGTGTACACGCATATATACATGTGTGCAAGGAAAGAGGACAGACCTTATCATTCTGTGACTTGCCCAGGTGTGGAGTTTTGCAAAGAATTAATGAAAACTACTTTTTTTTTTTACATTAGTCTGCCTCTGGATCAAAGGAGGCAGAGGAACAGAGGGTAAGACCGGAGCGGGGATGGTAAGAGAGAAAATGTTCATCTATAACCAGAGGCCATTCAACAGAGGCTCTTTTTTTCATTTGGTGCCCCCCCAAACACACACACACTTTTTTTTTTCATTTTACAATATGCAGTGCAAAAGGAAATGATCAAAAGAGGCAATTCCAGGGAAGAAAAGAAAATTGAAGGGTAGGCGGGAGGAAATGGAACGACCAAGTGGAACCATTTCAATGAATGTGGCCTGTTAAAAGCTCTTGATGGAACCCAGGAATCTATGATAAATGTAATAAGTCACTGGAGACAATAAAGCTGTGTTTTATATACATTTATTATGCAACGCCAATCCTCCCTTCTCTACTTTTCTTCAGATCCCGATACAGCCCAAGCTAATAAGAACCATCAGGATGTCCGGAGCTATGTGCGACAATTAAATGTGATTGACAACCAGAGAACTTTATCGCAGATGTCACACAGATTAGAGCCTCGCCGACCATAGACATTTCACAAGCCTAGCGCAACGATCCACCTCCGGTCCACGATCTTTCCAAAATGCCATTCACGCTCCATGACTGACCCTGATTACCACTGAGAGTGCTACTGAGTGAGTGAAGGTGTGTCCTGAGGTGTCTCGAGACTGCATTCTGCTTACCACCTGTGGGATGGGAGAAGGGATCTGACTTTCCCAAAGCTCACACTCCGGTCTGGGAACCGCCCCATGTGCAGTCACCGTAGTTCGTTTCCAGTTGTGCCATCATCTTTGCTGAAAGAGGAAGGTGCCCGTGGAAGAAGGTGTGTAGGAGCATCATTATCAAGAGAACCATCAGCCCCTGGCATTCTTTCTGAGAATCTTTATACACATGGATTTGGAGACATCGGTGGAGGTACCATCTGTAGTTTTGACCTCAATGTTTTGATTTGAAATATGGGATTTGGAGAAGGTGTGGAGAACTCTGTAAGAAATCCAAACTGTAGGTTACATTGTTGCAGCTTCACAGTCTGCTTCTCTCTGAAGGAATAGAGCCTGGCCACATTACTGTAAAACACTACGGTTATTTATGTAATTTAGGGAGGACTGCTCTGTAATTCCTCAATGATATGTAGAAAAATATTTGTGTTTACAAGGTTACTTTGTAAAATTTACAAGTCAGAATTCTATATGTAAGAATTTCACAAAGAAATGCCAAGGTTCTTAAAATTGCCAGCATGAAGGAAGAAAATCACATTTCAGAAGAGCACAATTGCACAAAACCTTTTTCAAAATTGAAATATTTTCCAGGCATTAAAAACCTTTCAGCTACAAATTTCCTGCTACTGAAGAAAAATGAAAAAAAAATATTTTCTGGACCTAAATGTTGTTATAAATATCTTAATTTTCAACAATTGTTTTGCACTTTCAAATAGATTGTAAATACTTCAATCAACAGTATAGAGTTATTTATTTGCTACCTAATAGAAATTGTGCCAAATAATTACTTTTTATTTATTTTACTCATTTTATAATTTTGGAGTACATTTTTTTCCTGTTTTCACAAATAGAACTACATTTAATGTGTAGGAATTGTATGTACATACATCTTCTGTAAATAACATCTGGTATCTTCATTAAATATAATTATTGACAAGAAGTGGTTTGTGATGTTTTTAATTCATGAAGTATGGGAGAGTCTTGGATTTTTCAAAAAGCGAACTAAAATTCAAGCACCTACCTTTTTAGAATGCACAGTGGTTTTTGGTCTCTTGGGGGCTGGATGGCCATCCTCACTCCAGGATCCTCTCCTGGCTCCTAGAGGAAACTCTGCAGGCATAGGCAGGGACTCCCTACTGTCCTCTTCTCCTAGCACCTGGCCATCACTGCCCTGCTGTCTGTCTCAGTGGATGTACTCTGGGCACTTTATGGGGATGGAATCGCTCAGTATGAAACCCATTGTGTCTGCTTTCTTTGAGTTAACGCAGTGTTTTCAAGTTTATCCCTGCAATAGCTTCCATTTGTGCTCACTTCTTTTTGTGGCTGAGTAGTATTCTACTGTGTGGGTAATAGTATGTTTTGCTTATCCCTCCATCAATTGAGGGAGGAAGGGGGAGGTACTTGTCCCCCCCTTGTTTGGCAGTTGCTTGATATGGGGCCTCATACCATTTCTCGATGGGTTTAGCACATGGGAAATATTTGATGAAGTTATTTCCAGAATCCTTTAAATTCTGTAAGTGTCACTATTTTTAAATGTCAACATTTTGTAAAGGTTGTTCTAGGCTTTACTTGTCTCCGACTTCATTTGCTACTCCTTCGAAAGAGAAACACACAACTGGAAACTAAGAAATAGGAAAACCAAGAGGATATCTTCAAGTAAGTTTGACTTAATGCATTCCATGCTTAGACATGACTCCCAGCATCCAGAAACCTACCAAAGGCTCTGCTGAAATTCCCTTGAGCGCCCCACAATTAATGCCCACTTTGAGAAAGCACTAACACAGCTGAAGCCTTTCTGAACTCATTCATCTGGTATCTCAAGGTTTTTAGTAGCAGGAGTGTTGGCTTTCCCCCCCACCATATTACGCCTTCCACCCACAGATAACTGTAATCCTTGGAGTTTGTTAGACAATAAAATAAATACCACTGCACAGATGTTCTTGACGACACCGAAGTCCACCAAGTCACTGTCTCATAGACTTTAACACAAAGTTTTCACCATGATGGATTTTTTTTCCTTTTCTAGATAATAAACAGGTGTCTATTACTTGGCCACCCTTGCTGCTGCTTTGTCCTTTATTTCTACCTTGCTTCAAAGCTGTCACCTTCTGTGTGGCAATACCTTTCCCCGACTCCATAGTGGCTTACACCAGGTGGCTGCATTTTAATTTGGTTTCCCCATTATTCAAAAGTAATAACATATTCTCTCCTGTATTCTCACACATCTTCTGAGTGAGCATAACCATTACTGTACTTCGTAAAGATAAGAGATCTTAATTATGTCTGGCCTCTGTGAAAATGCAGTGAATCCCTTTATTCAGGGTTGTGATGGTGAAGTAGCAGCATTCGTGCTCTGAAAATGTAAAGTGGGAGCTAAGCATCTCTTCCAAAGGTGGGAGATGCAGTTAATATTGTAAAACTTGCCAACAAGCCAAAAGAAAATGAGATGCCCAAAGGGTCACAAGAAGGATAATGAGGTTTGCTGAAAGATGTGAAAAAGGAGAAAGAATGTTTTTACCAAAAGCGCTTGCAGAAAATTATACATTTAAGTGTTTAACATAACTACTTAGCGAGGTCACTGGCATAGTGTAGGAGAGTTAAGCTTTTCCTGCAATGTTTGAATGCCATGCAGGTTAAATATACTTCTTCTGAATTGAGTGGCATTTCCTCTTAAGATGTGAAGGCAGATCAATGACTAGCAGTGTGAGGAAATTAAAAGAAGTATCATTCTACTTTCAAATTGTGCTTCTAATGAAAAAAAAAATGAACATAGAATATGTGCTGTGATCAAATGAGCCCCTACCTTAAATAGCTTTCTTCCTGGTGCAAATCTAAAATGTATTACCTCTCTTGCTTCAGAATAATCTTAATTTGTCCTACATTGAAAACTATGGCTTTAGAAAAGCAGTTCTCAGCATTTCTTTCTAATCTGCTGGAGGAAAACCTTTACATTAGCAATTTTTTCTGTTCATGCACTCATTCATTCTTCCAATAGTAAATGGTAAATGAGGTCTTCTATGCCAGCCAGGCCCTGTATGCACTCAGGGTTCCGTTGTGAGAAAAACTGGAAAGCGTCACTACTCAGAAATTCATCCGGTGGGAAAGAAAGATGAGTAACTAAGCAATATAATACAAATAAGTAAACAGAATGATGTGACATTGCAGGATGTGTGTAGGATGTCTGTAGAAACTTTTTGTTACTGTAACAAATGCCTAAGAGAAACTACTTATGAGGAAGATCTATTTTGCTTCATGATTTTGGAGGTTCTAGCAGCCCAAGACCAACCAGCCTCCTTGATCCTGTGTGTGATGAGGGCAGTGGATGGTGGGAGACATGTAGTGGATGGATTATCCCTGTTTAAATGGTCTCTCCTTACAAAGCACCATGATTGGATCATGCACTCCACCCCAGCAACCAAACCAGTCTAGTCACTTTTCAAAGCTTCAGCCTCAGACTCGATAATTAGATTGTTTCCATTCTTTAGCATTAGCATTAATCCATTAGCGTAAGACGTTGTATCCCAAATGGATACAGACACTATAGCAATGTAATAAGAATGTAACTTAATCTAAGGCTATGAAGTGTTTCCTGAGGAAGTGACAGTTGAACTGAGCTCCAAAGGATGTGAATGCTGACTAAGCAGGTGGCAACACAAAATTAAGAAGAAATAATGTGGGTAGCAAAGGGTAAGAAGCTCACTGTGACTGACAGAGAACTATGAAGAACTAAGAAAGCATCAGAGCTCCTGAGTGTGTTTCATCTGTTACCAAGAACACTGTCGATGGTATAATTGACATTGAGGTTATAAACCATTGAAGTGTTTGGAAACTTTTGTTTATTTCAAGGAGAGAGGGAGAGTCCTCCCATCCACTGGTTCACTCCTCAAATGCCCAGGAGCCAGAAACACAATCTAGGACTCTCACATGAGTGGCAAGAATCCAGCCACCTGAGCCATCACCTGCTATCTCCTAGGATGCTGGTGAGCAGGATGTTGGAATTGAAAGTGGAGCTGGATTGGGATGCAGGCATCTTAACTGCTGCACCAAACAACTGCCCCAGGGGGTTGACCTGCTGGTGAAACCTTGGAGGAGAGGCTGCTGCTTCATGTACACCACACTGCTTACAACACCTGGTGAGTATCACAACTCCTTGTGATTTTATTACGTGGGTTTAAAGGTAGAATGGAGGGAGTGGTGAGTGATGGAAAACCTTAAAAAGTTGTGGCAGGCCCAATGCTCACGCAATGCCACTCCTCTTGACTAACGGCACACCGGCCTGCTGTTAACTTTTAACTACAATGTAAAACTGTCCATCTGAACTCTTTCAGAGAGAACAGTTAAGTAGCATTGCATATATTCAGGTCATGTGTTTCTATCACCACTATCACTCTCCAGGAATTTTTGCAATGTCCTGAACTAAAATACTGTATCCACTAAATACTAACTCCCTGTTTCCCCATTCATTCAGCCCTCCACAACCCCTCTTCTAATTCTGTCTCCATGAACTTGCCTATTTTGGGTACCTCATATAAATGGAATCATACAATACTCATATTTATTCTTTTGTGTCTGGGTGGTTTTGTTGAGTATGATGGCTTTAAAGTCCTTCTGTTAATATTGTGTTCTAGGAATTCCTTCCTTATTAAGGTTAAATAAGGCTTTTTATGTTACATTTTGTTTAGCCATTCATCAACCAATGGCTATTCGATTTGCTTCCACTTTTCGATCATGGTGAATGAATAATTTATATACATGAGTGTACTAGTATCTGCTCAAGGTCCAGTTTTTTGGTTCCTATCTGGAAGTAGCGTTGCTGAATCATATGGTAATTCCATGTTAACTTTTGTGAGGAACAACTATACTGTCTTTCACTGTGTTTGCACAGTTCTAATGAGCTATACTTAATATAGCCAGTGATTACCTGTGTAATCTTGGAGACCCAAGCTGCCAGTGTATTATATGGCTGCTGGGAAAAGTTATGGCCAGGAAGCCCAGTAGCAAGTATGTGGAGGTCCAAGCATGGAGCAAGGAGGCTTCATTTACTAGTGTGCCCTTTGTCAAGCCATGCCTACCCAGAGGATGAGCACAGCTCCAGAACCTTGGTCCAGTTTTTTTGCCCTGTTGGTTGATCTATCAGATGCCTGTGGCCTATAATGTGACACTGCTGGAGAGAGTGGAGGGAATATTACTAACTCTGACAAGGTAAGAGAATGGGGAAAATGCCTGCTTTGCTTGAACTCCTTTGTGTGTGCTTGTTACACAGTTTGAGAATGTCAAGGATATGGCTCCTGGTGCAATTTACATTTAAAACAATTGGAGCCACAACCCAGCTATAAATGGAAGAAAATAAGGCTTTGTAGGCTTACAGGCCCTGGTATTCCTCTCCAGAGTGGAGAAGAGAGAAAGCCTCTGACCAGGACATGTGACACCTACCCAGTTCCCCCTTGGTTCCTGCATGCCTTATGGGCAGATTCAGGCTGCTAATAGGTAAGTGAGAGCCAAACGATTCTATAAAAAGGCAATCAACACAACAGAAAAATGAGGGCAAAACTGGCCTACGATTCTTCAGAACAGGTTTTGCAGCACCTGAGATGGAACGGGTCTGGAAGACCCTCGAAAGATCTCCAGCTATCAGCCATGTCTTAGCTGGAGGCACCTGGCAAAAATCACCCAGCTGATAACATCATGGTTCTTAGAGGAATGGAGGAAAATTGATGGTTTAAGGCAGGATATTTTGGGGCAAAGGGACAGAACGACGGTTTCATCTCCACAGAGGAAGAAGGGCTCAAGGCAAGGCAGCTGTGCAGCTCTGTGGGGGCACAGGAGCCACACTCACCAAGATGCAATGGCTTTGGAAGGGCAGAGAGACGTTGTTCATGGGAAGGGCCAAGCCTATCAGTAAGGACAGGAGTTGGCTGTGTGCATTAGTCAGGGTTCTGTGGAGAAAGCAGGCTGAGAGAATGAGCCAATGTCTTATCATAAATCTCAAAGGAAATGGATTATGGAGCTTGGCAGGTCCAAATTGGCAGTGTGGGCTAGCAGGCTAGAGACCCAGAGTGCCTCTGGCGTACTTCCTGTTTCAGGGCTGGAGGATCTAAACCCAAGGGAGTTAATCCTGCAGATGAAATGTCAAGGCAGTTTGTTGGAGAGCTTCCTCCAGCCAGGCCAGCCTGTTCTTTTCATGCAGTGGTTGCCTTTTTAAAAAGCAGAATGAGATTTAGGATTTATTTTATTGAAAGGCAGAGTTGCAGGGAGATTGGGAAAGAGATGCATAGAGGGAATCTTTCATCCATTGGATCACATCCCAAAGGGTTGAAGCGGCAGAGGGTGGGTCAGGCCAAAGCCAGGACCCAGGAGTTTCCTCTTGGTCTCTGATGTGGGCGTTGGGGCCCAAGTATTTCAGCCAACTTCTGCTGATTTTCCCAGACCGTTAGTAGGAAGCTTGGCCAGAAATGGAGCAGCTGGTACTTGAACAGGAATCCATATGGAATATCAGAATCACAAGTGCTGGTTTTATCGACTGTGCCACAGCACCATCCCCATATCACAGCTCTTGTTGGGAGAGATTTTTGCAAGCATGGTGTTGCCAGATGTCCCTGGTGAAGCTAGTTGCTGTTGGGAAGCATCAGGGAAGAGCCAAAAGGCAGGACGATTGAACTTTAGAAAGATCTGGATTTAACTCAGATCCAACTCCAGCAGTGTAGCAAGGAAAGAGGTGGTCCTTCTCTCCAGCTGCCACTGCCCAAGCAGGTGTCCTCATGCGTGCCACAGAGGAGAACATCTTCTGGGAGCTTTGGCTGATGACTTTAACCACTTTGAGATTCACATTCCGCATGTGCTCACAGGAATGATAGATAATGCCTCCCACACAAAGGCTAGGGAGGTGAGGGGAGCACTAAACAAGTGAGCATATGTAAAGCCCCTGGCACCCTGAGCATCTGGGCCTTGAGAGATGCCTTTTCTGCTCTCTGCTGAAATGACAGGTCACACGCAAAAGTACTCTGGGACTTTTGAGGATGCCTGAGCATCTCCAGCCAAACCAATCACCAATGTGCAGAAGAGGAGGGCCACTCATGCTGTGGCGTCCAGTCATTGACGCTGACTCAGGACAGAGGGGCTGCAGGAGTCCTGCCAGATGTGTTTCTGAACTTGGGTTGCACCAGTTTCAAAGTTTTTACTTTGATCATTGAACCAGGGCACCATATTTGTTTATGTGAAAGGCAGAGAGACACAGAGGCAGAGATCTTTCATCTGCTGGTTCATCTTGCAAATGGCCACACCAGCTGGGATTGGCACAGAATCAGAAGCCAAGAAGCCAAGAACCAGAAGCTCCATCCATGTCTCCCACGTGGGTGGCGGGATCTCAGATACTTGGGCTTTCATCCATTGCTTTCAGGGAACATTAGGAGAGAGCTACCTGCAAATCAGTGGCCAGGACTTTTAACTAAAACTCATATATGGACAACTTACAAGCTTATTTGTGATAGAAAACTTTTCAAATTACTGAATGCAAGAGTGAGACAAGGAGGGTATGTTGGCTAGTGCTTAAAACACTCACATGCCACACTGCAGTACTTGGATTTGCTCCTCAATGTTGGTTCCTGACTCTTGTTTCCTGGGAGGCAGCAGTGATGGTTCAGGTAATTGGGTCACAAATGAGATCTGGACTGAGTTCTAGGCCCTTGGTTTTGGCAACTAGTCATGCCAGGTGTCTGGGGAATGAACCAGCAGATAGAAGTCCTCTCTCTTTTTCTCTCTGTCACTTTGCCTCTCAAATAAAGACAGGAGAGGCAGAAATAGAAGAACATAAAACAGAAAGAATATGTTATAGGACAGAAATAAAATCCAGTTGTAACACAAGTCATGCATTTCAGAGGTTACCCTGAAAGTTGGATTTTCACCCCTACCCTGAGTGTCCATTTACATGTTCAGTCTGTACAATGTAGAAACAAATATTCATTGCTATGAGATTCCTCTTAAGAAAATTGCTCTTCACTAGTAGTTCCAATCTTCCCCTACCTAATACTCATAAACTATTAAAAAATCCATTCATATTCCTGGCTTCAGAAATTACATTGTAGGTAAGAACCAAAGTGTACACTTTAGTAGGAATTATTGTATGTGGCACTCTATGCGAACAAGGTAATGCTGGGCCATTTTAATTAAGAATTAATTCTGGGCCTGGCGCAATAGCATAGTGGTTAAAGTCCTCGCCTTGAACACACCAGGATCCCATATGGGCACCGGTTCTAATCCCAGCAGCCCTGCTTCCCATCCAGCTTGTGGCCTGGGAAAGCAGTCGAGGACGGCCCAAAGCCTTGGGACCCTGCACCTGCGTGGGAGACCTGGAAGAGCTCCTGGCTCCTGGCTTTGGATTGGCTCAGCTCCAGCCGTTGTGGCTACTTGGGGAGTGAATCATTGGATGAAAGATCTTCCTCTCTGTCTCTCCTCCTCTCTGTATATCTGCCTTTCCAATGAAAATAAATAAATCTTAAGAAAAAAAGAATTCATTCTCAGTAACAATACAGACAGATCAATAATATTAAGTCAACACTGAGACAGCTGCCATTGGGTGGGATTATGGGAATAACTGAGATATGCAGTTGCATTACAGGTTCGCTAGGGAAAAAACTATCTTTGGAGCAACTGAACAAAGTCTGTGATGTGGGTTATGAAATTTTTTTTGAGTACTAGGAGATGATTGGGCAGAAGAAAATTTTCTGTACTTTTTAAAAAGATGAAATAAAAGTAAAATCACTAAGGAATACAGATTTTAAATATAAAAGATTTTTTGAATGTTGACTTTGAAAGAATTTTCTAGACCATATTGCAGTGAACAACGCTCTTTGTGTTTTTATTGGGTCCCCACTCTGGGTCAGATACTCTCCACATCTAAGAGGTAAATGGTCTCATTTACTAAGGAGGAAACACTAGGAGATATGAAGTATCTGGTAATTTAGGATCTGAAACCAAGTTTACTGGATTCTAAAGCATATGTTATCAGCTCTGAGCCTGCCTTATCTGCTTTTCTTTTTGCTCTTGACAAAAGTAATTACATACACTTTTGACAACTATAGAAATGATCCCTGAAAGTATAGTCTTGGTAATTACATACATTTTTGATGTCACAGAAAATATCAGAAAATAGCGAAGGAATAAAAGCATGAGATTTAATTTCACCAAAAGATAGTGAGGCTTTAAAAAATAATAAAATAAGGGGCCTGGCACAGTAGCCTAGCAGCTAATGTCCTCACCTTGCATGCGCTGGAATCCCATATGGGCTCACATTCGCATCCCGGCGATCCTGCTCCCCATCCAGCTCCCTGCTTGGGGTCTGGAAAAGCAGTTGAGGACGGCCCAAAACCTTGGGACCTGCACCCATGTGGGACACCTAGAGGAGGCTCTTGGCTCCTGGTTTTGGATCAGCTCAACTCTGAGCTATTGCAGCCACTTGGGGAGTGAATCAGTGAATGGAATATCTTTATCTCTCCTCCTCTCTGTATATCTGCCTTTCTAATAAAAATAAATAAAATATTTAACATAAAACAATAATAATAAAATAAGAATGATGTATTTATCTCACTTGAGTTATAGAGAGAGATCATCCATCCACTGGTTTACTCCCAAGATGGCCACTACAGCCAGAGCTATATTGATCTGAAGCTAGCATCACACTACGTCTGGCCACTCCTGCTTACATATTAGCCTGTTTAATCCAAAAGAAAAACTAATCGCCCATTTTACAGATGAAGAAATTGAGACTCAGAGAGTCGAAGTAAAATATCCAAGACCGCACAGTTCATATACTCTGTATTTGTGCTTCAGTCCAGATCTAGCTAATTCCAAAGCCTGTTCTTAGTCCCTATTCTAGCACACCTTCAAAGTCTTAATCTGAGTTTTACACACTACAAAGTCCTCATTAGCATTTATTCTAGGGGTCTATCATGTTACCAAGGTCTCTGGTGATCAGACCTGATGCATCCTGACCTGCTTAAGTCTGGAAAAAGGTGAGAACTTGAATTGGGTTCCCATCTATGTATCAACCTAGAGATGAAGCTACATAGAAGCTGAAATCAAGGCAGGACCTCAAGAATACCTCTGAACTTGATGCTGTAACAGGACATCAACAGTCAAGCTTACTGTATCCAGAGCTGTGAGGACCAGAAACACTTGTACCCATGCAGAGGCATGACTAAGGCAACTTCCCTCAATGCTAGGGATGCTGGTCATGGCTGTTAGGCAATGTCATCTGACACTCTGAAAGTTGTGGGAGAGTTAGGTCACTAATTTGCATGGCAAATGATCCAGATAAACTGGTCCTTTAGACAGGTGGAGGCAGGCAAAACGAGGCTGAATTTTGATTACTCTACAGAAATAAATCCATAGGATTTTGCCAGTCTGACTTACAAGTAGTTTGAAATGTCTACCATAAAGGTTTAGCAAGGTTTGCTCTATTTAACAAAGTGAAAAATTAAGACAATTATCCAGTTATTTCAACTCTTTCATCTTTTCCTAAAACCTGACAGTAGGGACAATTTTTATTACGATACTTAAACAATTATGGCAAAATGTGCTTGTATGTATATGTGGAAAAGAAGGGTTTACACATGTATGAACACGTTACATAATTAGTGCTGCTCTCCACTTCATTTTGATGGAATGTCCTTTATATTGGCGCACTTCTGAATTAGTCAGTTTGAGCTGTGATAACAAAATGCTATCTACCTGCCAACTACTTCTTACTATGTACTTGTATGTGTTCAATTTTTCTCTCTCCAATAACATCTTCTTAAAAATCAACTCTAAAGCACCTTAAGCATTTTTATAAGACAAATATCCCTGGAAGGAAAATTAAGTTCAGATCTTGTTTTCTCTACATACTTATTTATTCACTTATCTGAAAGGCAGAATTAATAGAGAGGGATCTTCTTCTGCTGGTTCACTCCCCAAATGGTGACAACAGCCAGGACTGGGCCACAATAAAGCCAAGAGCTGGAAACTCCTTCTAGGTCTCCCATGTGGGTACAGGGGCCCAAGCGCTTGGCCCATCCTCCACTGCTTTCCCAGGAGCATTAGCAAGGAGCTGGATTGGAAATGGAGCAGCTGGGACAAGAACCAGTGTCCACAGGGGACACCAACACTGCAGAGGATGGTTTAAAATACCATGTCACAATGCTATCTCGCTTATTAAGGTTTTCTTTTTTAAAAAAGATTTATTTTCATTGGAAAGGCAGATATTCAGAGAGGAAAAGAGTAAGAGAGGAAGATCTTCCATCTGCTGAATCACATCCCAAGTGGCCGCAATGGCTGGAGCTGAGCTGATCTAAAGCCAGGAACCAGGAACCTCCTCCAGGTCTCCCACGCGGGTGCAGGATCCCAAAGCATTGGACCGTCCTCGACTGCTTTCCCAGGCCACAAGCAGGGAATTGGATGGGAAAGGGAACCACTGGGACACAAACCAGCACCCATATGGGATCCTAGCACGTGCACACTGAGAACATTAACCACCAGGATACCGTGCCAGGCCTACCAATGTTTTTTTTTTTAAGACTTCTCAAAAGAAGTTCTTTATAGGAAAGCAAATTTATTTGGTTTAATACACCTTTTTAACTCTACTTTCTATTGTAGAACTGAAAATTATGTGTTATAAAATTATGCTGTTAGGAAAATTCTAAAATGCAGGCATTTTTCTCTTCAAATCTTAGACATACCCACAACCATCCGAAAAGTCAAATATGAAAGGATAGCATGTTTCCTGACATTTACTGAAAGTTCATCATAGAAAAATCTTCCAGAAATACGGTTCTAATTTCTGAATTTTGCAATGCAATGTTTTGATAGAACTTTGGCTTGATTTTTGTATTAGTCATAAAACATTGTCCCGTAAATTACCTCAGTGAAACTTGACAGTAACATTCTGAGATGGGCAGCAGAGTTATCTGGGAACGACTCAAAGATGGAGAGACTCAGCTATTGGAGGTTAAGTGAACTTTTCAAAGTGAAAAAGAAAAGATTCCTATGGGGTCATAGTTGGATAACATCATTTAGAAGCAAGTGAAGTTTTGAGTGAATAAGAAAAGAAAATATTTCCTGAAGATACTATAGGGAAGCATAAATGATAACCTCACGGACAATAATTTGAAACAGCAATATGTGAGCATATGTAGTATGTGAGTATTGCACTAAAGGCTTGTAGAAGCCTCATGTCATTGCACATGTAAACTGGTACTATAAGGCCTAATGAGGATGGTATGTGACACAAAGTGACACAAGGGTTTAATGACTTTCATTCTCTGATGTGAAGGTGGCAAGGCCAACTCACTCATAAAAAAAAAATAAAACTGATTCTCTTAGAGTCAGGGAGTTGATGCACAGGCATGCGTAGTTTTTGAAAACTAGATGTACACACGTATATATACACACACTCTTAGTTTTATATATGTAAAGATACAGGAGTGCTTTCTGTAAGTCTATAAAACATTTTGTATTATACATTTACTTGTCTAAAAGATTTAAAAGATTTAGAATTATTTC
Organism: Ochotona princeps; assembly: GCF_030435755.1. Classification (NCBI taxonomy): domain Eukaryota; kingdom Metazoa; phylum Chordata; class Mammalia; order Lagomorpha; family Ochotonidae; genus Ochotona; species Ochotona princeps. The sequence goes on from NC_080836.1 coordinate 52,770,284, forward strand.
ATAGAGCACTGATACTCTGCCTGGGGAAATCAAATAGTAGGGTTATACAATAATTTCCTTATGTAGAACATTTCTTAAATCAGTGGAAGACTATCCACTGAGAAAAAAAGACTTAATTTCCTTTAATAAATAGCTGTGGATTAGAGTACAACAATTGTTCTAACTCTGCTTTGTATGTAGAGCCATGATGATGACTGTATTGAAAAAGAGGCAAGAGAAAATCAATAGATTATGGCTTCAATGGAGCTTACAACAGTGCTGATAAGAGAACACAGATTGCATTATAGTAAAATAACTATAAACTGGGTATGGATTTAAGCTTATGTTAAGGCCAATTTTAACTTTTTGTCTTTGGAAAACATGCATTGAAATTACAACAGCAAATTAAATCTATTGGACCGCAACATTTAATACATAAGTGATAGCATTTTTTTAGTGGTCTGGAAGAAGGAGTACATGGCACATTAATGACACTTACAGTGTGGACAAGGGCTTAATACAAATGGATGTCAAGAAGTTAGTGAAAAAACAATTGTGGCAACAACAAAAAAAAAAGGAAAACTTATGAAGTTAGTTGGATAAATTTTATATTGAGGAGTAATGTAAAAGAAATGTGACTTTGAAATTTGACCAAGATTTTCTGATTCTGACTTGGTAAATTCACAGTTGAGAGATTTTGGCCCAGATCCTAGGAAGCAGTCAATTCTACACTCTTCATCTCCACTCTGAAACACGGAAGAGGAGCTATATTGTTTAGTTATAGACTTTTTCATGGTGTTTCAGATAAATAAAATAGACAGATGGACTATATCACTTAAAAAACACACACAGGAGCCAACTGGAAGTGTAGCTGTTGAAATGCTAGCTGGGACACACACATACATATCAGAATGTCTCCATTCAAGTCCCAGCTCCACTTCCTATTACACCTTCCTGCTAACACTGCTGCAGGCAGCAGGTGAAACCTCAATTTTTGATGGAACTTTGGTCCCTGCCAACCACATAAGCGATCTGAATTGGCTTCCAGGCTTTGACTCAGCTGTTGTGGGCATCTGGGAGGTGAGTCAATGGACGGAAGATCTCGCTCTCTTTACACCTCAAAGATGCTACAATAAGCCATTTTAAAATATTTTAAATGTTAAATATTTAAATTTAAATATTTAAAAATTTAAAAAGTACATATAGATGAGAAGGGAATCACTACTCAGGACAGATCATGTGTTTATATTATTTAATCATGTTTATGATGACGAGACACCATAAAAATTATCCAGATACCTGAGAACTGTATATAAATACTGGCTGACTTCATTTAATTATTTTTGAGCAATTATGAAATGCAGTGAATAATTCAGCTATTATTGTTCTTCCACATATCAATAAATAGAAGACTTCCTTCTTATTGCATGTGCCTATCTGAGAAATTAGTGATGAAACGAAATGATTTGGGGTATTATGTCATTGGCTTCTCAGAACATCTGGGAGTTGGCTTCAATTTCGTTTATGCAGAAAATAGTAAGACATGTCTTGTCAAAGCTTTCTGAGTGATATGAAAATAGTAACACAGCTATAATGTTTCATCAGCTCACCAGAAGCTGTGATACTGTGAGTTATGTGAAGATGAAGGCTCATCTGTACTCATCTATTAAGAGCGGCACCAAGGGCCCAGCATGATAGCATAGTGGTTAAAGTCCTCGCCTTGCACGCCTGGGTTCCCATATGGGCATCGGTTCTAATCCCAGCAGCCCTGCGTCCCATCTAGCTCCCTGCTTGTGGCCTGGGAAAGCAGTCGAGAACAGCCCAAAGCCTTGGGACCCTGCACCCGTGTGGGAGACCCGGAGGAAGCTCCTAGCTCCTGGCTTTGGATTGGCTCAGCTCCAGCCGTTGCGGCTACTTGGGGAGTGAACCATTGGAAGGAAGATTTTCCTCTCTGTCTCTCCTCATCTCTGTATATCTGCCTTTCCAATGAAAATAAATAAATCTTAAAAAAAAAAAAAAGAGCAGCACCAAGTGGCCACAATAGCTGGAGCTGAGCCGATCCAAAGCCAGGAGCCAGGAGCTTCATCCGGGTCTCCCACGCAGGTGCAGTGTCACAGGACGGTGGGCCGTCCTCGACTGCTTTCCCAGGCCACAAGCAGGGAGCTGGATGGGAAGCAGAACCACTGGTATTAGAACTGGCATCCATATGGGATTCCAGTGCATGCAAGGCGAGGACTTTGGCTGCTAGGCTACTGCGCTGAGCCCCAAATGCCAGCATTGAAAGCAGCAACTTAACCCACTATACCACAACAGCCTGTAAAATCTTAAAATTCTCACATCTTTTCTAAATGAATATGAACACTTTTCAGTTAGGCTATTTGGTAGGTAAGTGTTATTTCAATAAATAATACCAAGAAGCTTTCAATCTTGTAGAAAAAATATGAACATTTTTCCTAATTTTGTACAAACGTCTTAAGCTTTGCCAAACTTTTAAAAATTTAGGGCATTTTTAGCAATGCCCATTTTAGAAAAATTTGAACTTTTTTCCTAATTTTGTACAAATTTCTTAAGATTTGCCACATTTTTAATAATTTAGGACATTTTTAGCAATATTTGAGAAAGGTTTATCGTCATAGATAGGTATTTCCTTAACATATTTATCAAAAATTTCTATATTCTCCATGATGAAAAGTACAAAAAGAAAATTGGCTATGAAACTATACATGTCAATTTATTTACATCCCAACCTCATCATAGACCAGCTACATATTGAACAAGTTACTTAGCAGAGCATCTGAGTCCTTACTTCGTCTTACTTAAATAGAAAAAAACTGAAGCAATTAAATAATGTTTGCAAAGCTAATAAAATGTCTAATAGAATCCATATTCATGCAGGCTTTACAAATTCTAAACCAGTTTAATGTGGTTATTTGAACTATAATCCAATTATAAATGTATTCCTTTATTCTTCATTAAATATTTAGTGAGAGCTTGCAAGTAATCCTCTAGGTCAGCTGAGGTGAATTTAAACCAGTGTAAGAATATATGAAGAGAAGGAAATGACAGGTACATTAATAAATATGGGAGAACTGAAGAAGATTTTTAACTGCCAAATCGGTGTCCAACCAAGATTACTTCTTGGGAAAGGATTGGAAAATAGTCTCGGGAAAGAGCATTTTAACCGGGCCTGGGCAGGAACAGCAGTATTAGAAGGAAGAATTAACAAGGAAATGTGGGGATGGGAAGGCTTGGGGTTCAGGCTCATGCAAGTAGGAGATCTGTAAAAGTGGCAGGTGACTCTTGGTGGTAGTTGTGGGGCAGTAAGGCATCAAGTGAAGCTTCCGAACAAAGGCATTGGATTTTTGAGGATTTTTCTTTCATGTTATTCAACTAGCTACGCTTGCCATCTATGTCTGCATTCAAGTTGTTGAAATGTTGACCAGGGCAGGAGACAGGCAAGAGTCCAACCAGTTACCCCTGGAAATCCTCTATGAACACACTAATCCATTCATCTGCACTTGTGGCTCTGGTTTCAGGCTAACAGCAAGATTCTATTGTGCTGCCATCAGCTACATTCTCCTTCTGACTGACAAAGCCATCGTGAGAAACGGGGTCAAGTGCCTCCTGTTTCCTGTGATTCCATACTGTTCTCTGTGATTCCAGTAGGGAAAACTAGGCATGTCTTGATTTCAGTGGATCCATGCTGGCCTAGTGTTTGTTTTCATTCACCAATACCTCTAAGATTCTGTCAGGAAATCATATCAACTGACATGACTTTTGGGGAGAAATATATGCATTTCTTGCAGCAGCACAGAACTATGGGAGAATGGGAGAGATGGCCAGATCAATGCTGAAAGGGTGTGATAAACTTAGCTACGACTTGGACAAATTTATTAGAATTTTGAGAAACAGCACCAAACAATGGTAGAGTGAACGGCACAGAGAATAGGACTCAAGACTCTAAGAAGTAGTAGTTTATCAATCCACATGACCACCAGACGGCATCCTTCCAAGCACCGGACAGATGCATACGGACAGAGCTGGCACTGCATCCCAGACTTCTTGACATCTGGTACAGTTTTCTCCTTCCTGCCTGGTGGAGTTGCCTTGTTGTGTTGCTTCTCGAATCAGGAACTCTTTCCAAATGCAGTCAGGAATTCTTTCCAGAGATCTGCAAGATCAAAACTTCCTTCCTCAATAGACTAAGACTTTGTTGGCATTCTGCTCTCTGAAGTGCACCATGGAACTTCCCAGAGAAAATGTATCGTATGAAGCATAGAAGCAGCAGTCTCAAGAACCTAGCTCTCTTATATTAAGGTAAAGTATCACATAGCACAATTAAAATAATAAAAAATTGTTAGTTTTTTAAAAAGTTCATTCATGTTTGCTTGAAATGTAGGGCAACTGACAGAGAAATCTTCTATCTACTAATTCAGTTTCCAGCTGCCTACAACATCCAGAGCTGGGACAGGTCAAAGCCAGGAGCCAGGAACTCCAACTAGGTCTTCCACATGGGTGGTAGGAACTCAAGCACTTATCATCTGCTCCCTCCCAGGTGCATCAACAGGGAGCTGGATCAGAAGTAGAGGACATGATCCTAGGCACTCTAACATGAGATGCAGCTTAACATGCTGTGCTACAACGCCCAGTCCAATAAAAAAAATTGCTCAATAGATTCATTAAATTGTAAAACAATGACATTTAATTTTAAAACTTAGATGATAGCTATTTTTGATTAAAGCATGCTATAAATGTTAATATAAGTGTGCTTATTAATTCCTATATTTGATGTAATAACCAAGCTCAAACAGTAATCCAGGCTTCCATTTATGAGACTAAGGAAATGGCTACTAATCTAAAAGGATATTTGATTGCGTATTTTAATTTCCTAGGCATCCAGAACTGCATGGCAGATAAAGCGTGGTACCTTTGCCCAAAAGGTGGTTAATCAGCCATGATACAGATCTAGACTGTTCACCATCTCAGCAGGAGAACTGAGATGGCTAGACAAAGTGTTCTTGGGTGCCAGTGTGCAGGGTTGCCACTTGTCACTCCCGAGGGGAGCTGCCTTTCTTTCTGCCCTGCATTCAATTTCTGTTCGCACTTCTTGGATCCACTGATAGCAGGTGGCAGCTCCAAGATTTCTAATTAAGAAGGGCTAAGGGAGAATTATATCAGAGTGGAGGTCAGATGCTTTTCTTACAAAGCTATATTTGCATAGCAAACCCACTTTTTAAAAATGTAGGCAGATGTTTATTTTGGAGTGCATTCTTGGATATCAGAACGTGTTAAGGACTTCCAAGCTACCCCACTTGGAGAGCACATCTATTTTTAGGGTGGAAACATTTGAAATAAAGGAATAGGGCAGCTGGATGGGACAGGTTGGACCTGATCTCTTTTGTTATTGCTGTTTATGTTTGTAACCATATCTGCCAGGTGGGAATTAGCAAACTTTCAAACTCTTTGGAAGTCTGTATAAGCAGACCCACTGGATGGGAATCAGTGCTAGTCTATTTACAAAGTCTGGGCGGGAATAGAACGGTGTAGTCCTAAGAAAATAGGCAATTTGGCAAAGGAACAGTCAGACTGGAATCAGGAAGTTTATCACACAATGAATAGGTATTTATTTCAGCAATGGGCAGAGAATAGGAGACGTTAGGGAATTTACAACCCGCTTGGGAAGACATGACAATGCCTGCCAGATGTTCCTGTAGGCATCTCTGAGAGGCTACTCTTGACCGTTCAGTGTTCTTGTGATTGTTCTTTTATCCTACTTATGGGAGGAAAAAAAAAAAAGAATTAAAGGAGGGGGTAGTGTCGCCCACAACCTGAAGATTCTTAAGCCATGTGCTTCAAATTGAAAGCATTCTCAGCTTTAAAGCTGGAACCTATAGCTAACATCTCATTAGACCCTCTCCCTTTGCCAAGGGAAACCGAGCTTCTAGAACAAAGCGTCCGGCTGACAACTGGCATGCCTAAGGTCACAGCCAGCTGCTCTGACCCTGCCACCTGTCCCTTCACCTTCATAGTCTGGTGCCTTAACAGGTGAAATGAAATGGGTACAGACTCTTTAACCCTGAGATTATGCTAAAGATACTAAGGAGCCTTTGTTTTCCCTTCTATGGCTAGACAGCTTTAAGCAATATTGGATTACCTACATACATTAGGAATTTTTTTTAGCCTGTTGGTTTTTATCCTAATTGCTCAGGTGACAAAACAGAATCGAGTAATACGAAAATGCTCAGACTTTATCCAAGGGAAAGCCTGCAGTGGTTGCTGTGTAACTTGCATCTAACAGCATCCCTGCACTTCCTATGTTTAACCTTCACCAAAGACTTGCAAGCTGTGCGCTGTGTTCTTGGCCTGCTGGCTGAAGGTCGGTGTCGTGTTTCAGCCGCTGCACCTCCACCTGGTTTTCCCCTGGTGACCTCAAACTCTGCAGGAAGCCACATCTTCCTGTTCCTGTCAATGCCACCACCCACCACTCTTCCAGTCATCCAGGACGGATGTGCTGATCTCACTCTTTCTCTCTTTCACATCTAGCGGGTCCCCAATCTCTGCCGCCTCCCTGAAACAGGTCTTCCAGCTTCCTCGGAATTCCTAACTCCGGTTGTCAGAATCCCACAAACCAGGTAGTGGTAGCAGTCACACTGCTGCTTCTAGCCCCGTGGCCCATCGCTTGCCCAGAGTGGACTTTTCTCCATGAAGATAACAACAACACAAACAGCCACCGGCCTCCTCTCTCCCCTCCCCTCCTACATGCTCCTCATAGTTCCCTAGTGTTCACAGGTGAGGAAAGTTATCCCCCTTATCCCCCTTATCCCCCTCAGCCACCCTCCGACAGGGCAGCTCACACCTTTTCCACCTGTCTCCCCACGCCTCCTAGCAACTAGCAATCAAGGGTTTGGGTCCCCAGTGGCTCCTTCCAACATTAGGCCCACACCTGATTCTGTCTCTTCAGTTAGGGCCCCTCAGAATTGCGGGGGTACTCACGGATGGGTCCACCGAGGCAGCTGCAGGGACCCCTTCAGCCCCGGCAATCTCTGCAGCTCTGCTCCCTTCCCCACTACAGCAGGTGCCTTCCTTGTCTCCCCAAAGCATAGGTCTGCTGTTGGAACAGGTGGTGTTAATCTGTCAGAATGCCAAAGGGCAGCACCCCCTGGTGAAAGGGCCAGCGATGGGACCCTATGGGGCGGCGGCCCCGGGGCGCCGGGTGTACCGGGAAAGTCCGGCGCGTGGCCGTTCCGCGCCGGGAGGTAGGTGGTGCTGTTGCGGCGACTGTGCTGCTCATTGGCGCCGCGCGGAGAGGCGGAATGTTCAACTCCTGACTCCGGCGGAAGCGTGGGAGCCGCGCGGGCCGCTGTCCTCCCGACCCCCGCGGCCGCCCTCGTCGCGCGGGGCTCCGCGCCCCCGGCTGCTGCTCGCGCCCGGCCCGGGAGCCAAGGTAGGGAGCCCGGCTGCAGGCCGCGGACTGAGAGAGGGTGAGGAGCAAGCTAGAAGAGGGCCCGCGGCGCTCGCGAGCCGTCCGAGTGTCTCCCGGCCGAGGGAGGCCCCTCCTGGGGCGCGCGGAGCCCAGCCGGACGGGAGATTCCCTCTCGGGGCGCCCCTTGCGCACCCCGCGGGCCGCCGAGAGGCCGTGTGCGCAGCGGGAGGCTCTCGGTACCCGCGCCAGACCGCAGCCGAGACGCGGCCGAGTGCGGCTCCGGGAAGTTCGGGCCGGTCCCACGGAGAAGTTGGCGCCCGGAAGAAGCCGGGCGCAGGCCGCGGCGTCTCGGGCTTAGGGCGCGCCGTCCGGCCCCGCTGGCCGAGCCCGGGACCCTGACGGAGGTGACGGGGAGCTTTCCTGAGGGGAAGCGAAAGGCGAGTGTCCCCCAAATAAGAGCGGGCTGCAGGGACAGCCAGCAAACTTTTGCTTTGCAGTGGGATGGCTCCCACCCCAGCGTCCTCTCCCCCCCTTGCCCTTTCGGCCGCGTCCCCGGGCCGCGCCCCGCCGAGGCTCCCGTCTAGGCTTCCAACCGAGCCTCGACACCGCCCGGGACCCGTGAGCTCCGAGACCCGCCCCAGGTCCGGGAGATCCGCCGAGGCCCACCCCTGTCCGCACCGGGCTGGCTCCTGACAGCTAGGAAAACTTTGACTCTAGACTGTAGGTGACGCCGAGCTGCCTACCAAAAAACAACCGCGTCCGGGTTGCTGGCAATGTATGTTTCACCTGCTCCTTGTCAGACGTTTATAAGGGGAATTTAATGGCTATTTTTTGTTGGTTTCTGTAATAATCGAAACAGCACCATGTGGTGGCCCGCTCTAGCGATGGTGCAGTAAGAGGCTGTCGGGAGTGCAGGAGCGCCAACTCCCAGGGGGATCCGAGGACGCTGGGGTTGGGACAGGCTGAAGGGGCCCAAGGTAGCTCGTAGCTCCGCCGCCCCAGGGGGCTCCTTGCTCTCCTGACCTTAGTCGAAGCGAACTACCAAGGCTTTGTGGCTCCAAACCTACCAACGGGTTTAAAGACAAAAATAAACCAGTGATTCAAGACCGGGCAAATGCCGCCTTCCTTGTAGTAGGCCTCTCTCCGCAGTGGGATATCATGATATTTTTTTCCTCCCCAAAATAAGTGGCGGCTGCATTTTAATTATCGTTTTGAGAGTCTTTGTTTTAAATTCTTGCTACAATAGTGAGAGATTTGGGAGCTTGCAAATGAATATGAATTTAGTTTGTTTGAAAAGAGAGCATTAAGATAAAAGAAATGGTCTTTGGGAGCGATGTGCTCTGGTTATTTCAGTCCTCCACCATTTAATTCTTACTCTAACTTCAGGATTATTTTGAGAGTTTTTGTTTTTGAGCTGAAAAATGTTGTTTAGAGCGAGTTTTAGTGGTAGTAATTGCAGAGTAAATCAGCATAATACAATGGCAGGAATGTGCTTTTCTTGTCTAGGAAGCAAACAGATGATTGGTTTCTTATTGTTTTAGGGAATACATAAGGATACATTGAGGAGGGAGAGAGGGAAAGTTAATATCCAAATATTAAGCATGCGGATTTGGATCTAAAAATGGATGGTCAAAGATCTTGGGAACTAAGAGACCTTCTTGCCTAATAAGGAAACCTGGCAAGCGCCACTGTGTATTTTAAGTCGGCACAAGAGTGAGTGCTATTGGCAATACATTGGCTCCCTGCCTATCTGCAATGAGCAGTGAAACTGACTTTAAGAGGGCTGCAAAATTACGAATAGGAGTTATGAAGGGTGTGCAGTGAATAATCGAGTCACAGAGGAAATGTTCAAGATAAAATGAAAGTGCAAAATGCCTGTGGAGAGAAAAGGCAAAATGAACAGCTGGTTTTAGAAGCGGAGATGCAGAAAAGAGTAGAACCAATGTGTTTTTGTTTGTTTGTTTGTTTGTTTTTGTTTGTTCAAACCACAAAAAGGTGTTGGTTGTGATCTTTCTTGAATAAGTAACCTTACAACTATCCTGAGATGCTGGAAATAAAAATCAATTTGGATCATTTGTTTTCTATTTTATTCCACCCAGGACAGATTGGCGGGGTGGGTGGCTTGTCTATCTGAGTATAATGGGAACAGCTGAGGCACCTTTTGGTCTTACTGTCGGGAAGATTTAGGCTACTTCTAGCATGGCTATTAACCTTGCCCCTCTACACACAAGTAAGCAGAGCTCCAGCTGTGCCCAACAAACTGCACCTGTTAAGGAAAGAGAGCTATAAATGCTAGAGCTAAGATTGGTTTGACTGATCCATGGGTGCTTTTGTGTCAGACTCCTATGGACATCGATTATGCCCTAACAGCAGTGAGATGACCTCAACTCCGCTGATGATTCTATGAGAACACAGTAGCCACTCCTTTTAAAACCCTAACCCCATTGTCACAGTCACTAATAGGAAATTAAAACCTCGTATGGACCTTGAGGTGCCTTGGGTGGACAGTAATCAGTATAATAGGAAAGAATCTGTTTACGTCAGCAAAAGAAAATTCAAAAGTGATTATGAATGAAACAGTGGCAGAAGACATAGTGGAAAGGAAAGATCTGGCTTGGGTATCAGAGCTGTGTCACTTGCAGGGTAGGGCATCAGCCTTGGTCCTCAGTCTACTGATATACAAGTTGGGGGTTATAGTGCCTGTTGCTAAGGTTAAGGATATGAGATGGCCTGTGTGTGTTCTTCAAGGAGTGCTTGAAATTTCAGCCACTGTGAGTGGTGGGGAGGGGTGTTTTGCCGATTCTCTCAAGCTCCCCACAGAGGAAGCTGCTTGTGTTGCCGGTCTGCAGGGATGGCCCAGCAGCTCCCGGATCCTGTGTTTGTATGTAGCACAATAATACTACCACAACTTGTGCTTGGAGTATGGAGGGTTCCGAAGGAGTTTCTTGTACTTCGGTGCTTATATACAGTTTTGTCATGTTTTGGGGGACGGGGGGTGGAGGGAGAATGTGCAGATTCTTGCATTTACATAACTGTGGCATTTGGGAGTCATGTGAACCGTGGAAGGTTTTGACTCGGAGGTCAGATAAGAAGCCCTAGCTGGGGTCCCTCTCCCTGTTGACTGTGAGCATAGCTGACTGTCAGGGCCCGGCACGTTTCTAACCCATCCTGGGACTTCCCTTTAGGTAAACAAAAAGGGGAAGAGACGAGTTAGTCCCTGGATCATTTTGTCATCTTCTGCATTTTGGGCTTTGCTACCAACATACTCTATGTGGAGGAGAAGGAAACTTTTCTTTCAAGTCTGTTCCTATAAATATCTCAGTGGAAGGCAGCACTCCCAAATCTAGTACTGAAATACTAAGATACTGAGAAAATTCATGTGGATTTTGCATTCTCTTCTATGACACGTGTTTATTCTCTTAGATCTTAACAATAGTATTGATATTGGAGGATAGGGTACTTACCACAGTTTCATCCTTGTCATCTTTTTTTATATGTGTATTTTATTTCTTTGAAGCACACACACACACACACACACACACACACATGTCTTCCATCTACTTATTCACTCTCCAAATGCCCATGACAGTGGCTTAGCCATGGTCGGACCAGGCCAATGCGAGGAAGGCCGGACTCTCTCTGGGTCTCCCTTATGGGCAGCAGGGACCCAGCCACTTAAGCTATCACTGCTGTCTCTCAGAATGTATATCAGCACAAAGCTCGAATTGGAAATGAAGTCAGGAATCTGACCCTGGCGCTCTGATACATGCTGCAGACGTCCCAAGCGATGGCCTGGATAGCTGTCATATGCCGTTGATGGCTCTGTGCCAGATGCTCACCCCCATTCATACACTTTCTATATGGCATTTATACGTTGTGTGTGGGAATGGGTACACTTCAGGTTCTGATAAAGCGTACTGCGTTATTTAGCTTCACAACCCAGCCCCTGCATGCACAATGCATCCTGATGGGAAAAGAATCGTGGTAAATGATCAACCACTGTTTTCACATTTTCTGTGCTGATCTTGTGTTATTCCCATTTCCTATCATCACTCCTTTTACGTCAAGGTTATGAGGTTTTGATGCTTGATTTCCCCTTCCCAGGGCACATTCACTCTGAGAGACCAAGCTGGCAGAAATGGTTCCGGGCACAAGCTAGAGCTGGGCAGCAGCAGACCCTAGGGTTTGGGGCTAGGTTGGTCCGTGGAGGAGGCTCAGTGTGTCCCTGACCTTTCTCCCCATGCACCTGTGAGTTCCTCTCCCAGCCGTCCCTGGACATACGCTCCCTCACCGCGGTCACACTCCTTTCTTCGTGTGCAGGAAGCGGCCTCTTACTCAACACACAGGCCCCACAGGAGTGCATGGGCATCCCCACTGGAACGGACGTAGTCCACGTGGTACTGCTGGCCAGGAGTGCCCCCGCCAACCACATTCCTGTTCCCTCTTTTCTCTTGGTAGCAATGCTGCTGGGAAGAACGATGCCATGGAAGTTTTTCTTTCCTGGAATATTGAAGGAAAAATAAGATGTACCAAGCTGATTTTTGTGTTATTTGTTCTACCTAGAGAGTTAGATTACTTTTTTTTAAAGATTGATTTTCTTTTTATTGGAAAGTCAGATATACAGAGAAGAGGAGAGACAGCTTGGTACATCTTATTTTATGGTAAAACACAGATGGAAGAAAACAAACAATAGCTATTCTCTTTCTTTTAGTCCTTGCCTACAGAATTTTTAGTGGCTGAGTCCAGCCTGTTCTTTCGCTTTTCTTTTTTTAATTTGGAGAGGAAAATCAGATTTTTGAAAAGGAGAGACAGGAATATTTTCCATCCACTGGTTCACTCCCTAAGTGGCCACAGTGGCCAGAGCTGAGCTGAGTTGAAGCCAGGAGCCAGGAGTTTGCTCTGGGTCTCCCATGCGGGTGCTGGGTCCCAAAACTTTGGGCCATCTGCCACTGCTTTTCCAGGCCACAAGCAGGGAACTGAATGGGTAGTGGATCATCTGGGACATGAACCGGTGTTCACATGGAATGCTGGCACTGGCAAGATGAGGATTTAGCCATTTCACATTGGAACCTCAGCCCGTTCTATGTGACATGTGGTGTGTTAGCTAGATAACTGAAGCAGAGCTTTCTTTATGTTTTTCAAGATAAGATTTGTAAGCAAAAAAAAAAAAATGCAGAGCAGAGACTCAAAAGGGACATTCTTTTAATACCTGTGGTGATCACACCGTTTTTTATTAACTTACTTGCTGATCTTCATTAAGGAGGCTGCAGCACCAGCATGGATAAGTACCATGGAACAGGAAGGCAGGAAGGTTGGCAGAGTATCTGTTGGAGGCTGAGGCTGGTTTTTTTTTTTTTTTAAATGAAACATTTTTTGGTCATATCAGGTCAGGACAAATTAGTTTTTCTTTCGGTATTGTATCAAGAAAAGGAAAGTATAAATTAGGGATAGAAAACAGCAGATTCTAGTTTCAGAAACAAATAGATGTATATATACCTGAATAGTGGAAATACCCAAAGAAGGTCCAAAATCTTCTAGTAATGTTCAGACATTTATAGTTTTTTTTTTAAATCATGATTTTCAGGTATTTGAGCAAGTGACAGTTTTCCCAACGTAGATGCCTATTTGATATGCAATAGACAGTGTCTAAGGGAAGACAGTAGCCATAGTCGAGGGTGGGTGCACTCTCAGACCCCATAGGCCTGAGTGCTGTGATCAGACAGGCAGCTCCTATAAGCTCCAGTGTCTAAAAGGAGCAGGCAAAGCAAGTATTCTCTTTCGGAAACTTAACTCCCCAGGAAGAATGTTTAAGAGAAAGTGAAATTATCATTACCAGTGAGATAAGATCCTGCAAAAATGACACAAACCAAAATAATCAACAGAGAAATGAGAAATAATTTACACATTCACAAAGATTTAAAAATAACATGAATACTGGTGCCTTTATTAATGATTGCTCTGAAAAACTAATGCAGTTAGAATAAAAACCAATTTTGCAAATGAGGACAGGAAGGCATACTTAATTATTAAAACTGAAGGAATAGGTTGCTAAATATGAGATCAAAACTTTTTAACTATTTAGTAAACCACACTTTGCATGCAACGTGCTGGGCACTGTGTGAGGTGTTGCCATAGGAGCTCCCACTTCCCAGAGGCTGTGCAGGATGGATGTCACCACCCGGAGGATCTGAGGCCTGAGGGGTCTGGTAGCTCATCAGTTCGGATTGGCAGCTGGATCTGCCTACTGGGTCTTTCTCCTGCTTCCTCGTTGAGGTCAGTTATTTGGAAATAAAAGTTTTGAAAAGTCAAGTAATGCTTTGTATACCTGATAACTTCTGGTCTGTTCATTTGAAACATTAAATGAGAGAGAAAAGAGAAAAAAAAAAAACCAAAAAACCCCAACAAACAAACAAAACCCCTCAATGCACAGAGAAACTAATGAATCTGTTACTATGGAGGATGACTACAACTTTAAAAAATAAACACTCTTTGTATTTTATGAATTGGCTGATGGTGCTGTACCCGTTTATACTTTGAACAATTTAATAGTTAAAATCTTTCAAACTTCAATTAAGGAGATTTTTCAATGAAAAAATTTTGGCATGATATTCAGATATTGAAATCAGTGACTGTTGGTGATTTGCATTATTTTCAGAGTTGTAACGCCTTATTATGCTTTGGTTTATGTGATAATCCCACTCTAGCCTTCTGTATTGCTTGATAGATAGGTGAGATTGAAAACAGCTTTGAGAGTTTTTGAAATAGTTACAATACAGTGCTGCAGTATTGGATTGAGTGTTTGGGAAAATCTCCTTTTCTATTGAAAATCATTTCTTTTAACAGGGTGGGAGGAAAGTATTATGTAATTTGTCATACATAAATAAAAGTACATCAAGATGACTCTTGTTCAATTCTGATGTCCTTGACGGAGGATGCTTTTGGAAAATGAGAAGGTAATTTGGTCGGGTAGCAGTGTTTCCTAAGTGCTATGGGTATGATTAACCAGCAGCTCAGATTTTTCATTTTTCTGTCCTAACTTAATTCTGTTAGTAAAGAAAAAAATGCATGCATACAGATACACAGAGACTTCAAAAAATTTGTGTAAATATATTATCGTTTCTTAATTTTTTCCATGATTGTTTTGAAGTCTCCTTGTATGTGGCCTGGCAGCTGCATATTTAAGAATGGGAATCTCAGCCACAGTTTTTAGCCAGCCTCATGATGCTTTGACAAGATCAGCAGAGATAAAAAGTCTGTACTCCTGTGTGTAAGTCATCCAGCAGTCGGATGGGACTTCATCTATTACAGTCACAATAAAACATTCAAGTAATGGGACAACTGCATTCCTGTCCAGCCAGTTCTCCAAAGGCAAGGTGTATCACGCCATGAGTAACAGTGATTCTGGAAGCAGCCTGGCTGGTTGCTTCACAGCAGAGGGTGCTTCCCCATAGCACCTGTAGGTAGTTGGACACGTGGCGGGTCGGCCTCACTCAGGTCGTTAGTATTTCCTGGGCTTGTTCAGTGCCACAGGGTTAGAACTGATTCCCAGTGATGACATCCTGTCGTCATCTTTTATTTTGGAAAGGATTTCTCACACTTCCCTCCCTCAGTCCTAGAACTTGATTGGGTCCCCACACCAGTTTTCCCCAGTCTCCTGAGAAAACTATACTGCAGTTTCTGGTGAATAATTTGTTGCACAGTCCTCCTGGGGCACTTGCAAATACTACAGGTCTTAGGTTTGACCTCATTTAGCTAAAATCTGCACCTGCAAAAGGTATACTGGAAGAATAGTCAGACATAAACTATCAGGCGAGTGTTTCTGAATGCCTGTGCACCAGGCACTGCAGTTCCAGATGGAAATGTATAGGCCTGAGGTTCGCCTTTGGGGGATTGATAGTCTGGTGGGAAAGACCAGTTGGCAAAAGAAAGGTGCTGTGGCAACAAAGGAGAAGACTCCAACTGTACTGTAGAGTTTGCTAGCAGCTAAAGGTCCTGAAGCAGGGGCGCTGGCCTGTGCAAGGCCTGCAGATGTGAGCAAAGTCAGCTGCGAGGAGTTCCTCATGAGCATGTGGGAAATAAGAGGTCATGAAGCCCAAGGGGCTGGAGTGGTGAAGGGGTAACACGAGTTACAGATCACAAGAGTTCAGCATGTTCTACCAAAGAATGAAAAAGACTCACTGACTATATCCTATTGAAATTCAGAATTCCAGGGATAATTGAGGATCCAAAAAGCATTCAAAGATACAAAAATAATATGAAAAGGATGAGTAGCCCAAGTAACATCAGCCTGTTCATCAGCCACGTTAGAAGCTGGAAGACAGTGAGGTAATACTTTGAAGATTATATGGAAAGATGATTTCCTGCCTATAGTTCCATAATCAGCAGGCTACCAGCCAAAGTGTTTTAACACACGCAGATTCTCAAAGCACTACCGTCTGCATGCTGCATTCAAGTAGCTAAGGGGAGATGCGCATTATCAAAACAAGATAACAAGTGAGAGAGAAGGCAGATCTAAAGACAAGATTTTCCATAAAGGAAAAAAGGTAAAGGAGATTCTTAGGATGGTTATAGATAGGAATCCCCAGTCCAAGTCAGGCCTCTTGAGCAACCAGTCCAGCCAGACTGAATCAGGGCTAAGTACATAGAATGTCTCCAAGTTTGTTTGTTTGTTTGCTTTAGAATAACAGTGTGTTTTATTTAAGGGTTTTTTATTTCTTGCGAGAATTTGAAGAGTTGAATAAATGTTGTGAATATATAAAATCCTAAGCAAAAACAAAACCAGGGCAACTTATAATTCCAAGAGAAACAAAGGGTTATCCAAAAGGGGAAATATAGTCATTAATCCTACACAGAACCACTGGAAATAATATTTAATTTGTTAGACTACTATAAACTCTGAATATTGACTTAACCAAATGTTATAACAGAGCTGACAGGATTGGGGAAGTGACATGTATTTGTGTGTATTAAGGACAAGGATGGTATTTGAGAACTAAATCCCTGTCTTCCACAGGATAAGTTAGTATCTAAAATGGCATTTTGCCAAACAAACTTAGCTTGTATGTTCTTTATACCCACCTTTTGGCATACACCTTTACCCAAGCTTTTTATTCTTTTCAACATTTACCTACATATGCAATGCAGAAAAAAATCAGTGCAGTTTACAGGCTCTTCCTGGATGCAAGGTGGCCTTCCATCCTCCCCATTCCCCATGCTTTTAAGTAGACTCTAAATGATTTTTTCAATTTCCAAGAATGAACTGGCAACCCTTTGGGTTCCCTGCCTTAGAGCACAGTTTGCCTTCCTGTGAGGAATCTGCTGCCTTCAGCACCTTATTGTCCCTAAAATGAAATAGATACTTGGCTGCACCCCAAAGTCTCTGAGCTGATTGTGGACATTGCTGAGTCCCAAGTTGTTCAGGGAGAAATGCTCTCCATTTACATCGCTGCAGAAAAGCTCTGCTTTTGTTTTAACAAGCATCAGGCCTCATAGGAAAACGGAGTAGCAAAATGATCGCATACCTCTCCCCTTAGGTTTGTCACCGCAGAGGCAGGGGTTGCAGGATTTCAGAGTAAGTTACAGATACTGTGCTTTAATGTCTGCCAGCCACAAAGACATCCCCCTGTGATCCAGAATACTGTTATGTGCTGTGGATAAAGTGATGCTATCCAATATACTTAATGTCAAAATTTTCCTTGAATCCTGATGATATTTTCTGTAGGTTTATTTTGGCCCAGAATCCCATGATCACATATGACGTTAGGCATAACATATCTCTGAGTCCTCCTTAGGCTATACATTTATCAGGTTTCTGTTTGCAGGTTTCTTTGTTTCTTTTATGATAATGACAATAGTTAGGAACCAAGGCCAGTTTTATGATGCAATATCCTACAGGTAGGAATGTTTCTTCTTGTTCCCACATTTTAAGATTCTGGCTTACAATTCTGGCAAGGAACATACACACACATACTTTTTTTTTTTACTTTTTTAAAATTAATTATTATGCATTATGTGACAGTTTCATAGGCTCTGGGAATCCCCCCACCCCCTCCCCACGCCATACACACACATACTTTTAAATCAAATGTTTATAAACTCTTACTGCAGGTTCTGAATTTTCATCCATATTTTGCTTGTGTGCGTGTGTGTTTGTTTACTTTTATTTTCCCTGCCAGTCCATAGTTAGCCATAGGGTGGTAAGAATGCTCACCCCTTAACCTGGAGAGCAGTGAAACTCCATGGGTGGCTGAAAATGCCCAAGTAATCATCTCACAGAGGGGTGGCAGTTCCTTTAGAAGCAACCACAGTCTTGTGTTTTCCTTTTACATCCTTGGCAATGTGTGTCAGATAACTTCGTGTATTATAACCAAGGGTGGATTTCCTGCGCTGTTGATTAAGTTCTGCAGAACACAGGCCAGGGAGCCAACCTTTGAAAGCCTTGGGCCAACCCGTGCCATCTCTGGGCCGGCTGCTTGTTGCTGGAATCCAGACATTGAACCTGTATCGGGTTTAGTGGGGTGTGACTGTCCTGGTGCCAGGATGCTCAGTGGCTGAGGTTATGTGTATTTTGCATGAAGTGAGGGCAGTGTGGAGCAATGGCATGCCTTGGATGCCAGGAGGACTATGCAAGCGTGCTGTGGAAAGCATGCTGCCCAGGGATCATGCCTGCCTGGTAAGGAGGCCCCCAGTGACACACTGTGGCTGGCAGGCAGAGCTCCCAGGGATGTGAGGAAGTGCCACCCAAGCAGGCCTCGGCACAGGGTAAATCTGAGCCAGCTCTCCTGCAGACAACAGCCGTGCAACGAACGTCCAGACAGGCTGCTGCCTGTACGGGCCAGCGGGGTGGGTGTTTCACTTTGTCTGGTATCCGGGCACACCCTGAGTTACCCAGTTCTTTCTGGGAGCGGCCAGGAGCTGGGATGCATCCAGGAAAGCAGGATGGAAGGGCTCCGTGGTAATGCGTGTGTAATGGAGTTTTTCTTTCCCTCCCCGCCCCGACTGCAGGTTCTGTGAAAGTATCCTACTTAAGTCATTATGCGATGTCGTCTCTCGGTACCTCCTTTGTGCAAATCAAGTTCGATGACTTGCAGTTTTTTGAAAACTGCGGTGGAGGAAGTTTTGGGAGTGTTTATCGAGCCAAATGGATCTCACAGGACAAGGAGGTGGCCGTCAAGAAGCTCCTCAAGATAGAGAAAGAGGTAAGGTTGCCCGTGGCTCACAAAGATGGCCCTGGTGAGCTTTCTGAGCCCAAATTCCTGCAGTCTCCAGGGGTTGCAAGCTAGACCTAGCGCAGTGTCTGGGGCAGATCCATGAGTCCATTTCCCACTTTCCATTCTGAGAGGCCCATAAATAGAAATCATTACCATGTGTGCTTTCAGGGTTGAGTTCTATCAGGGGTCATCTGAAGGGAGATTTTTTTTGCTTGGCATCAAGGACTCAGTATTTCCCTGAGCGCGTCCTCTATCCGAGGGCAGCCAAGAGGGGGCAGTAGAGGGAGGTGTGTGCCACCTCCTGTCCTCTGGTGGAGTTTGAGGTCCTAGAGTGGTCTTTTAGATACCACTAGAAGCAGAAGCACTGGTTTTCAGGGGATTGAGTGCCGCCCCACCATCCGAGAGTTCACCTGTACCTCAGTGAGGAATTTTGTGAATAAAGAAGCAATGCAGAGAGCTGCCTTTTTTTGTGAAGGCTGAATGGGCCATTGGTTCCTGGGTTGGGGTGGGAAGGGAGGGCCTGGGCTAGACCCTTCAGACCTGGGACGCCCGGAGCCCTACACATGCCTGCTTTCAGTCCAGGACCTACAAGCTTGTAGTGGAGAGTGACTGCCACTCTCTGCTTGGGGTCCCATCTTGGCTCCTTCCTGTTCGTTTCTTACCGTCTCCTTGAAGTGAGCTTTTCCATAAATATCCTGTAATCTTGTGGAATGATTCCATTCTTTTTCATTAGCTGCTGCCAAGTGAACCATGGCAATTGATTAGAGAGAAGGCAAAGGCAAGTGACAGCAGCGCTGGGTAATTTTGCGACCACCAGCTGAGCCTCCAGTTGTTGAGCTGGGTCAGGAGGACTGAGGGACCCCTGTCTGGGGGGAGAAGGTGGGGCTGTGAAAGTAAGGGTATACACGGAACACAGTATGTGTCCCCCCCTTGCCTGCCCCCACTGTTCTCCATTTCTTGATCAACAAGATATTTTGATAGTAGCCAAGAAACTTTTTTTTTTAAAGATTTATTCAGTTTATTACAAAGTCAGATATACACAGAGGAGGAGAGACAGAGAGGAAGATCTTCCATCCGATGATTCACTCCCCAAGTGAGCTGCAACGGGCTGGTACGCGCCAATCCGAAGCCAGGAGCCAGGAGCTTCTTCTGGGTCTCCCACGTGGGTACAGTGTCCCAATGCATTGGGCCATCCTCAACTGCTTTCCCAGGCCACAAGCAGGGAGCTGGATGGGAAGTGGAGCTGCTGGGATTAGAACCGGCGCCCATATGGGATCCCGGGGCGTTCAAGGTGAGGACTTTAGCCACTAGGCCACTGCGCCAGGTCCGAAACTTTTTTTTTTTTTAACTCTAGACTAAACTTATCCAGTGAACTAAATCCTTTATAGGCAAACATCGAACATTATTGTCCCCCATTTTGCTGATTGAGATGTAGGGCTTTTAGAAAGGTATTCAGTGGTCCCAGGAGGCACAGCTGAAATCCAGGAGGCTAGGACCACCTTGTTCTTAGATTTTTAACTCTGAAACTACTGGCTAACCAGGTAGGAAAAGAAAATGAATCACTTCTGTCAGCGTTCAAATAAGTTTTGTAGAAGTGTGCTAATATCTTTATGTGTTAGGTCTTCTTGTATTAGTGCGATGAGCATGATCTTATATGATTGTGGGACGTCACAAAGACGTTACAAGGTACGAAACAAATCTTGATGGGAGAATGTTAGTTGCCGTTCATTCACCCCATAACTCCACACTCCTGTCCCAGTACCTCCTCTGCCTGCCGACGTGTACACACACACACACACACACACACACACACAGACACTATCACTCACTCACAACATACCTTTTCTACTGCTTTTGAAAACTCTGGAATCCTGCTTCTGAGCATGTGTTGGGCGTTCTGCAAACGGTTCCTGGCACATGGAGTTAAAAGGCAATTTTATTTTGTGAAAAAAACTTTAAAACCACATTGTTGCTCCTGTTGCTTGTTGTCCATGAATTCTCTGGCAACCATTCCAGTGAACCCGAGCGTGCAACGTGCAGTTTGGGAAAGCACTCCCACGTCTCCTGAATCAACATGAGTTCAAGATATAGATTGTTTTGGTTAGGGGTTGTCATATTGGAAAGGAAACATTTTTGGGCATTTTGTATTGATTGGCTGGCCTGGTATCTTATAAAGGTAATATAGAGGTACTTCAAAAAGTATGTAGGAAGTGGAATTAGTATAATTTTATTTTGATACAATAAATGTGGAAAACCGTTAAGTGGGATCTTCAAAAAAAGCTTGCAGAAATGCAAATTATGAAATAACTGCATGAGTTTTCAAATATTTTTATAGCAAAGTGGACCTATTATTTAATTCCATGTTCTGCAAACTCTTTACACTCTAGATCTTTTTTCCTAATTCATTAATTCAATATGGTTTTGGTGTTTTTTTCCGGTGCATTTTGAAAGTTATGACCATTTCATCAATGTCAGTTCCTTTCATGTGACTCTTTACAAATGAACCAATCTCTGGTTAAATGCCTGTTGTAAGAACTTGAAAATGCAGAGCACACACAGACACACACACCATGCTCTGAACTTGGCCTGGCGGGGAAGAAAAGGAGCCTTGCTGGCTCTCCCTTTGCAGGCTTCTGGTTTGTTGAGCACATATTTCTTCCATGCGCCTTAGTGAGTATCCATTCCTTCTCACATTTAAAAAGGGAGATAAGCAGTGTTGACTCAGAATCCCACGGTACTTTCAAACCTTATTTCAGAAATTGTTTGTTTTGATTTTATTTGAAAGGCAGGGAGAGGACAGATTTCTTTCGCCATTCACTGGTTTACTCCCCAAATGTCCACAAAAACCAGGCATGCAGAATGAAGTCTGATCCTCCAATATGACAGGGTCCTTGAGGTATCACCTGCTGTCTCCCTGAGGGTGCACACGAGCCAAAAGCTGGAATTGGGAGTGGAGTAGGGACTGGAGGTGGGCACCCTGTCAGTACGGGATGTGGGTGTCCCAAGCGACATCTTAACTACTACGTCAGATGCAGGCCTTAAAACTGTTTAAAACCCAGAGAGAAAACACAAGCATAACAAAACCACCAACTGTGAAGCATTCTTTCCCTAAACTAAGCACTTGGTGTCATTTAACAACATTTGCTTTCTGCTTGTATGTTAAATTGTTGTATACTTGTGTATTTTGTCATTTTTGCCAAGACAAGAGGATAAATGGCATATAATTTACCCTTATCCCTAAATATTTTAGAATCACACAAGAAAACAACAGAGAACGTATTCAGGAAACTTAACAGTGGCATAACATTTTGTTGTAGAGTCTTATTTACATATTGCCTATTGTTTGATTGTACCAAATGATTTTTGTTTTTCAATTTTATTTTTTGCCTTTAGCTTTTAGATTTATTTATTTGAAAGAGATAAGGAAAGGGAGAGACAGAGAGAGAGAGGTCTTTTGTCTTCCAGTTCCCGCACCAGATGGTTGAACATTCAGTGTTGGGCCAGACTGGGCCACGCCAAAGCCTGGGGCCCAGGAACTCCATCTAGGTCTCCTGTGTGGTGCAGGGACCCAAGCTCACATCATCTTCTGTTGCTTTTCTAGAAGCAATAGCAGGGAACTGGATTGGGAGTTGAGAAGCTTGAACATGAACTGGAGCTGATGGGACTTCGGCATCATCGGCCGAGGTCTTATCGGCCGAGGTCTTACCGGCCATGTCACAACGCTGGCCCCCTCAAAAGCTTTTCATGACAATGTTTTTCAGACCAGGATCTGATTCAGGATAACCTATCTGTGAAGTCTGGGGCAAGTTTCTCTGCCTTTTTTTTTTTTTTCTTTCTTTCAGGCTGTGGTATTTCTGAAGAGTATAGAATAGTTGCTTTGTACAATGTGTCTCATTTTGGGTTTCCAGGGTTCCTTCCCTTGCACCCCTGGTTTACATGGTTTCCTAGCAGTACTACAATAGGTCCTGTGTCCCTGGCAGACCCCAATCAACTTACTGGGACTTGTGCGATATCAGTTTGTCCCATTGCTGGTCCCATGAACAAGAGGGATCCAGCCACCTTCTCTACAGTAAAAATATGTATGTATAGTTTGTAATTAATAATTAAACTATTGGTAGACACTGAAATATATAGATATCTTCTGCAAAAAAACATTTACCTGTTGATTCTTGAATCAAGTATTATGTTTATTGTGTAGAAAGCAAAAAAGTCCTTGTCTTATGAATGTTCCCTCATCCGAGTCACGGCACCAAATGTTAGTTATTTAAAACAGTTTGAGTTCTAGTTCATATGATATTATGATATTTTTTCATGCAGCTAATTCCCATAACCTGGTTCTTTACCGTGAGCTGAAAACACCAGAAGCAACGAGATATCTTAGGAGGTTTATTCCAGTGGGGCAGGAACAGGGGTGGAGGTGTTGGAGAGGCAAGGAGGAAAAGGGAAAGGGGAGGAGGGAAAGGGAGGCCGGAAGGAGAAGAGAGAGACAGAGCCGCACCTGGGGGCCTTTTTGTCTGCAAGGTGTGGGGGCTGGGATTGGGAGGGATTGAGGGCAGGCCCCAGGGGATTGGTGCCTGCAGGTGAATGCCTAGGGATGATTGGTGAGTGGGCAGGGTTGGGGAAGGGGCTGGAAGATTGGGGATGGGATTCTCAGGTGGAATGCCAGGTTACATCTGATTGGTGGATGGCTAGACCGGTGCAAATTTCGTGAGCTGTGAGGAAGAGGAAATGGCGTAGGGTCCAGGGTGGGATATTCGAATAACTCCTTACACCCTCCTTATTTGTCCATCCGTCTTTCCTTATATCCTTCCTTCCTTCCTCTTTTCCTTCAGCCACCCATTAATCCATCCATTTGTTTGTTCATCTGTTCGTCATTTTATTCATTTATTGTCTGCATGCTTAACATTCTTCTTCAAATTTAAACTTATACAGTCCATTCACTGTTGCCTATTTTTGTGTTTAAATTGTCCCTAGTAGGAGGGTGGGTGTGGGAGGAGCAGTATGATGGCTCAGCTGGCTAATCCTTTGTTTTCAAGCACTGGCATCCCATGAGGCACTGGTTCATGTCCCAGCTGTTCCAGTTCCCATCCAACTCCCAGCCAATGGCCTAGGAAAGCAGCGAATCATGGCCCAAAGCCTTAGGGATCCTGCAATGATGTGGGAGACCTGGAAGAAGCTCCTGGCTTCTGGTTTCAGATCAGCTCAGCTCCGGCTATTGCAGCTACTTGGGGAGTGAACCGGTGGGTGGAAGATCTTCCTCTCTCTTTTTCTGTCAATCTGCCTTTCCAATAAAAATAAACTATTTTTTAAAAATGTTCCCAAACTTGGCAGATAAACTCTTCTTTAAGCTGGTTCTTGTGTCTTTTTTGTTTTGTTCTCCTTATTAAAAAAAACTTCCCCTTACATATTGGTACAAAAAGATCTTCCACACTCATCTCAGTCCCATCCCATGCCTCAAGCCAGTCAATTTTTTAAGAAGTCTTCAGTCAAATGTGTCTCGTTTTGGAGTCTAGCCTTTAGCAGCCATGATTTGAATCCTAGGTTTGTGTATTTCGGCTTCCAAAAAGCAGGGCAGAGGATTGTCATTTTCACAGAAAATGACAATTTCACAGAAATGGTGTCTGTAGAGAAATTTTACTCAAGAAAACGTTTAATTTAAAACTTCTGAAAAGATAGAATCTGTGATACACTATTATAACCCTGTAAACTGGTAAACTTTTCAGGAGAACAGTTGTAAAGTATCACAGGAAAAAAGTCCTAGAGCTTTATCCTGAGAAAATTATCAGAGATTTCAGAAAGATAGGTATCTTATGAGTTTATGGTACAGAGCAGCAAAAAACTGGGAGTAACAAATATGCTGAAGTTGTATAATAGAATCCCATTCCGTGTGGAAGACTACTCAGAGTCTGTGTGGTGAAAGCAAGTTGTAAAACCTTATCTATAATGTGATATCAAGTGTGTGCCTGCTGTCTGTATGGTGCTTTTATTTTTTCCTGAGCATTCATATTTTTCTGTGATAATTTTGTGTATCTTCCCCTCATCAAATTTAAGGAACGTTTTCAAGCATAAAAACAAGTTGAGATGGTTTTATAGTGAGCCTCTGTCCATACAACATATGTGTAGCGTCTGTTCTGTCAGTGATTGAAATACTTTATGAAATGGAAAGCCAGACTTCCTCTCCTTCTACCCATCAATCTATTTTGAACCATTTCAAATAAATTATGAGCATTAATACACTTCTGAAATATTTCCACCATGGATAGTGTTAAAGAGTTTCGCATGTGTTTGCAGTTTTTTTTGTTTTAAAAATTTTTTTTGCTTGTACTGGAAAGGTATGGGGTATGGCGGTGGCAGCTGTCTTGCCTCTCATGGTTCAAGTCCCAAATGCTACAGCAGGTGGACATGGGCCAGGCTGAAGCCAGAAGCTGGGAATTCCATTGGGACCCAAGTGTCCGTGCCATCACCTGCTGCCTTCTACAATACACATTAAGGGGAAGGCTAGAATCAAGGGTGGGGCTCGGACCTAAACCCAGGCACTCCAGGTTTTGTTTCAAATTTATGTGCAGTGCAGTGCACCTGTCACTGCATTGTAAGAGACGTAGAGGTCTCTTCCAGAGAGCAGCTGGCTGTGAGCTGTAAATTTTTCTTGTCTTCCTGTGTTTGGCTTTTCTGAGGCTGAGTCTGGGGCCAGGACTGGAGATTAGATTTATTCATCCTTCCCAGTTACACCTGCTTTTGTTTTTGCTTTGCCATGTGTGTATTTTCTAACTTATTTACCTACATCCTCCTCTTCTTTTTTTTTTTAAGAAAAGCAATTTTTTTTTGTGCTTTAAAAAGCAAGCAGGGGCTCGGCAGCGTGGCCTAGTGGCTAAGGTCCTTGCCTTGATCCCTTATGGCCGCTGGTTCTAATCCCGGCAGCTCCACTTCCTCTCTATCTCTCCTCCTCTCAGTATATCTGACTTTGTAATAAAAATAAAATAAATCTTTAAAAAAAAAAGCAAGCAGAAAAAATCTAAAGAACTGCAGTGTAGAATTTTGTACTTTGTTGAGTAGATATTGGACTGTTTTAAGCTTGATGGTGGTTTGAAGTCATAAAATAGAAGAAGGAAAATAAAGAGTATAGCTCTGAAAACTTTGGGCCCTCTGGAAGGGTGCTGAGGTGAGTTGTGTTTCAGACATGCCTCTCACGTCATGCACAGCAGCACTTTGTGGGCTCAGCATGGGTCTCTGAAACCTGTGCTATTGACCTAGCTTTCCTTGGGCCGAGCCTTAGTGGCGGTTTAGGTTGTGTGTGAAACCTGCAGATTTAGTGACAGTGCACTGTTTATTTCTGTTTACAAACTGCCTTCAACAGCAAAACGAGAAAACACACACACACACACACCCTATTATAAGTACAAATACCAAAGGTAAGAAAAAAAGTTCTTTTGGTAAATTCCAAATGAGCTGGGACCCAAAGGAACTGTTTAGGAATAAGTATAAGCAAGGAGTAGCAGTGGCAGACTCCTGTGGTTGGCAGGCCTCGCTCCCAGCTGTGCCAGAGAGGACGGCCCGTGCCCAGCCCCAGGGCCAGTGTCCAGATCGGGCCATCTGAACAGATGGGCTG
Organism: Ochotona princeps; assembly: GCF_030435755.1. Classification (NCBI taxonomy): domain Eukaryota; kingdom Metazoa; phylum Chordata; class Mammalia; order Lagomorpha; family Ochotonidae; genus Ochotona; species Ochotona princeps. Next base: position 52,796,502 of record NC_080836.1, read on the forward strand.
ACAGCAGCTTGGTTGCACTGGTGTGATGTGTTTGATATGTTGATATGTTGAACCAGGTGAATCTGTATGTGGTCTTTTTTTCCTCTGTCTGGGAGATATGGAAATCTCTGAAAGCCTGTTTGCAAACCTGGACTCTCTGATGATCAGCTGATATTACGGAACCACCTTAAGTATGCAATAGGAAAGAACCAGAATTCTTCAGACATAAAACATAAACTCCCCACACTCCCTTTTTTTGTCTTCATCTCAGTTTTAGGAAAGACACTAATTTCTCTATTTTAGATTTTAAAAAAAGCCTACCAAACTTAATTGTTGTCTGAGTGTTGGATGCCAGATCGATTTTGGTTCAGAACTGTCCCACATTGTAAATATTGATGGCAGAGAAGATAAAAATGTTAAAATTTGTCACAATAGGAATCATCAGTAATACTTTGTATAGGGGAAAAATCAGTGTGAAGTAGAAATCTAGGAAAAGGTATAATCTAGAAAGTTATATAAAAAGGTTTTATTAGATATAATTTATCAATATAATATTTAGTGCTTCAGTGAAGACTAAATGTTATCTTATGAGCCAATGGGTCCCTTTTTCTGTACCTTGCATTTCTGTTGCCTTTTTTTTCCAATTTGTTTATTTTGCTTGACAGAGTTACACAGAGAGAGGGGAAGAGACACATAGATTTGCCACCTGCTGATCCACTTTCCAAATGGTTACAATGGCTGGAGCTGGGCCAGTCTTAAACCTGGAGCCAGAAGCTTCTTCCAAGCCTTTCAGGGACCCAAGGCCTTGAACTATTCTCCGCTGCTTTATCAGACCATTAGCAGGTAGCTGGACAGGAAGTGGAGCAGCTGGGACATGAACTGGCACCCATCTGGGATTCCAGGGACACAGGCGGAGGATTAGCATGCTATGCCACTGCATCAGCCCCTGTTGCCGACTTTTTACTGATGAATTATTTGCCTGTATTTTCATTGTAAGGGTGGTGCTGTAATGTTTTCCTCTTGGATACACCAAAGAAGATTTACTGTTTGCAAATCCTCTCAATGCTTAAATATACTGATAGATGCAATAGATATAAAAATGAGATATCTTAGATACACAGCACTTAGTCCTGGCCCAGTTTCTGTGATTTTTCTCCACACTGGTGCTTAGGAATGACATCTTTTCAGCATAGCAACAGCTGCCTTCACTGAAACATTTCAGGCTTGTACTTTCCAGTGCCCACTGTCTTGGTGCCTACCTTGCTATGGCTTCCCCACATGGCCTTTCCCTGCCCCTTCATTCTGCGGGTCCTGCCTGAGTTATCAAGACAGCTGCATGTGGAGTTTTCCTCTTTCCCAGGGGAGCGCTCTCACACAGGATCTCCATCATTTTAGGTCAGTGGTTTTCAAAGTGTGATCCTTGGATCAGCTGCATCGAGTGCCGCCTGGAAACTGGTTACAGCTTCAGCTTCCTGGGGCTCAGGAATGTGTGCGCTTTAACCAGCTTTCCAGTTGTTTCTGGGGCCCAGTAGAATTTGCAAACCACTGCTTAGGTCTTCTCTAGCCAATCAGGTGCAATAAGCTCAGTATGGAAATATGAGGTGCTTGTTATGCGTCTTGCTCCTGGTGGATTTCCAATCCTCCATTCCATCCCATGCAGGTGACAGGCATTATGATGGAGCTGGCTCAGCAGTGACAGGCATATGTAAAGCTTCAGGCCACACCTTCCAGTCCCAGCCCTTGGCCACTCTGCCGCTAACCTGACTTCCCAGCTTGGAGTTTTATTTTCTACCCTGGCCTTTCTCACTCCCCTATTTCTACTTTCTGACTTCTGTGTCCTTGCTTGCATTCTTTTTTTTTTTTTTCTTAAGATTTATTTATTTTCGTTGGAAAGTCAGGCACACAGAGAGGAGGAGGGACAGAGAAGAAGATCCTCCATCCACTGACCCACTGCCCAAATGGCCACATTGGCCGGAGCTGAGTCAATCTGAAGCTAGGAGCCTGGGGCCCCCCAACCTGCCATCCCAGGTACCCTATGTGGAGCAGGGCCCCAAGGCCCTGGGCCATCCTCGACTGCCTTCCCAGACCACAAACAGGGAGTTGGATGGGAAGAGGGGCCACTGGGACAAGAACCCAGAATCCCATGCAGGATCCTGGTATATGCAAGGCGAGGACCCCAGCCACCAGGCTGCTGTATCAGACCCCTTTGCTTGCATCTTTCCTGTACTAGGAACACCTTGCCTGGGCAAATGTCTTTCATTCTTCAGCTTTACTGTCTTCCTTCTTCATGGAGCATTCTCAATTCTATGAGCATAATTTTTCTCATTCTCTTCTGAATTTATCCCACTAATGTGACATGATTAAAATTGCATTGTGGCTTCAGCGTTCTTGTAGGAAATTTGCATGAATATGCCATGTCTTTTCATCAGGCAAGTGGGACTGACCGTAGTACTACAACACAAGGTTGTTGAGAGGATTCAATGGGGTAATATTTGTAAAGTATGTGGAAGAGCACTTGACACATAGGAAGACTTGGATAACTGTTGACTGTCAACTGTGTCTTTATAGGTGCCATGTTTTAAACACTCATGTGTGCATGTGAATCAGTGTATGTATGGGCTGGTTGTATTTATTTGACAGGCAGACAAACAGAGAATCTGCTGGTTTGTTCTCCAAATGTCTACAATATCCATGGTTAGGCCATGCTCAGGCCAGGAGCTGGGCACTCAGTCTGGGCCTCCCACATGGGCATAAGAATCTGGAGTATGTGAACCAGCTCCTGCTGTCTTGTCTTTAGGGTGCACGTTAACAGGAAGCTGGGTCAGAGGTGGAGGAACTGGGATTTCGAGCCAGGAACTCCTATTGGGGATGTAAATATCCTCAAGCAGTATCTTTTAAATTTTTTTTTCTTTAACGTTTATTTGAAAGGTAATGTGACAGAAAAAGGGAGAGAAAGAGCTACCTTCTATCTGCTCATTCACTCCCCAAATCACCTCCATGTTCAGCTCTGGTCTAGGCCAGAGCTTGGAACCCGGAACGCCATCTGGGTTTCCCATGTGAGTTGTAGGAGCCCAGTCGTTTGAACCATCTGCTGCTGCTTTATCAGGGGCATCAGGGAGCTGGATTCTAAGCAGAACAGCTAGGACTTGAACTGGCACTCATTTTTAAAATAAAATTTTATTTATTTGAAAAGCAGAGTTATGGGGGTGGGAGATTCATAGTGGAGTGGGTGGAACAGGGTCTTCTACCTGCTGGTTCACACCTCAAACATCTGCAATGACCAAAATTGGGCCAGCCTGGAACTCCATTCAGGTCTTGTCTCATGTTTGGGGGCCCAAGTACTTGGGTTTCTTTAATAAAGATGTTGGATCAGAAACGAGCAGCTGGGGCATAAACCAGCACCTATATGGTTTACTGGTATTGTAGACAGCAACTTAACTTGCTACAGCATAAGCTGGCCCCTTGAACTGATGGTCCAGAGGTGGGAAGCCAGTGCCTCAGCGTTGGCCCTATAAGTAGATCTTCTGCACCAAACATCTACTCCTGAACATTTTAGTGAATTGATGCTTAGGACCTTATGCTACATCTACTGTCGGCAGGAAGGAGAGAGCCCTAGCAAGGGCCAGGGTGAATATGCATGTGCAGCCCCACACATGGTGTCATTGACATCCCTGTCACAGACTCTCAAGACAAGGGCTGTCTCAGCATCCTGGTCCTTGCCACCATGCCAAGCAAGTCCCACTACCACTGTCACCCTGAATTTGGTCAAAATCTTCCCAGTACTTCTGTTTTCTCCAGCACAAGTCTCCATTTGCTAGATCAGGAATTAAGGCTCAGAGCGGATGAACAACTCAGCTGATGGAAGTAGGATCCTTCCTTGGGGTCTTCCTCAGCAGCCTCACAGCACCAGGCCCCGTGCCTTGTTTGCAGTAAATGCTGCAGTATTTGCTCCTTAATACTAGATTCCATTTTGTGGTGGACTTGTCTCTTTTCGCCTTCCTCTTGGAGAGTGATTTGGTATTAACATCCCCTGGCTGGCTGTGTTTTGCTCTGACCTGTGAGCAGGGTAGAATATCTGTCTTTTCTCTATCACAATAAACACAGTCACAGGCTTGCACTCACTCTTCCTTCTTGTCCTGACTGTAAGGTACCTGGTATGTGTATATATTCACTTGCTTTTGTAGCTGTGTATGGCATGCCATTTATGCTTCAGGAATTTTAAACATTTTGTGGTGCCATGCTTTTACTTCATACCACATATATAAAGCACCTCTTTGAATTTGGAAATATATCATTTAAAATAATGCATCATTTTACTAGATAATTAACATAGCTGTCATCCAGGAGGTATATATCGAATAGCTCACTTATCTGTTTCCTACAAGACATTTCTGTTTTGGGAAGCTGATAATTCTGAACACTCCAAGGTAAAATGCTTTATGAGGGTAGAGAAAATTGGACACATGATGAGCAAATACAGAAATTAATGAGTAGGCATGCATCACTGATAGTATGTCTGCAAATAACTGAAACATTATGGTAGATGTTGGTGGGCAGCATCCACCAGCATGGCTTCTGCTGGGCCCAGGCGGAGTTTAGAAAATTCCCTGTGGGAGGACATATGTTCTCACAATACAGGAAATGCACTCCCATTAAGGCCAACATCACTGTAGGGTATTTTTTTAGATCACTGATGTGCAAGCAGAAACTCCCAATCTTGTTTTACTATTTGGTCTTGTAGCATTTTAGCAGTTTTGCTGGGTTACATATTGACCTGTTGGTTGGCTTGCCATATGAGCATTATTGCAACTGTTATTTCAGTGTTTCATTAAATAGGGATTGATCTCAGTATATTGAGCAATAAACATTTCTATTAGTTAATATTTGTTCTCCAGCCATGCTCTAAATATTGTGCTGGAATCAAACCAATTAATATATTCCTGTAAAAATGCTATGCCTTGGTTAACTGACACTGTACAAAAGCCAGGCACTTGCTCCAGGAAGAGAACATAATATGCAGCACGAATTGAATTCCTGAGAAACTCCAAGCCTAATAATAGAACAATTGAAAAATTGGACTGTCCATAAGTATTTTAGGTAGTTTTAAAATAGATGTGATTGGCTCTTAGTCTTCAAAAATAGAATTCTCTCCCTAGGACACTAAAAAGGTGTCTAGAATTTTCTTTATCCTGTGTTGAAGACAGGAAACCACTGACATGAAATTAGCCAAGGAATTAGACCATGTTAGCCATTTTGTTTTCCCTGAGGTTTGTTTCCTACTCCTGGTTAGGATCTGCAGCCTCCATTTGAGCGATATGACCCCAGCTGCTAGTACAGCTTTTGAAACAGTTGAATTCTTGGCAGGTTCTTTAAATGTAACCTGTAGCTGCCTGTGCTGGGTGGGGTGCCCCTGGTACACACAAAACAAATCTCATATTCTGGAGGGCAGGGTCTGTGTCTAAAGGTGTGTTTTCTGGACCCTAGATAGCACCCTGCCACAGGAGGCAACCCTGCAAGTTCATGATGGGTAGCTGAACCCAATAAGGAGCCTGACGATCACATTTCAACGTTCCCTCCTTTTGTTAGATTCTCTTAAAAAGCTTTTGCTCTTCCTGAATGTAAGGAGAGAGTGCAGTTTAGTCTGTTTCTCAGCCTGTTCTTGACATTTGGCTGATAGTTTGGGTTCTGAGTAAATCACTGTGCCTTTGAATGAAGGGTTCCCTTCTGTAGCAGCCAGGAAGGATTTTCCTGGCCACAGCTCTTTTCTGGTTTGTTTTTGATCAAATTTCCAAAACAAGAGGTCAGGATGCTTTTTCTCAACACTGCTGATGTCAGTTGTTGACTGATTTGTTACCTGAGGATAACTTAGGCGTCTTAAATGGTGTGAGACTGCCAGAATTTTAATGGCTTGAGAGTGTGACCCCTGTGCTCGGTACTATTTTCCAGGAACCTGGTGCTTGATCAAAATCACTGTATCAGAGAAGCCACGCTGCTAAGCGTCTGAGAGCATCTGTTAAAGAGGGCCAGACACTATGGCTACCTTGCTCCTCCAGAGATATTATATTCCACGCTGAATCATTTCAACTCACCATTAAAAAAAATTTTTTTTTACTTAATTATTTGAGACGAAGGGGAGGGAAAATGTTTTCCTGTCCACACCCATTTGCCAGGGCCAAAGGCAGGGGTTGGGAACCTGGAAACTCAGTTCAGGTCTCCCACATGGATGGCAAGAACCCAGTTAACTACGGCCATCACCAGTGTCTGCAATATCAGAACGCTGGGCAGGAATCGGGAGCTGCTGCCAGGGATGAAACCTAGAAACTTGCATGTGACATGGGAATCTCAGCCAGGTGAAATGCCCCCACCCCAGCTCATTATCAGCAACCCCAAAAAGCTCGACAATGAAAAAAAGTTAATAAATATGGGAAGGACCTGAATAGACATTTTTCAAAAGAAAAAATACAAATGGTCAACAGATGTATGCAAAAATGTTAATATTGCTAGCTATCAAGGAATTGCAGTTAAAACCATGATTAGATATCCCCTCACCCATCAGTATGAGTCTTGAGGATGGAGAGAAAAGGGAAATTTTTTTGCACTGCTGGGAATGTATATTAGTGCAACCACTGTGGAAAACAGTGTAGAAATTTCTTTAAAAACTAGAGATGAAATTGCCGTGTGATCCAGTAGTACCACTACTGGGTATATACCCGAAAGAGATGAACTCATTGTATTAAAGAGCTATTTGTATTAGCATGTTTATAGCAGTACCTTTTTGTAGTAAACAAAATATGGAATCAACCAAAGTGTACATTGTCAGATGAATGGATAAAGAAAATTTGTGTGTGTACACTGGATTGTTATTCAACTAAAAAGAGTGGAGTCCTATTATTTGCAGCAAGATAGGTGGAACCAGACATCATGTTAAGTGAAATAAACCAAAGAAAGATCAATATCATATGTTCTCCCTTACATGTGGGAGCTAAAATGCATTGAAATAACTCAGTCTGAACACAGACCATTGGGATAGGAGGGGTAAAGACATTTGCGTAAAACAAAGTAGGGTAGGCTGGATTCATTAATTAAGATAAATATAGTAATATGTAATAATAGGGGGTGAAGGGTATTTGAGAAGTATATATAAATTTATATAAGTATAAATTTATAAAACAATTTTTGTTTTATAAATTTAAGGCTATTCTGAAGGAAAATGCTGTAAACAAACACAAGGGAAAAATAAAGCAGAGAAAGAAAGGGCAGTTAGGAATGGTGGAGCAGGGCTGAGGTAGTTGCACGTTTTTATGAATGCATCAGGATTGGCCTCACTGAAGCAGTGAGCCTCAAGTAAAATCTTCAAGGCAGAAAGGGAGAGAGCCATGTACATTTCTGGGAGAATAGTGTTCCAGGTAGTAGGAACAGGCCCTGCCAGGCCAGCACATGCCTGGAATATTGGAGAAATGGCCAAGAGGCCATGATAACTGGAGTGGAACGATCCAGGGAGGTAAGTGGCCTTGGGCCTTGAAGGCAGTAGTCAGCACTTCGGATTTGACTTGGGAAGAAATGGTAAGCAACTGGGAGTCTTGAGTTGGGAAGTAAAATTGTTTGGCTTGGCTTTTATAACAGTCATTGTGAATACTCTGTTGAAAGGATGACATGAGGCAGGCGTAGGGACAGGAAGACCGTTTAGGATCCATCGCAGTAATGCAAGTGAGGGATGCGTATAGCTGTGGCCGGAGGTAGAGGCACTGAAGGTGCTTGGATTAGTGGAGCTCAGTGGATTTGCCCATTTGTGATGTAGAGTTGAGGAGGGTTTCCATGGAAGTAATGGATGACCAGGCAGAGCGGGTTTGTGAGCAGATGGAGAGTTTGTATTTGTGATAAGCCGTGGGCAGTGAGAATTGCCCACCTAAAAAAAAAAAAAATTGTAATGCGACACAAATAGCAAGTGTTCACCCACAAATAATGGATAAATAAAATGTGTGTGTGTGTGTGTGATGTCATATTATTAAGTCTTAAAGAGAATGTAATTTCTGATTTCTGATACAGTTTCCAACAAGGGTGGATTTTACATTTTGCCAGGTAAAATAGTCTTAACACAAAAGAACAGTTATTGCATGGCTTCCCTTATAAGAGCATATAAAGCAGGTAAATTCTGAGAGCGCAAATGGCCTGGAGATTTCCAGTGGCTGAGGAGAGAAGGGAGCAGGCAGTCATTTGGGATGGTCATGGCTGGTGATGAGAGCTGCATCCCAGTGTGAATGTACTGAATGTACTGAATTGTGTGCTTAATGTGGCTAAAGTAGCAGTTGTTATGTTCCATTAAAAAAATAATAGTGCTACTTCTAAACGTTAAGGAATGCTAAGGGTTATATATTACATTGGGCAAGATATTTACCCTGAGAACTATAAAATATTACTGGAAGAAATTAAAGACATAGAAAGATGTCAGAATATTTGATTTTAAGATTCCAGGTTTCCCAAGATTGGTGTGTAGATTTGCTATATTCCTAAATCAGAGCACCAGTTGGTAGGCAGATTGTAAAACATATGTAGAAATGCAAAGGACCTGAAATAGCCCAAACAGTTTTGAAAAACAAGAACTGCGCTGGGTGAGTCATAGTACTATTTCATTTTGCTGCAGAAATCAAGATAGTGTAGTACTCATTTTTAGACAGACTAGAGAGCCCAGAAAGAGGCCCATTCAGATTTGCTTACTAGCGTTTTGGCAGAAGTGCAGGGCAATTCAATGGGGAAGGAACAGAATTTTGTCAACAAGTGATGCCAGAAGAATTAAAGCCTATATGAAAAAGGAAGGAAGGAACAAGGGAGGGAGGGAGGCAAGAGAGAGAGAGGAAGGAAAGGAAGAGATGAGTGAATAAAGGAAGAAAGAAAAAGAAAGGAAAAGAAAGAAATAGATTGATCTGGAGGACTCCCAGGAAAAAAGGGAAAGAAAGAGAGAAAATTAAAAATGACAAAATAAATCTGGAGGACTCCTAGGCCAGGGAAATGTGTTGGAGAGCAGCAATAGGGCTGTGTGTCTTTGCAAGCCAGTCCAGCTCAGCAGGTACAGAAGAGGAGTAGACAGAAAAATTGGGATTTTTTTCAGGATTGTGGTTTTTCCCAAATATCCTGAAATAAAAACAGAACTGTGGAGTTGAGGATGGTTGTAAAGGCAGGATTCTGTGATTTTCGTGGAATTCACCCTAGGCGAGGAAGGCAGCATTGATGTCAGAGAAGGTACAGCGTGACCAGGTGGAGGAGCAGGTGATTTTGGGTCACAAGATTACTGCTTCCTGACAGGAGGGCTTCTTCACAGATTCACCTTAACGTCCGAGGTCGTGACTAATAGAATCTGGGATTTGTCGGTTCATCTGGCTGCGAGCAAGATAGTTCTTGAGAACGTAAGGAAGCTTAACCCAGTGAATTTCACCAGGATGTCCCTAATGGGGAGTCAGTCTACCAGCAAATGTAGCAGTCAAGTATTTATGAGAACTGGAGAACTGGTTTTAACTTCTATGTCTTAAACATAAAGTGTGCCTTTTGAATAATATCTAGCTTTCATTAAAAATGAAGGCACTTAAAAAGTTTCTGTACAGCAAAGGAAACAATTAAAAAAGTGAAGAAGCAACCAACAGAATGGGAGAAAATTTTTGCATTCTACACAAGTGACAGGGGACTAATATCTAGGATCTACAAAGAGCTTCAGAAACCCAGGGATAGTGAAAAAACAAACCCTGTAGCAAAATGGGCAAAGGAAATGAACAGACATTTCTCAAAAGAACAGATTCAAATGGCTAACAAACATATGAAAAGATGCTCAGGCTCTCTAGCCATCAGAGAGATACAAATGAAAACCACCTTGAGGTACCACCTAACTCCTGTGAGACTAGCCTATATTCAGAATTTGAAAAAGACTGCTCAGGAAATTGTGAACATCTGTTACCAGACATTGACTGAGTATGATGAGCACTTGACTCAACTTGAGAAGGATATTTGTATGGCTAAAGAAGCAGCTTTGGAGGAAGCAGAATTAGAAAGCCTGGACCCTATGACTCCTTGCCCCAACACACCTCAGCCTCCTGATTTGTATGATATCAGCACATTCCTCAGTATGTCTCGAGATGCCTCTGTATATCAAGATGAGAGCAATATTTCTGTCCTGGATAAGTACAATTAAGAAGCTAGCTATAAAGTATAGGGGTAAATAGAGAAGTGACTATGTCTTGAAAAAAGTTGGGAAGTCTTGTCTTCTAGAGATCATTATTAAGCTGATTGTTGGAAGAATTAGGGACTTGCCAGATGGAAAAGTCCAGGCAGAATGTAACACAAAGTGAAAAGGCCAAAATCTAGGAATGACAGAGTGTGTTCCTAGTTTGTTTGTTTGTTTGATTGTACTGCCTTTGTTTCAGGAAGAATTTAAGGTAATTTATGTTCCAGTCTTTTCATACTGGAGTGGTTAGAGATGAGACTCAAAGATGGCAGGAAGTATATTATCAAGAGTTTTGTAATTGATGCGTGAATATGAATTTTATATAATGGAATAACGAACCCAAGAGGACTGATAATCAGATTTGTTGTGAATTTTCTGTATATTGAATGAATGAAGATAGAAATTGAAGATTAATATGTACATTTACATGATTTCATTTTTGTAAAAGGCAAAAGTGCATTTATGTGTGTTTATATATACTTGTACATACAAAGGAAAATGTTTCAAAGGATATACTTTAACTTGTTCACAGTGATAACCTCTGGGGAATGGGATTAGAGGGAAGGGGATTTACGTGGATGTCTGTATACTGGGTGGGATATTGTGCTTTTATTTCTGTATTTGAATTTTTAATAAATATGTATTATTTATAATAAAAAAAAAAAGAAAATGAAGGCACTTAATTCCCAGGAAGCTAGGTAGACAGGGTTTAAGAGTGTGGGCTCTAGAATTAGTGTAGATTCAGATCCTGGTTCCACTACTTATTAGCTGTGTGGACAAGTGACTTAGTCAAGCCTTAGTTTCCTGTCCTATAAAATGTAGATAATAATAGGGCATGCTGTTGTGAGGGCCAAGTGAGCTCATTCCCAAAAGTCCACGCGGCCTGGAGGCTCTCGGCCAACGTGAATTGTTATTATTTTCATTCTAGCAACTCAAATGAGGCACTCCCCGTGTTTCTGCTCTCCTCTGTGGCTTGTCCACACAGATTTCAGCTTTCTCTTTTTAAGACTTGGAAATAATTAGCTGTTTATGTCATCCTGTATAAATGTACTGTTATCCAAACTTTTTTAAAAAATGTGTTTCTTTGGAATGAGTTAGAGGGAGAGATACACAGAGATCTCCCATCTGTTGGCTCGCCACCCCAGTTGGTCACGACAGCCAGGTCTGGGCCAGCTTGAAGCCAAGGGCCAAGAACAACTTCCGGACTGCAATGTTCATGTAGGGGTCCAACCCTGGAGCTGTCATCGTCCATTTTCTCAGGCCATCAGCAGAGGGCTTGATTGGAAGTAGAGCAACCAGGACTTGAAATGGTGCCATTGGATGCAATGTCACAGGTGGTGGCTTTACCTGCTGCAGCCCAAGTCCAGCCTTTGCCAGGCCTTTCATATCCATGTTCCCTATGGTGTTTTCTCATTCACATTTTAAAAAATTCTCTTTTCACACACCAACAATATTTTGTCATTCATTTACACTCAGTTTGTGTTACAAACTGGAATAGTTCATCTCTTTTTTAAACTTCATGTTTCTCCTTCTTTTGTGCTCTTCTGCAAACTGAGATCTGTTCCCACTGAAGACTTGCAACCACATGGGTTCATTTTGATTGCTTGAAGGAATAATATGGAGCTGTTTTCTCATGTCAGACTGGTGGCCATAAAGAGGAGTGCTAATGCCCCATACTCAGGAGGGCTGGCATAATGGACACATATGCTCCTGGTGCAAGTCTAAGAGGAAATGGCCTTGTGGGAGGTCGTTTGGGGGAGTGGCAAGATCGTCAAATGAAATGCCCGCTGTCTGAACTGGTGTAAGGAGGTGGCTGGAGAGTGCATGGATGTGTGTTTAGTGGGAGTTGTAGGCGACAGCGCTGGGCTATCTACTTGCTTGGAATCTGAGGGATCAGTCAGGGAAAACAGCTTCCGGATGTGTCTTGTTTCATTGCAGATTGACAATTCACCTCTCTGTCTAGTTTTAGGCAGAGAACCTTGAAAGTTTTCTGACATGTTTTTGATACTGTCTGCCTCAGCTCTGCTAGCAGGTTGTCCATGGGCCAGCATTTCCTTCTCCTCTGTCGCTGCCACCCCCACAGCCCCCTCCCCACATTCCCTCATTTCTTCGCTGCCACGAGGCTCTGCCTGTTTGTGCTATGATGGAAATGTGAATTCCACAGCGGAGTTTCTCTAGGTCTTAGCTGATAGCTGAGGAAACGTTACAGACATTTGAAGGCAACTTGCTTGCATTTATTTGGGCATTAGGCACCTTTTAGTTTCTGTTAGGAATAAAAACAGTACTTTTGATTTCAAGCCAACAGTGGTTTACGATTTTGCCTTTGTTTAGCTCTTACTGCACGTCTAGTCACTATAATGGAGAGGCACTGCGTTTGCTCAAGTGTGTGAAAACATACCAGGTACCCATCACCAGACCTGGGGTGCTGGTAGAGATAACATCTTGCCCTGCCTTACAGTGGATTCCCCCACCCCCCTCATTTGCTTGAGCAAGCACATAAAGATTCTGGAATGTTTACCCACAGCCACTTGTCAGGATCAGAAGGAAGAAACATTGTCCTTGTGAACAACTGTATACAAAGAGAGAAAATCACCTGTTTATCTTAGCAGGGTCTGCAGAAGTGGGAGACAGGTTCCCCTGAGCCTGTTCCCTCCGGCTCTGGAGTGGCCAGTGCCCCGTGACGGGCCTGCTCCGCCCAAGAACACTCAGACCTGCTCTCTGAGTCCTCAAACAGGCCCTTTCCTGCACTGCTCCTCCTCCTCGGCCAGCCATCTGTCCATCTGTACAATCTCTGTTCTCAAGGGTGCATTACCTCTGGAACACAGTTTTCAGAAACACATTTTAGGGCTTTACAAACCTCTCAAAAATGAAAACGGCTTTTTGGTTTTTGGTCTTTCTCATCCTGGTAGCTGAGGAAATCTGTTTGAGGTGTGGGGCGTATATATTTTCATCTCTTGCAAAGGAATAGTTAATAATCCCCTTCCTTTTAATATATTACAAATTCAATAGTAAGTAGGAGATGATGCACAGAATTTACTTTTATTAAAGAAAAAGTATTTTATACAGAATTAGTATTTACTTTTACTTGACAGTAAATATTTGTGGTGAACAACATGATGCAATTTGATGCATTGTAGACATTAGGAGCCGGCAAGATCATGCTAAGTAACACATGTGTTACCTCAGAATTCTAGTTTTTTGTACTTAAGCCACTTAAAGTCTATTGTCTGCACAGCTGTCCAATAGACAGTGGATTGCCCTAGCTGAGGGCAGCTGGGCTGGCAGAAGGTCTCTGAATTTAACTTTGCCTGTCCAACGAAAATGCTGTGTCCTTTAGCCAGCCTTTCTTCAGTCTCCCTCAGGTTGATTTGATTCAGCTTCTGGATCACAGTGAGTGGAATCGTCTCTGACGGAATCATTCATTAGCTTCAGACAATTCAGTCTCACTTTTTGCCTTACCTCAAGGACTTCCTTTACACAGGACTGCCTCAAACTGCTTTTGCCACGACTTCTGTCATCTGGGTCTTGCAGCCACTCCCACTTCCCTTCCCTGGCTTCAGTACCAACCTTGGTGAACTGTTCCATCCTGTCTTTGGCCCTCTTCATCATCCCGAGTGCATGTGTTGTGCACTGTCATGACCTCTGAGCCAGCTGCAGACACCCATCACCGACACCTCTGCCATCAGCCCCACCTCCCGCCAGCCAAGTGCTGGTGAAAGCTCAGAACTGTTCTCCCTTCCTGAGGCTAGCCAGAGCCTTGCTGTCTGCCAACGGTAAATCTTGCTGCATCTCCCACCACCCAGAGTCTCTTCCTGCTTGTCCTCCACATGGGCACTCCCTCCTGGACTTGATTCCCAGCCAGCCTGTGCCCCCACCATGCACCTGAGAGCTCTCCTCCCAGTTGTTATCTCACAGCCTTTTCTTTTCCCTATTGTGTACTCTGTGGCTTTGTGCCTCATCCAGCTCATCCATCCATCCATCCTTCCTTCCTTCATCTCTCCCTTTCTTCCTTCCTTCATCTCTCCCTCTCTTCCTCCCTCACTTTTTTCCACTTTCTCCTTCTCTCCCTCTCTCTTTCCCACTTTCTCTCCTTCCTTCCTCCCCTTTTTGTTGAAGAACTATCAACGTGGCTATTCATAGGTTTGGTTTTAATAATGTTGTGCCCGAAATTAAACTTGGTATCAGAAGACAAACATTTACAGCAGCAAGGAGCCCAGCTAATGGAATTGCTGAGTTCAAAGTTGTAAATCAGGCCCGTCAACTCCAGAGCATACTGGAAGTCATCTGAACACCCAGACACCATGCAGTGAGGGAAGATTGCGCCCATGGGACAAGATATTGGGCGCCTGTATAGTGAGTGCACAGCCTGGTTTTGCCCCTGTGATGGCAGGATGGAAGGCAGGTGCATCCCAGGAGCTTGGGGCTGCCTCTGTCCTCCACAGATGCTTGCCTTGGTTTTCACCAAGTAGGTTGTACTTGATTTCTGTCTTTCACTCAAGGAATCACCAACTCTTCCTGTTATTTCCTTAAAATATTATTGAAATAATGATTATAGAAGTGGCTGCAATTAGGCTTTAGAAATACACAATTAATCACCTGTACACTCTGTTGCATGGATAATACCGGGCTTTTGTAGATAACTTCAAAGAGCAAACACAGTAGATTTTGTCAGTCAGGATCCGGTCAGGGAACAGAAGCCACACCAGTCATTTTAACTGGAAAACACTGATATGGAAATTATTGACTAGTGAAAGGTAGGTAACTTCTGAAAGACTTCAAGACTGAGGACTAGCACATACAAGGTATGGCTGTTGGCCTGCAACTGAGGGAGGCTACTTAAGGAAGAAACTGACTTGAAGAGGGCCACTTCCCTTGCTTCTCTGCTCCCTCCCCCAGGTTGAAATTCTACTTGGCTGGAGAGGGTGTGGCTGCAACTCCTGGATGATGATGTGTTTAATGTGGTAGCACAGACCAGAACTGGTTTATCACAGCCCAACTTTTGAGGCTTCCCAGGAAGTGCTCAGGTATACCCTGTGCTAGTCCTGGCAGCAGGAAGCCACCTGCTGGACGCTAAAGACTGAATCCTAAGAATCTTCCCACTGGGGTTTCAGTAAAACCATATGAGGGTGGGTAAAGCCAGGTGTGGCACTTGCTGCTGGTAACTGCAGTCCCTGGTGGGGAAGAAGCACAGAGGCAACAAAACAAAAGGGGCTCTTCTGCTGCACCTTGCAGGATGTTCACAGCATCCTTTGTTGACAGAGCTAGCTCTGTTCTTGAGGTCCAGCTCTAGGATCACAGGACAGGGCCATTGAGCGGTGGCCCTGGTACTGGGAGGCAGTTTATTGCTGAATAGTTTTAGCTACTCTGCTTCTGTATGCGTCTGCTCACAGATGGACCATCCATGTGCTGATGATGTGGTTGTGTTTTCTCCTGTGAAGATCAGCTGTCCTTTGTATAAGTGGCAATGTACCCACTCATCCTTTGCGCAAAACAAGACGCTCTGTCCCAACACTCCTTGCATCCACTACTGGCTTTATTTATTCCTTCTCTGATGGCTTTGTAGGACACTGACTGTTCTGTCACCTAATGATTGGGCTGGCACCTTGGCATCATAGGTTAAGCCTCCACCTGTGGTGCCAACGCCCAATATGGGTACCAGTTTGAGTCTCGGCAGCTCCACTTCTAATCCAGCTCTAAATGGCCTGGGAAGGCAGAGGAAGAGGACCCAATTGCTTAGGCCCCTGCACCTGTGTGGGAGATCTGGAAGAAGGTCCTAGCTTCAGACTAGTCCAGCTCTGGTCATTGTAGCCATTTGGATAGTGAACCAGCTGATGGAAGGGCTCTGCGTCTCTCCTTTTTATCTGTAAATCTGCTTTTCAAATAAAAATAATCAATAAATCTTTTTTTCTTATAAGAGCCTTTCATTATTTTTAAAAATTGTTTATTTGATAATAATTACAGGGTTGACTAGAGTGGGAAGGATCGAGGATCAGGGAAAAGTGGGTGAAATCATTGTTTCCTAATTCTCCATTTCTTCTTGTCTCTGAGGGAAGCGGGGAGATAAAAGGAGACCCCACATGCAGCTTCCAAATGTCCCAGTACCCAGGGAAGGGGAACCGCCATTCGTAATCGATCCAGGACCCTGCTATAGTGCATGTTCTGAGGGTTCTGATCAAGTGCTTTGGATAGTTCTGTAATACTGTCAGTTTCACCAATCCTAGGGTGATAAGTTCCTCCCAGTGCCCATTGGCTGATGTGGTTGACCTCAAGTCTCCACCCAGATTTTTGCTGTCATTGTTTGTAGGGATAGTTCTTCAATTTGCTGTATTCTCCTTCCTCTGCAATGGTACCAAATGAACTGCCACATTCTCCCTGTGCATTAGGGTCTGCATGCACAGCTATACCTTTTTCACTCATGGGTAGGATCAAGGACCAGGGCCAGGGAACATGAGATTCATTGGGTCCCCCGTCCCCAGGGCTCATGGACCTGATACCCACCTCACAGGTGGGCGCTAGGACCAAGGCCAGACGACCCAAGCTCTGCCAGATCCTCTGCCCCTGGAGTTCACAAACCTAGCATCCACTGACCCCAGATGTCATGGCTCGCCTCACCTTAGCATCTTCTATCGCATTGCCCTGGTATAGACTGGTTGGTATTGCAGCCTGACTTTCCACTGCCCCGTACCCTGCCCTGGTTCTTGGATCTGCCAGTGAATGTTACGAGCTGGCCCAGCCAGGTCTTTCCCAGGCAAATCTTAAAAAACAAGACTCACTCATAAGGATGACCCTTAGAAATTCACATGTAAAGTAATAAAAGAGTGAAGAAGAGTAAATAGTTAATAGGCAAAAGACCTTCAAAAACTTCGTAGGAAAATGTAATTGAAAGATAAATTTGGGGGCAAGTGTTTCTCCTAACAGTTGAGACACTGATTAGGTCACTTGCATTTCATGTTGTGTGCTGGGGTTGGAGCCCTGGTGCTGTTCCTGAGTCCTGCTTCAGCAGGGGACGGCTAGTGATGAAGATGTGTAGATCCCTCTGTCAGTGTTTTGGCTGTGATCCAGCTCCACTCCTGATCTAGATCCCTGTTAATGTGTGCCTGGGAGGCAGCAGGTGATGGCTCAAGTATTTGAGTCGCTGCCATCCACGTGAGAGAACCAAGTTGAGTTTTTGGCTCTTGCCTTCACCCTGGCCACAGCCCCAGATATTATGAGAATTTAGAGGTGTACTGGCAAGCGGGAGCTCTCTGTCTTGTGTTTTTTTTTTTTTTGTTCTATTTTTCTCCCTCCCAAATAAAATTTAATCTAGAATTTAAAAAAAAAGATTTTTATTTGAAAGTAAGAATCACAAGGGAAAGGAAAGACAGAGAGTGATCTTCCATCCACTGGTTCACTCCCAGAATGGCTGCAATGCCTAGGGCTAGGCCAGTTCAAAATCAGGATCCTGAAGCTTCTTCCGGGTATCCCACGTGGCTGCAGGGATGCAAGCACTTGGGCTGTACCCTGCTGCTTTCCCAGCTCACAAACAGGGAGTTGTATGCAAAGTAGCTGGGCCTGGTGGGCAGGTGGAGGATTAACTTGATATGCCATGGCATGTGCCCCTAATCTGGGCAGTTTTTTTGTACATTTATTTATTTTTACTGGAAAGTCAGACTTACAAAGAGAAGAGAACATAGAGAAAGATCTTCTGGGTCCAGCATGATAGCATAATGGTTAAAGACCTCACCTTGGACGCACCATAATCCCATATGGGTGCTGGTTCTAATCCTGGCAGCTCCACTTCTCATCCAACTCCCTACTTGTGGTCTGGGAAAGCAGTCCAGAACAGCCCAAAGCGTTGGGACCCTGTGCCTGCGTGTGAGACTTGGAAAAAAGTTCCTGGCTCCTGGCTTTAGATCGGCACAGCACCAGCCATTGTGGTCACTTGGATAGTGAACCATCAGACGGAAGATCTTCCTCTCTGTCTTTCCTGCTCTTTGTGTATCCGCCTTTCCACTAAAAAAATAAATAAATAAATAAATAAATAAATAAACAAATCTGTGGGAAAAAAAGAAAGATCTTCCATCTGCTGGTTTACTCCCCAAATGGCCACAACAGCCAGAGCTGAGCTGATTTGAGAACAGGAACCAGGAGCCTCTTCTGGGTCTCCCACGGTGAGTGCAGGGTCCCAAGGCTTTGGGCCATCCTCCATTGCTTTCCCAAGTCACCAGCAGGTAGCTGGATGGGAAGTGGAGCACCTTTGATATGAACCGGCACCCATATGGGATGCTGGTGCATGTAAGGTAAGGACTTTAGCGTCTAGGCTACCATGCTGGGCCCTGAATCTGGAAATTTTTCAAAAGAGAACAAGCAGAGGGACAATGCCTAGAGCCACTGATGTCCTCATTTCTGTAACTGACCTCTGGCTGCTTCAGTACTTCTTCCGTAATTCCTGTTTTCCTCTGCTGAAACTTCTTTATCTGGTGAAGTGACGCGAATGCTCATCCCCTGTTGTTTTGTGTCATCATTTGCCTTACTTTTCATTTGCTGTGATATTGTTTGATTAACCTTTGTTATTGGATGTAGGAGTCCTGGGAGACACTCTGGCATCTTGTGGGTTTTCTATATAGACTTTCTTGCTTCTCTTGTTTAACAAATGCCCAATTTCCCCTTGGCAGTTGGAACCAGTTGCTTCATTTACTAGAAGAACCTTTTTTCTGCTTGTTGGTTTAGTGATATAAAGATCCTAAGATGCCCATCATCCTTAAATTAAAAAATGAAATCATCCTTAGGCATTGGAGGCTAAGACCTCCAAACTTTCAGAGCTCAAGGTTCTTGGGACGGAGAGCAGAACTCTGGGAAGTGTATGATAAGGTAGAGTCGTGACTGGAGCCACACCCACATTCAACTCTTAATGTCGATATCACCCTGTTATGTTGGGTGACCGTGGCCCCTAATTCAAACCATTTCTTCATCTGGTAAGTCAGAAATATTCTCACGTTGTTATCTCTCAGTAGATGCCATACTGAGCCTTGAGGAAGCCTTTCATTCCATTCTTCTACCAGGCTGGCTGCTTTGGAAAGAAAAGGCACGCGGGGAGACTATTGATTCCCAGAGAATGAGCCCATTGCTTTAGTTCCTTTGCTGTGAAGTGGTTCCTTTCATCAGGAGCTTTCCTGGTGACTAAAGGATTCCACCAAGCAGCTGATCATGCATACAGTGTTGGAAGTGCTGCAGGTGGAGAAAACAAACCCATCTCTAGGATTCATAGACATTTTGGCGAGGACAAAACCTTCCTTCCCATGTCCTTTGTAATCGTAGTCATCCAAGCCTCCTGAAAATGAGGCAAGATAAGGATCTCAAGGTATGCTTCAGTGCTGGGTGATCTGATCTATGCCCAGCAGTAGCAGCAGACAGTCCACCCTGGAGAAGGTGAAGTTCTTACTACTAAGCCCACATAGTAACACCATGACCGCTTTGTTCTTTGAGCAAGCTTTGGAGTAACAGGCAGGGGGCAGGATGACCTCCACAGGGCATATGATCTTGTCAACCTGATGGCTAAACACCTTCCCTGCCATGGATGCCCATTTGGTGAATGTCCATGTGGCACCCATTCTGTGTCCAGGGATGAGGTCCATCTACACACATCTTTCCCACATTTTTTTTTTGTCAGCAGTCTTACCAGGCTTTTCATCCTATTCCACACAAGTCCCTGATCAACCAATGTTTAAGTCAGTATCCATGAGTTATTCATTCTCATGGCCATATCTCCCTCCAAACAAAGTGAAACACCTAATGTCCTATCAAAATATTGCCCTCTAGGAGAATTTTTCTGAGGGCTGCTTTTTGAGGATTGCCCCTAACAGGGGGGTATAATTCTACACACATGCACTTGGATTCCGTTGGTACCAATATGTCATATAGCACCCTTTTATAATTAGAATTTTTCTGTTATTTTCTTTTGTCAGTCAACTTAACCATGGGCAACTTCAATGTTGAATCAGAGCAAGTGCTGAGTCTCCCCTGAAAGTATGCTTCCTGCCATGCTGTCAGTCTAGTAAGTGGAAGTAGGTCCTTTGTTGACCGACTGGAGCAGCCTCATGGTATCCCCTGGGGCAGCACTGCAGGGTTCTTCATCAAGGAAACTGGGTGTGTAACCTGAGAAACTGGAGGAGCTGCTGTAACTCTCTCCATGGTGGTAAATTAATGGCAACAGAGCTAGTGTTTTAGGAAGATGGGTGTTCTAGCCAGCCCCCTTCCTAGTGACACCAGGATGAAGTTGCTGTCCCAGAGCTTCCTGTGGGCCAAGACTTTGAGTGTTGCTGTGTTCCTGCTTCCTTGGGAGATAGTTGTACCACTTTCGTCTTCGACAGTTAAGCGTTGCAGCTTGTCCTCTCCTCTTGAATCCCATCACCTACCAGGAAATCGGGAAGCCCAACTTGGCAGGCACAGGTGCTTGGCTCCTGTGCTCAGAGTCGACAATGGAAAATAGCAGTCAAGGCTTCCAGATGTGCAGTGCTCCCTTCCCTAATGTAGTTTTCATTGTCGTAGTGCAGGCTGTTTCTGGTTCTCTCCAACGAAGTAGTGTGGGGTGGGTATATGTGTTTCCTATGTGATAGATCACTCCAGCATTCCCAGGCTTCCTGAGCCTCTGAAGTCCTTCCCGATAACACACCAGGGAAGTTCTGGCATGTTCAGCTACTGTTGAGTTCAAGTATCAGTCCACCAAGCAAGTGAGTTATCAGATACACTTCCAGCCCCATGAGCTGCCAGCATTACTTCTGGAATCTGTAGCGAATGTCTTATCTGCTGTGTGTGTCCCACCCTCCTCTCTCTAACACCATTGATATCCGAACATGTAGCATCAGATGTCTTACAGGTTTTTGGTGTGCGAATGAACTATTTGTACTTAACTTGTATACCTGGAGCAGGTTGAGATTGGGGAAGAACGAGTGGCTATGATGGATCTTGAGAAATGAGCATTCCCTTGCAAGTTACCTGCTCCACATGAAGCTATCCAGGAAAAAGGCAAGGCAGGTCTCTCCAGAGGTACAGGCAAGCTCCGTCCACACGGAGGTTTCAGAATTTATTTGCAGTTTGTAATTGTTAGTTTCATGTTGAATCCACCCACATGTTCCCCTTTCTGGGTTTCAGGTCCCTTTCTTTCCCAGTCAGTGCCCTTTCATATGGGAAACTTGGAAAGGCCGTAAGTCCACCTGATGTTGTAATTCAGTAACAACAGAATGTAAGTTTTGGTTTTGCTTTCTGGAAGCATTATCCCTGTGGCTATAGGAAATGAAAGATTCCTTTAGAGCTGTTGTAGAAAGCCTCTGGTTTTTAGATTGCGACTTGGGCTGGAGGGTAAAGGACTTAAACTTGTCATTTTCTTATAGTAAATGCTTTGTTACACTCAAAAGGGCCTGTCCCACCTATAGTCCTTAAATTCAGCATTGCTATTGTAATGGCTGAGGGCAGTAAGCTGTGACCATCAGGCCTGTTTCACTGCACTTAGTCATAGGTGGCAGCTTGATGAATTTTGATGCTACTTGATGTCACAATTTACTAGTGTTCCATTTCCCACAGAGGAGGAACATTGCACTGTATTCCAGTTCAGGCTCATGACCAAACTAGTCTCTAACTCCTGTTTGTGAGGATCTGAAACCTAGGACCACACCTGGAGTCAGTGCTGTGTTGGTTGGGGTTTGGCCAGAAAAATTCAATTAGAGAATTAATTGTGTAGTTGAAGGTAGCTGACCACTAAAGGTTATATAAGAGACTAAAAGAACATGTGGAAGAGTGGTGACATTTGGTCTAGGGCTTAAAGGAATCTGTAGAGTTCATTACAGTACCTTGATTTACTTCCTAGCTCTGACCCCCCAACTCCAGGTTTCTGCACAAGCACACAAGGAATGCAGAGGTGATGGCTCAAGTTATTAGGTTCCCACCACTCACATGGGATACCAGTACTGCATTCTGGGCTGTTGCCTTTAGCCCCTGGCTGCTAAAGTCATTCTGAGGTCAACCAAGTAGATGGTTGGAGTAGATGGGGACACTGCTGGAGAGGAGTTTGCTGATATTCTTGGTGCTGGTTCATGAGGGGCCACCTGCTGGGGTGCCTAGACCTGGTTACTTAGTGCCTGTATTTGGAACTGTTCCACAAAAGTCAAACCCTGGGTGGCAGGAGGCTTCCTACAGGAGGGTGGTGTGCCAGAGCTGTTGGGAACTCAGAGAAACCTGCCCATTGCTGCTTCTGTGCTGAAAGAGGCAGAAACAGCTCTGGGGGACAAGAATGCAGAGACCTGCCTTCTGCTGTGATCCTCTGGGCACCTCGGGTATCCAAGTCTCCCACCACAATGGCTGACCAAAGAGAACTGCCTAAAGAGTCCAGTTCTAGTGCCTCACAGGAGAGCAGAGGGTAGCTTTGGAAGCCACCAGTTCATAACTGGCCTGTTTTATGAGGTGATAATGGTATAACATACTAGGCCCTGCCACTTTCTCTCCTTGTAGGAAGCCACAGCCACAACTTCGTCATTGATTGGCTTGTTTTGTGGGCAGTGTGTGTTTAACACATCTGTAGGTATACCCCAGGTAGAGTGTCACTTATATTATCTTAAAGAAAGGAATTTCTCACTGTAATACATCCTTTAGGTAGTTCAGCCTTCACAACATGAATAAATCTCCAAGTCCTGAGACTACAATTTTTTTTAAAAAGTACATTTTATGGCTTTTTGCCTTGGTCGGAACTCTCATGAAAGCAAAATAAGGATTGCAGATTACCCCTAACAGCAACCTCTGTTCATTGTGTTTCTCTGCTGGTAAGTCTCTAAGACCGCACAGTTTGAAAATAGAAAGTGAAATAAAATTTAAGATGTATTTTTTGAAAACAGGACATTGTGTTATTGGATGTACTAGTATTTCTCGTCAGACACTAAAAATGCCAGCACACACCGGGGAGGGGAGGAGCGGGTGCATTTGGTTCCAAGAAGATCTTCTCAGAAGGTTTGCATCTCTGCATTTCCTTGTAATTTTTTTTTTAATTGAAGGATGTATACCCTCCAATTCCGGATTTGTAGTAATCTCTACATTCTAAGTGAGCAGAAAATTACACCACAAGAATGATTAAAACCAAATGCTTTGAAGCAATATGATTAAATTTCTTTATGGAACTGTAATACGTTTAATCCAAAGAATGAGACACTGTGTCTGAATGTATGTGTGTTAAAAGCACTCTGTGTGAGGTTTTTGCCCATGGCACTTACTGAGACTTAATATAAATTAGGGTATAGAATTGTAGGGCTTCATACTCCCTCAGTGAAGTCTGGGCAGGATAAAAATGACTGGCTTAGGGCAAGACGGAGGTGATGTCACGGTGCGCCCAGGGGTGGTGAGGGGCTGGGGCTGTGAGAAGCAGAGGCTGTTGTTTGACATGGAATCTCCATCCACCTCCCCTGTGATCTAGAGTAAAGGCAAGTGAGCACAGCTTGGGTGGCAGGACGCCCTCACAGGTTGCCCTGACTGGTGGTGCCTGCTTAGGACATGCAACAGGCAAATGTTCAGCCTGGTGGCACTCCCAGGTCTAACTCCAATGTTGGCCACGCTACAAAAAGGCACAGATGTGTTCTCTGGAGTTTAGGACATGCGGCAAAGCTGCATATGCACACTTCCTGGTGGCCATGTGGTTTCTGAGTGGACAGTATTTCCTCACCAAACCACAAACCTATCTGGGTTAGTTTTGTGGCCTGCTTCACACACACGGCAGGAAGTCAGGGTTAGCATTATGACCACTCACTAAACCTCAGGGTTTTGATCACAAAATGAAGAATACAAGGCAAAAGAAAGAAAATTTCCATTGAAGAGGACCACCCAGTGGTCATTAACCTCTAATTATCACACTGGGCCTGGGAAAGGCTGTGAAGCTGGCTGGATGGACACTGATTATAAATGTCTCCAAATGCTCGCTTCCCACCCCACGCCGTTTCCTACTTCATGTAAGAATTTGGTTGCTATTAAATGACTTTCAGTGTTTGGCTAATTTCACAATCCATCTCTTAAGACTTGGGAAAGACAGGAGAAAAAAAAACCCTGTATTAATAAAACTTGTTCAGAAAAAAAGAATTTTTAATTTTTTTTGCCCGTCTGATTTTTTGGTTTTGAATCAGCATTCAAGGACCCAGTGTAGTAGTCTAGTAGCTAAAGCCCTTGCCTTGCAAGCATTGGGATCCCATGTGGGTGCCGACTCATGTCCTGGTTGCTTTACTTCCCATCCAGCTCCCTGCTTGGGGCCTGGGAAAGTAGTCTAGGATGGCCCAAAGCCTTGGGACCCTGCACCCAAGTGGGAGACCTGGAAGAAGATCCTGGTTTCTGGCTCCTGGCTTCAGATTGGCTCAGCTCCAGCCGTTGCGGTCACTTGGGGAATGAACCAGTGGACGGATCCTTCTCTCTGTCTCTCCTTCTCTCTGTGAATCTGGCTTTCCTAAATAAATAAATAGATAAATAAATAAATAAATAAACCTTTAAAAAGGAAAAAGAATTGGCATTCAGAATTGCATTTTTCAAGTTTTAGAATCTAGCTAGACGCAAGCATGTTTTCATTCTGAAGAGTTTTTACATTTATAGAAGGTTTTTTTTTTCTGAAAATTATGTGAAGCAAAATTAAGACGAGTAGGAGCCAAAATGTGCAACATTTCTTCCTTTTTAGCAAGTTTTTTTTTTCTTTTAAGTACCTAATTCTGAAACTTAGAGGACATGGATGGGAAGAAGTTGCTAACTTCAGAAATATTATATATATGGTGGTTAAAAATGTATTAACAAAGTATATTCCAAATTAGGGTAAGGGGGAAGGTGAGAAAGCTATGATTTACACCTAATCTTTGCAATACTGATCTTTGCAATTCTTGCCCTAAGCCAGGCATCCTGCTGAGTGCTCAGTGTTTTTCTGAAGGCATTGAAACAACTTTTATAAGTAGAGGACTTACTACATACATTCTTGAACCATTCAGTAAGCATTAAACTGTTACGGTAAATGATGATCTAGATCTGTATTTCCTCACCACTTTTTTTATTTTTACTAACTTGTGGCAAGAATGAAGAACTGTTCTATCTTCTTAATTTCTGCCATGCTCAAAAACTAAGCAAAACAGGAAGGGTAGTGAGAATATGTCTGTGTTGTTAAGCTGTTAGGTGTTAGATGATGACTGCCGACTGCCCGCTAGTGGAATAATATCAGCAAGTTGTCCAAAGTTGTAATGGAAGCATTACTGGAAAAATTCGCTCCTAGCCCTCCTTCGCGCAGCGTGGAGGGAAGAGGAAGAAAGCCAAAAGAGCGGGCCGAGAGAAATGTCAGGGAGTTTGATACCCCTCTGGACACGGGGGCTGGCGAAGGGGCTGTCTGCACTAGGTAGGTAAGGCACGTCCGTTCAGGTGTGTCAGCTGGAATCCCGCCAGGCTGGTGATGCAGCTGTCTCCTGCGGTTCCTCCCTGCTCCAGTGGACCAAGCCCCTCCCCTCCAGTGCCCCTGGCAGCCATCATTAGGAAGACAGGGATTCTCATGTCTTTATCCTGGACTCTGGAATGGTTCTCTCCACCTCCTTTCATCTTGTAAAATGAGAAGGCTGAAAAAATAGGGTGATTAGTAACATCTTTCCAGGCCCACAATTTAAATGCACCTTCATCAAGGTGCAGAATTCCATGTCATGAGAATGTGCTGGATCTGATCCAGAATGTGCTTGTTAATGGACAGCAACAGAAAGTTAGCCTGTGATCAGGCTAGGATGGGTGCTAGCCACCCAGCGAGGGATGTGTCCTGCTCGGGGTGGACTTTGTGTCGCAGTTCCCTGGCAGACTTCCTGGCACATACATCGAGAGTGGCTGGGAGGGAGAGAGGAAGGGTGGCAGATGATTGCTGTGGTCAGAGTACTGAGACATCAGTGTAAAACCGAAACTTCAGCTGCACCAGGATTCAGAGTGTGACTAGGTTTCAGAATTTACCAAAATTCTGAAGCATTGGCTATGGCTAAAACAATTACATCGCTTCTAAAAATAAATTGTGACCTGTCTGTCGGCGGCTCTGAAAGCAGAGTGCTTGTGGTTTATTCGGGAATTAGAATTCCTTTATGGAGTAAGGCGTTTGTGCAGTTTTTTGCCTGCCTGGATAAAACCCTGGGCTGTGACTTCCAACTTGATGAAAATAGCAAAAAGCATGGCAGTCCAGGGATCTCGAATCATCCTCTGCTTTTGGGTTTCTGCTCTTGCTCCCACCCATTAGAGGGGATGATAAAACATTGTCTCCAGGGAGCCAGAGACCACCGTCCCTGTCTTCAGGAACACAGAGGGGATTAAGTAATAGATACACATACAAGGTCATATGTACAAGTAATTGATGTTAGGTGCTCCATTAGACAATGACATGCCACCGTGTACCAGTGCTTCAGGACTTGTTGCCATGGATACCCAGTGTGATGGAAATGGGGAAAGAGTTGCTTAGGAATTCAACAATTACATTTTGAGGTGGAGTGAGAAATACACTGTCCAGAGACGGGATCCCCGAAACCAATCATTTACACAAGTAGTTATTTTCAAAATTGTCAGTTAAATGGAAAAACATGCTTCAAAATGAGTATCAATTAATGATGGTTATTTTATATTGTCTGTTGTTTTGCAAGCCGCAACAGAGTTCTTTATCTCAGCTAGGAAATTATGTAGCAATTAGATATTCTTAGAAGAAAATATTTTTATCAAAGATGAATAAAACAGAAAAGATCAAGTGTAGCAATGTGGAAAGATGGCAGTAGGGTGGTAGGCAGCAGGTTTTCTGAGGGTCCACTCAGGTGCACTCAGTGTTGTAAAACTCAGGTAGCCTTTGGACTAATATCAATGCAAAGATGTGTAAAAAGGAGCTGTTCTGCAGGGTGAATGGGTGGGCTGGCAGCAGAGCCCATGTGCCTGCTGAGTGCTTTGGCATCTTCCTTGTTCTAGAGGTAGTTAGCAGCCTAGACCAGGTGCCTGAGCCCTGACCTCACCCCCTCCCCCAGCCCCCCAGTGGAATTCTGTCTATAAATGAATGCTTCCGAATCCAGATCCCTGCAGGAAAGGACAGCACATCCTGAGGAAAGGGGTGTCTGCCTGGCAGTAGGCCAGAGGAATCTGGACTAGTGTTGCTTCCTGTTATCTCCTGCTCTGCCTTTTTTTTTTTTTTTAAATTCGAGCCGTTCTATTGTTATTGCTCCTTCCAACCTCTGCTTGCTTTTTTTAATCCCATCTACCACCTGCATGCTTCAAGTTTTTAAAATTTAATTTAATTTTTAAAATAATCTTAGTTGATTAGGGTACAAAGGGTCAAGGGCTACAGGAAAGTGGGTAAGACCATTGTTTCTATACTAATATCATCTTTTTTCCCCTGTATCTGGGGTCAGGGGAGAAACAAAGGGAGAAGCCCCACCCAGCCTCCCACCCATCCCAGGTGTGCCTCAATTTTAAAAAGAACAAGTTGAGATCATGGTAATCATTTCCTCTTGAGAACCTTGGGTCATTTTCTATTCCCAACTCCTTAATGTGGCCCGTAAGCCCTGTAAATATAGTTGCTGCCAACACAGGCTTTCAGCCTGGGCTACCTGTCACTCCTGCAGGGCAAGTATCAGCTTCACAAAAGTACAGAACATTCTCCAAGTGGATGGTTTCCTTTCCAGCCAGCAGCTGAAATGTGCTTCATCCCCCTCCCCCGCCGGAGCCTGCCTGCCAGACTCCTGCTGTCCTTAGGATGCCCTTCCTCGCAGCTCTGCTTCCCTCTGTCCCCAGCCTCCGGTTTTCATAGCTCCCCACTGATCTTGCCTCGGGTGGCCTTTCGGAAGCTCTTTGCCGTCCACCATCACACACATAATGTAGTGTTAGACGTGCAGGTTCCAGAGTGGTCAGCACAGATCTGTCGGTGCCCTATCAGTTATTAGCTCTGTGATTCGGGGCCTGGGGCTCAACCACTAGACCTTGTGAGATGGAAACGGTTGTGTAGCACTTTCTCTTGGCTGTTGAAAAGCCTGCACAGAGAGCATTCAGCACAGTGCTTACTGCCTAGTGAGCAAAAAACAAGTGTTAGAAATATATACCGTGCATTTCTGTCTTTCGTGTTTTACATGTAATAGGTGCTGGGAGATACTAATTTCAAAGTATGGCTTGTTTCTATATGCTGCTCAGTTAGTGTTTGTGTATTCAGCTGATGATGAAGATATATACAGTTTAGGGAGTGTTTTTTTTTATTATTATTCCCAGAGGTTTCACATGTTTATTACTGAGGCAGTCCTCTATTGCAGAGCTTATAAACAGAGAAACCATAAAACCAATTAAACATGTCCACTCTGCAGAGGCTGGTGACTTTGCCACCTTGATTTGGTTAGAACGGTAGTGACCTTGATACAGTGTGACTGTGTGCCATCTTGTGCCCAGTTCCTTATAGACCCAGCTTGGTTCTTCTCCCGTGTCTCCTTTTGGAGTTGTACCTGATTTTATCATCAGTTTACATCATGTGTGTGCTGCGTTTTTGGCCAGGAACCTTTTGATCTTGGAAGAATTATGAGAAGACATGACATCATGTAGCACGATGGCAGGGAAAAGGAGAAAGCAGGAACAATGTTTTTAATTGCTTTGCCCAAATTTTATGAGATGGAAGATGGGTAGCTTGGTATAGAATGTTTTATTTAATCACAGAAAATTTAAAACCAGTACTGTAACAAAGCTGTGATTTTAATCTTTACCAACTGAAGCTGTGGTCGGTGTTTTTAATCATGATCATAAAAAGTGATATGCCCTGAAAGCAGATTGAGTAATCTGTAGAAAGTGGTGCTAGTTTGGAAACTCCAGACTGACACTGACTTCCTGGAAGAAGCTGTCTCGTAGCAACTGTACCTGAAAGAACATAAGGAAATGGGAGGAGGGGCCAAAGTTTCATGGAGAGGATGAAACTCATTTGACTATAGCACACTGTGCTGCAGTGCTTGTGACTATGAAGTCAGGCCAAACATTTAAGACAGTGGAGTGTGAGCCTTCATGGAACTAATGCCATCTGAAAGTTGAAGAGGACCTCCTCAGACTAGTTTCTCCTTATTTTTGGCTGGTTTTTATTAAAATGCACATAGTCTTAGGGGCAGGATGGTTAGCCTAGTGGCTAAAGTATTCACCTTGCATGTACCAGAATCTCTTATGAGCACCGTTCATATCCCGGCAGCTCCACTTTCCTTCCAGCTCCCTACTTGTGGCCTGGGAAAGTAGTAGAGGACAGCCTAAAGCCTTGGAGACCCAAAAGAAGCTCCTGGTTCCTGGCTTTGGATTGGCTCAGCTCCAGTTGTTGTGACCACTTGGAAAGTGAACCAGCAGACGGAAGATCTTTGTCTCTGACTCTCTGTCACTGTATATCTGCATTCCTAACAAAAATTGAATAATTCTAACAAACAAAATGCATGTACTGACCCACAAGCAAGGATTCTCAGCCATTAGGAAGTAGAACCTGGATTCCTGTGAGTGAGTGAAATGTGTGTGATGAGGGATGGAGGTTCAGCCACTGGTCTACCCTCACCAGAGCTTCTCAGTATGGGATTAATTTCTACTATCACTGGTTATTTGGACGCTTTCAGACACCCCTTTGGAGGTAGGAACCTGCATTAAGACACCCTTTCTGCCTTTGCATGGGTGCCTTAAAGGCCTTTGCTGGATTTGGTTAGCATCTGCCCCATGTTAGCTCTGTCTGCTGGTTCTAGTTCTGTTCTCTGGAGCAGCTTCGATGGCATCTGATCCCACCCCCACCTGCAGCCTGCAGGTGTTATGTTTGGGAGCAGCTCTTAATTTCCCCTGGTCTAGGCTGCAACGCCCACTCCATCCTTGCTGTGCTGTAGTTTCAACTTGACTTGAAGCCATTTGTTAGGTTCTTGTGATGTAACACAACTGAGGGGAGTTGGGAGGCCCACAGGAATCTTATGGTTTGATTGGAGGAGAACAGCTTAGCAGTTACTATCGTCAACACAAGGGTGGTGATTTAAAGGGTGTGTGCTGGCGATAGTCGATGCTGACCTTCCCAGCACAGCTGCTTGGCCAGCCCAGTCCTTAGCTAAGCGAGCCCTGTAGCAGCTTTGATCCTTTCTGCCTCATTCTTAAAGAGAACCTAATCTCCTCCACCAGATGTTTGCATTGTAGTAAGCACTCAATACCTTTTTATATGTGTATCGTGTGTGTGTGTGTGTGTGTGTGTGTTCTAACATAGATAGGACCAGAGGTGTTAAATTACTCTTTGAGAGGCAAAGCTTGCCTGGCAATGAGATAAAAATACTGAAATAAAGGTTCCTTGTGCAAATCAGGTAGATTCAAAACTCCTTTGGCAGTACATGGAGAACACTCAGTGTCTGGTTCCACACCTCTTTTGGTAGCTTAGCACCTGATTTGCCCTGTGCTTACTAACTAGGTTTATCAGGAACCATGACTGAAACGCTAAAAGGTTCAATGAGAACAATAACCTAAGAGCTGTGGATGGATGGCTAAGGACAGTGAACATGTCAAGGCCCCTGACGTCCAGGCTGCTGGTACGGGATGAGGAAGGCACGTTGAACACAAGAGCATCGCACAGTTGGCTTCTTAGAAGGGAAAATGTGAGACATTTGCCAGAAAACTTCATGCAGTCTTCAAACGGTGATCAGAGAAATTAAAAATCCTGAAGCAGCAGCCTCCTGCTGTTCTTTGCTGGCTCAGGTTGTAGTTCCACTCCTACCTGGAGTGTTTGGAAGTCAGTTTCTCTTGCTGGGACTTGGGAGAGGGGGATAAATCCTGTGCGGTTACATCCACATGGTTCCGTAGCCTTGCTGTATATACTACAGCATCACTGGCTTTTAACCACTTAGAATTCTAACAAGCTGAAACATTTGAGTACAGTGTCACAGACTGCAGTGTGGAGATTGTTAGGCACTCTCAATATGGGCATCAGAGTGATTGGATCATTTTGTGCTTTTACTTTTTTACCTGTTAACTGACAGGTAAGTATGCTCCCCTGACCAAGGTATTTTATAATAAGCTGTCCTGGATACTTTAACAGCATCGATGCCAAAATTAGCTGTAACAGAAGTAGCCCAGGCCACCTTGCTGCCACTCTTTGGGGGAAAGGACTATCAGGAGAACAGAGTGGCAGTGGTTGTTTCTTTTACACTGCTTGCTGATGGCGGCATGGGAATTGTGGTCAGCGTGGCTCCTTTTTCTTTTTCTCTATCTCACTCTATTCCTCACCCTCTCTTGCTCCCTCTGTCTCTCTGGCTTATTCATTGTTATGACACAGAAGCATACTACAGAGATCAGGATCCTGAAGATTGCTATGCTTTCTAATTACACTTTGAACCCAAACATGAACATTAGAATACTTTCACACATTCTGTGACAGTCTTCCACCAGCCTGAAATCGCTGTTCCCGATTGTGTTCTCTGATACAGCACCTGAAGAGCCTCGAAAAAGGAGGATAACAGCAGAGGGTGAGAAAGAAAGGAAGATTCTAAATGACAGTCTTTTTGAATGGCCCCAGTTCAATCCCTAAAACAAAAAGCCAGATCTTTTTTTTTTTTTTTTTACGCTAAATAATGTGCTCTCCTGCTTCACCTCTCATCCCGAGGAACATCAAAGAAAAAGTAAAAGAGGTGACCCAAATCACAGAGTGCCTTTGATAGGAGAAATTCAGCTGTTTTGAACACTTACAATCAAAGGAAGTGGTTTCCCTAATTACATGAACTATGTGAAATCTCTCAGAATAGCTCTTCCACCCCAGGATTCCTTGCACTTTAGAAGTTTGCATAAAAGCTCACATGGAGAATCAGATGCAAAGTGTTTGATTCAGACTTTATTAGGCAGAAGAGTGCCCACATCCATCCTGCAGCTTGCCAGCCGCTGAGGTGAGGACCACTGTACCTGGTTTTGATGTGGATGGCTCTCAGGCCCGCGACATTAAGGGCTTTGTTCTAGCCTCTCCTTGAAAGGAGCAGCCCCTTTTCAGGGGCAGGGCTGTGAAAATCTCCGGAACACTGGTCCTCCTGATTTCTCTCCACACCTGAAAAGGATGGAGAGCTGGCTATGTGTGTGAGCTTTGCCTGCGAAGACCCCCGACTCCTGTGTCTGCTGCTGGGAGTGCTAAAGTGTTGGATTTTATTCAGCTCTTTCTTCTTCTCTCTGGTTAAAAAAAAAAAAAGTATTTTAAACGCAATGATACTTTGCCATTAAATTTATATGCAAAATTCCTCAATTTCCATTTGGAATCCAGACTAGGAATCAGCCAAAACACTTGGCCTAAAGAATAATAGCAATCATGATGGGATTAAATCCTTTGTACTTGGGTAAATCGCCTTGTTATTGAGGGACCCAGTGTGGCGCAGGTGTGTAAAGAAGAGATGATAAAGACCTAAGTTCTCTGCTGGGAAAGGCAGAAGATGACAGAGGCATCCATTTTAATTAAAATGTCAACTTGGGAAGATTTTTTTTCTGGATGAATAATTTTATATGTAAAGGAAATTGTCTCATAATCGTACATAAGGGTGGAAAAGAAGTGTAGTTATTTTTATTTTTATTTCTGGAATAGGCATGTGCTGTCATAGTTTATAAAATAATTCTGTTGAAAATCTGTGTCCTAAGAAAGAAATGGGACTCCATAAAAGAGAAGAACATTTAAAAAAATTGTACAATGTGTAAAGCACTATTTGAATCATAATGTACATAAAATTTCCTGACATTAGCATCATTGGCATCTTGGGCTGGGAGATTTAAGTAATATAAAATAAAAGTACTCTGCAACCATCCAGCTTACTGAAAGTTATTTGAAGACTTCCTTGGCAATTTTTTTCTCCTTTAACAAACTTCATTTATTCCAGGTAAATAGCTTATTTGAAAAGGTATGAAGTTAGAAGAGAATATTTAAAATCTGAATGTGTCCATGATTATAAAACTTACACATTCTGAGTGTGTGTTGAATTCCTTTTTATGGATGAATCAATATTTGGCTATTTTGTACAGACACATAAATGTAATATGGAAAAGATTTGAAAGATGATGAAAGATTGATGCTGGGGTAGATGTTTTGCTTAACAGGTGTATTTAGAAATAGTTGTAAAAGATCTGCCTTGGAAGTCTAGGACAGCACTAAGCTGAAATTTCAGTAACTGTTCAAATCCAGTGGCCTCCATTCCGCATTTTAGAAATCGGTAGTTGAAGTTCA
Organism: Ochotona princeps; assembly: GCF_030435755.1. Taxonomy (NCBI): domain Eukaryota; kingdom Metazoa; phylum Chordata; class Mammalia; order Lagomorpha; family Ochotonidae; genus Ochotona; species Ochotona princeps. The sequence goes on from NC_080836.1 coordinate 52,829,885, forward strand.
GAAGGGTGAGATTGGGTGGCTGTAGGTTTGGTTTGATGGCCATGGTGTCTGGTTTGCCAGCTTGGAATTTACACAGATTGTCAGGTTCCTTTGTGCCTGGTCTCCAGCACATACCCTGTGTTTGTGACAAGCATTAAAGGTGCTCGGTAACACTGATGTTAGCAGCAAAATCTCATTTCCTTTTTCTTCTTTATCTAGTATTTCCAGCAGCTGCTTGTTCTAGATTACAGTTCTATCCAAGTCCTTCCAGATATGGAGAATAGTGTATCTGTTAACATTTTACAGGTTGTCTGCAAAATGGGTATTTAGAATCTGAAAGTTCTGCTTCATGTCTGGTTTAAGTAGCTTCTTGGTAAGGTTTTAACGCTGTATGCTTGAATTGTCCTCCAGTGAGAAATAATATTACTCAAATAGTACCTTACCACTTGGCAAGTACTGTTGCTTCTAAATGTCTTGTTTATTTGTTTATTTTACAAATGATGAAATGGGCTCAATGTAATGACCCAAATCCCACTGGAAGGCCTGGAGCTAGATCTTGGGTTTCTGGTTCTGGAGCTAGTCAGTGACTGGTGCCCTTACTGGCTTCGGGACAGGCCTGAGTTGGTCACACAGAGGCTGCTGCCTGCACAGCCGCTGAAACACCCCCCCCACCAGCAGGCCTTTAGCTGCTGCTCTCCTTCGGATCCCTCCTGATGGAGAACTCCCCAGCCTCCAGGCATCATCTCTCTCTCTCTCTCCTCTGGGAGGATGTGACTACTAGCAGGGTCTCCTCTGAGTTCTTCTAACTTCTACCCTGTGCCGTCAGACAGCACTTTCTCTGGATTAAAGATAAAAGAAGACAAGTACTGTAATGCTAATTTTATAAGCCATGAATTCCAGAAGCCTTTTATTAAGTGCCTATACATTGTGTAATTCTTATTTTTTTGTAGGTAAAGTAACTCCACTTTTAGCTTCTTCATTTTCTGTTAGTTTTTAGAAACATTTTTCTTGTTTCTTGGAATCTCTTCCAAGCACTAAAAATGACAAGTACTGACCTAAGTAAAGGAACTTGATTTGAATACAGTACATTAGTTAAGAGAAGGGTAGATGCCTAAAAACTTGTAGTTTATACTTTTAGTATAATGCTTAGTTTAAGTTTTTATTTTCATCATTTTATTTTCATCATTATGACCTTGTTACCCTTTCAGTTAGATAGTTCCATGTTGTATTTTTCCACATGTTATTTTTCCTGTTACAGGGTGCTGTATAAGTCATGGTAAATTAAAAAAAAATCAAACATTATGGTGGTGCAGAAAAAAAAGGCAGTTGCCCATCTTTGCAGTGCTGTGCTTGAAAACATAACAGTTTGTTAGTAACTTTCCAGAGGTAATTTTCTCTGCCTTTATAATACACTAGTGCTTTTCCTCCTTTACAAATGGAAGACATGTGAAGAGGGTGGCAGAGTAGACTTTGCGTTAAACTCCGCCGAGTTGTGACAGTGTCTGAGTGGGTGACAGTGTGCAGACTACACTCACACACGCACCCACTCATACCCCAGCACAGGTGGACTGCTGTACTCTGAATGCACGTGGTAGAGTGTGCCGTGTCAGTGTCCGTTGAGGAAACAGAATGAAAAGTTTATGGGATTGCTTTAAATTGCTTTTTAAAACTGCACGTGAATCTAGAATTAGCTCAAGATAGAAAATTAAACAGTCATGATATGGGGACAGGCATTTGGAGCAGTTGTTAAGGTGCCCCACCCATGTTGAAGTGCCTGAGTTTGAGTCCATCTCTACTAAATCTAGTTTTCTGCTAATGCAAGCCCAGGTCCTCAGCTGTTGCCATCCATGTGGGAGACCCAGGCTGAGTGCCCAGTTTCTGGCTTTGACCTGACACAGCCCCAGCTATCATAAGCTGCAGAGGGAACCAGCAGAGGGGAGATCTGTTCCAGTCCTTTTTTCTTCAAATAAAATTAAGCAGTAAGTTAAACATTAGGTTATGATTTTATATGTGTATATTGCAATTTGAATTTTAATTTATTAGATTGAAGCATTTTTTATGTGACAATATATAGAACTACCTATTCCTTTTAATAACTTACATATACTTTATATTTAAATAGTATTTATTTCACTGTGTCATAATGAAATAAATTTCTGTCCAATGCACAGTTTAAAAAACTTAGTTTTAATTAACGAAGACTTCAAAATAGTTTTTATAATCATGTTCAAATGTTTGAAGGAAAATATTATTAGAATAAGAGAACAAATGAGTAATTCAGCAGGGCCATCATGGTGGTATATATAGAATGTTCAGCCATTTCCTGAAATATTGATGTCTTATAAAAATTCCTGTTGGAGTCCCAGCTGCTCCACTTGCAGTCCAGCTCCTGCTAATGCACCTGCAAAGGCAGTGGAAGGTGGTCCAAGTACTTTGCAAGCATGTGGGAGATCTAGATGAAGCTCCTGCCTCCTGGTTTCAGCCTGGCCCAGCCGTGGTCATCAAAGCCATTTGGGGAGTGAACCAGTGTACGAAAGAGCTCTCTCTTTCTCTCTCCCCACCCCCAACTCTGCCTTTCTTTAAAAGGGAGAGAGAACAAGGAGTAACTCAATAGATGGAAACTAATACATATCAACTGAGATTGCAGTTCCAGGGATACAAATTTCATGTGATAGCAGATTAGGAAGGACAAAAGGTCAATATCTGTGAAGATAGAGTAATATGATTTACCTAATCTGAAGACTACAAAGGGACATTGAACCCTCGGTTCTGTTTAATGTCTGTACAACTGGAGTCGCAGAAAGAAAAGGCAGAGAAAGGATGTGCAGAAGATGACTTCTGTCTCCCCTAGCTCAGTGGGGCAGCATGGGCTTACTGCTCTGGTGAGCTCAGCAAGCACCCAAAACAAAAGCAAAAACACCAGACCCATGTCACGGCTTCTACCTGCAAATCATTTTGGTAGATTGAAATAATGCAGTACATCAAGAAATAAAGAATAGGAGAAAAGAAAAAAACCTACTCACTGGATTTCCATATGACACTAAAATATTCTTTTAAACTGTAGATGAAATAAAGACTTTTTCAGGTACACCAGCACTGAGGTTATTTATTACCAGCATGTCATCACTACAAGAAAGAATAAAGTTATGATTAACATGAGGGCAAATATAAATCATTACGTTACCGTTCTGTGAATTTCTACAGAGGATGACTAACAAGGAGTCGCTCGGGGGTTTTATAATGTATGTACATTAAAATACTTCACATGTGGCTCAAAGGATGTGGGAAGGGAGCAGACTACTTTTCCTTCTGTATGTAGCACAAAATTAAATCTGTATAGGCAGTGTTGAAGATACATATTGAATTCCTAGAGCAACTATTAAAAATGACAAAAGGAAAGAAAGAAAGAAAGAAAGAACACCAACAACAAAGAGTTATGGCTAAGAAGCCAGGGGAGCAGTAAAAATGAAACATGGAAAAGAAAAAAATATTAAAGATCAAGGGAAGGGTAAACAGGAAAACACAGAGATGAAACTAGGAAAAAAGTGTTGTAAACTTAAGTAATTACTTTTCACACTAATTAAGCGCACTTGTCGAAAAGCAGAGATTGCTAGGCTGGATCAATTGCATGCTACCGATAAGAGAGATTCTAAATATAAAAGATCCATTGGGAATAAAAAGATGCAAAACATACCTTATGCTAGTGAACACAAAATAAAGGGGGCTATATAATATTAAACAGAATAGCCATAATGAGTGTGTATCTCATTACAGAACTTCAAACTGTGTGAACCAGAATTGGCAGAACTAAATTAAGTCAGTGATATTTGTAAGCCTTGGACATACCACTCTAAGAAAATAAGAATATTGTCTTTATTTACAACTGCAAAATACACATGCTCTGCCAGTGTATACGGAGCCTTCTCCAAGGTGGAGTACATCCGTGGCCATCAAATACGTTTCCATTGTTTTCAATTTTAAAAAGGTCATCTTCCAAAACATTTGCAGCTTACATTTTAACTTGACAGTGAAATAATGAGCGTTTCTTCCCCACGACCTGTAAGGCCAAGGGGTCTGCACCAGCCTGTGGTCAGTGATGTGAGGGAGGGCCGGTTAGCTTAATAAGTCAAGAAAGAACAACCCAAGTCACAATCTGAGAGGGAGTCGAACTGGCTTTGTAGGTGAAGTGATTGCATATACAGAAACCCGTAAGAACTTACAAACCAAACTCTGGAACTGGTTGATTAACTTAGCTGAACTATAGCAAACAGTTACATTCCTATATACCAGCAACAAGCAGTTCAGCAAACAAAATTGAGAACATTTTATTTGCAATAACATCAAACACAAAATACATAGAAATAAATTGAGCAACAGAGATGGAAAAACCCTTATGCTGAAAGCTTCCATGGCTGAGAGAAGCTTAAAAAGACCTAAATAGTTGGAGAGTGTACCATGTCCACATACTGTAAAGCTCATTATGAAGATGTCACTTTTCCCTTAAATATTGATCTGTAGATAAGCAAAGCTGGAGAATTCATGCTAAGTGATTGTAAGGATTTGTGGCAAAGCTCTGGCAATCAAGACAGGGTAGTATTGGGATAAAGGCAGAAGACAAAAACAGGTTAGTGCAACAGAGTTTCATATTTGAATGCACACATTTTACATATCCATCAAATTTTAACAAGTGGCCAAACGCAGTTAGACACCAAGAAAAAATGTTAAGTAATCTTTTGTTGCTTGTATTTTCATACTGTAACCAAGTCTGAGATTATAAAGATTTCTGTATTTCCTTTGGAGAGATTTAGTATGTTAGCACATACATTTCTGTTGGGTTTTTTTTAAGATTTGTTTTTATTGAAAAAAGCATATTAACAGATAGAAGGAGAGACAGAGAAAGATACTCCGTCCACTGATTCACTCCCCATGTGGCTGCAACAGCTGGAGCTGAGCTGAGCCAATCTGAAACCAGGAGTCAGAACCTTCTTCCGGGTCTCCCACATGGGTGCAGTCCCAAGGCTTTCCCAGGCTAGAAGCAGGGAACTGGATGGGAAGTGGAGTAGTCAGAATATGAACCAGCATCCATATGGGATCCCAGTGCATGCAAAGCAAAGACTTTAGCCACTAGGCTACCGTGCCTGACCCCATACACGTATGTTTATGGTGTGTGTGTGTTTGTGTGTGTGTTTAAATCTATTTGTTTATTTGTAAAATCAACAGCCAAGGCTGAGACAGGCCGAAACCAGGAACCTGAAACTTATACTGTGTCTTCTGTATGAGTTATAGGGATACAACTACATGAGTCATGGCTGACTGCCAGTGTGCCCATTAGCAGGAAGCTAGAATCCAATATGAAGCCAGTACTTGAAGCCAGGCTCCATGATATGAGATCTGTGCTCCCAAGCTGTGCTCTAACTGCCCCATCAAATGCCCTCTTGTATGATTCATTTGAGTTCATTTTTGTGGGTGGTTTAAGGAAATTAACACATTTCTTGGTTTTTTGTTTTGTTTTATATGTGAATGAAAGCTTCTCACTTCTCACATCTTTTTAAAAAATGGTATATTGAGCCCAGTACAGTAGCCTAGCAGCTAAAGTCCTCGCCTTGTACACTGAAATCGCACATGGGCACTGGTTCATGTTCTGGCTGCCCTAGTTTCCAGCCAGCTCCCTGTTTGTAGCCTGGGAAAGCAGTAGCAGATGGACCAAAGCCTTGGGACCCTGCACCTGCGTGGGAGACCTAGAGGAACTTCCTGGCTCCTGGCTTCGGATCAACTTAGCACCTGCTGTTGTAGCCATTTGGGGAGTGAATCATCGGACGGAAGATTTCCCTCTCTGTCTCTCCTCCTCTCTGTATATCTGACTTTCCAATGAAAATAAATAAATCTTTAAAAAATTAAAAACAGTAAAAATGATATGTTTATAGGGCAGTGTTGCAGTGTAGCAGGTAAAGCCAATGCCTGTGACATTGGCATTCCATATGGATGCCAGTTCGTGTCCCGACTGGGAAAATCTGCAGAAGATGGCCCCAGTGTTTGGGGCGCAGTTATCCATGTGAGAGATCTGGAGGTAGCTTCTGGATCCTCTCTTCAGCTTAGCCCTGATGTGGCTATTGCAACCATCAAGAAAGATAAAAAAAAAATTATATGCACCCCCCCACACACAGAAGTCAGAGTTAGGTAGAGGGAGAGATAGAGGTCTTCCATCTTCTGGTTCATTCCCCAGAAGGCTGCATTGGCCAGGGCTGGTCCAGACAGGAGCCAGTAACCTAAAACTCCATCAGGATCTCCCAGGTATATGGCAAGAACCCAAGCACTTGAGCTGTTTTCCGCTGCCCTCCAGTGTACATTCACAGGGAGTTGGAAGTGGAGCAGCCAGGAACCCAAACCATTACTCTGATAAAGGATGGTACATGTAGTGATTTAATGTGCTGTACAACAAACACCGACCCTGTCACTTCTCACCTCTTATTAGCCAGTTAATGTGTCGTGTGGCCACATTTAGCTTCCCATATAGACTGTGGAATCATTGATGACCATTTTATAATTGTGGCTGATGATCTGTTGTGTCTGAATTCACTGCTGTATATCTTTTTTTCTTAAGTTTTGTTTCTGCTCAGTACGGGTACATTTTCTAGTTACTAACATGTCTTGAATCAGACTCAAATGTGTTTGGTCCTTACAGCCATTGTAATCTGTTTGGTCTTCTTATTGTACCAGTGAAGAGCAAGTTTAGTGAAGTTAAGAGACTTAACTAGGCCAGCTTGTACACCATGAAATGGAAGCAAGATTTTCTGCAGAGCAGCAAGGCTATTTTTTTTTGGTAAAGATTTATTTTTTTTATTGGAATGGTATATTTACAGAGTGACGGAGATACGTAGAGAACAACCTTCCATCTGTTGATTCACTCTCCTAATGACCACAATGGTCAGAACTGAGCCAATCCAAAGCCAGGATCCAAGAGCTTCTACTAGGTCTCCCACATGGGTGCAGGATCCCAAGGCTTTGGGCCATCCTCAACTGCCTTCCCAGGGTACAAGCAAAGAGCTGGTTGGGAAGCAGGGCTGCCAGTATACAAACTGGTGCCCATAAGGGATCCTAGTGCATGTAAGGCAAGGAGTTAGCCACTGAGTCATTGAGCCGGACCCAAGGCTGTGGTTGGTTTGAGTGGAAGAACCACTGTCTCGGCCACTTAGTCTAAATCCTGGCTGTATGCCTAGATTCACTGGGAACTTCCCAGGCCTTTCCCTACCAACTAGATCAGATGCAGTCACAGTGCTATTTTTAGAGATTTTAGATTATTTAGGTTGTTCTTTTTGTCTGCACAGTTTGATGTTTTATCAGTACATAATATGAATACCCAAATTACATTGCATCAAGAGCCTGAACTTAGACTAGAATTTAGGTCTCTGGTGGCTGATTCTGGAGTTCTTTCCATACTCAGATCCAGTTAGCATGCTTGTGCATTCACTGTGTATCAGAGCATAGTCATGAGCACAGTCGCAGGTGAGTTTGTTCATTCATAATACTAAGATATGTGGGGCTTGTGCATATGTATGATTTGGAGAATTGATATTTGTATGTTGCGATTGAATTCCTAGGCTTTGCTAACTGATTGCCTAATTTGAATCTTGGCTTCCCTGTTTCTCAGCTGCCTGACTGTGGGCCATTGGCTTAACTTTTCTGTTCCTTAGTTTCACAGAGATCAACCGGGGATAATGATGGTACTTACCTCATGAATTAAACTTGTAACATGATGAGACACTGTTGATACATAGCAAGCGTAATGCATGAGTGTGCTACTTCTGAGTCAGTAGTTATTCCATTTATCAATTGCAAAATATTTAAGTAATGAAATTTTGTGGTCCAGTTCACAGGTATCAGTATGTGATGTATCTTTCTGAAGACTCTTAACAGAGTCCATATTCTCATGCCTTATAATCTCTCTCCTAGAAAATGTGTTGATATTCTCATTCATTTTCTTCTTTATCCTTGGGCTCAATTTTGAACTGTTACACCTCAAAATCATTTAAACAATGACCTTCTACGATTTTTGTTAAATGTCTTTGGCTATCAGAACATTGGGTTGCAGATTGGTGTGTTATATCGGTCAACATCAGGATTATATTTGTTTACATGCAGAACATTCCCTGAGTCTTGAGAGTTATGTACAGTCAATAAACAGTATTAAAATTTTCTCAGGGACTTCAGTGATGACTACAGTCTGTTTTGTGAGAAGAGAGCCACATGGAGAGCTCTCTGACTGAGGCTTATGTCTGATCTCACCAGGGCTCTAAGCATTCCTGGACAAAATAAGTAGTGTTCATTACACAGACACTGTTTCAGTCGGTAGGCATGGAAGAATGTGTCCACTTGCAGTATCATTAACTGCCGTTTATAAAGAGCCTGTAAAGGAACTCTTTCTTCTTGCTCAGAGGCAATAAGATATTAAGTAGAGTTGTGATCAAATCAAGGGCACCAAGCTGAAACTTTAAGAGGAAAAATCAGAGTTTAGGGTAAAGTGGTGGTATTTTGGAATGAAGCAACAAGAGTCTGGGCTATAATGGATGTGGCACAACGAAGACATGCTTGATGAGCAAAGTTACGTAGGTCAAGTCTGGTAATTCCACACAATGGAATAGATTCTCTAGAAACCAGTTTCTTGCTACAGGACATGGGGAAGTCCCAAGGGTATTAGCAGCTGTCCTGATAGTTCTCTAGTGGGATTCCTTCTGCTTTTTGGGTTCAGAGTTGAGTGGACTCAAGGATGTGGAACCATGTAACATATTTGACTGACTAAAGAAATAAAGCCATAATACTGATTTTTAAGATCAATTATGTGAGAAACAACCCGATCAAGATACTGCTTTGTGAACACAGAATTTAAGGCAAGAGGAGTCAATAATGGAGTTTGGTGCATTGTGATGCAGTGTCCTGCTGGTGATCTGATTAACCTGCCTTGCCACAGGAGAGGAGCACCCACATACTGGGGAAGTTCCTGTGCCTTTCGTGTTCCTCCTACCCTACTGGTACTTCCTGTTTTTTTTTTTTTTTCTTGTCTTCATGACCAACAATCCCTGACTGTTCTTGAACGGACACATATGCATGCACATGTACACACACTGTCATGATTGATGTTGGTACTACCGGTCCACTTAACTCCCCATCCTGCTGGCCTTGGAGACTGGTTATGTCTCTGCCCTCTCCTATTTAAGTAAGTATTTTGCAAATTCTCAGCAATAACTCAACTTTTTCCCCAGTGTTAGCCTACCATTGGGAGAGTTTAGTCAAAGGGAGATGCCTATTTCTTAGAATATTATTCAAGATGTTGGGATGGGAGGTGAACTGTGTTTAGCCTAGCAGTTAAGATGCCAAGGCTCCCTCAGGTCCGTTCGAGTGCCTGAGTCCTATTCAGAGCTCTGGATGTTGATTCAAGCTTCCCACTGGTGCAGGCCCTGGGAGGCAGTTGACTGATGGCTGAAGTGTTGGGATCCCTGCTACCTGTGTGGGAAAAGTGGCTTGAGTTCTAGATTCACAGGCTTTGCTGTGTGGGCGTTCAGAGTGAACTGTGGATGAGAGTACTTTCTGTCTGTGTGTGTGTGTGCACGTGCATGCATGCTCTCTGATAATTTTAACAAGAATGTTACTAAGGATATTCTGTTATTTTAGGGACAACTGGAGTAGGTAACCTTTTAGTTCCAACGGATGGTGCAGTAATAATTCCTTTACCTCTATAAGCTGTGCTGATCTTAGATCTCTTTAAAACCTTAACATGTATTTTGACTTTTTTGGTGTGGTTACAACTGACATTTGACATTAAAATCAGACTGGCATATGTTAGTTGTGTCTATTAGCAATTCCATTAGCATCTCTGTGCTCGCTTCGGCAGCACATGTACCAAAATTGGAACGATTCAGAGAAGATTAGCATGGCCCCTGCGCAGGGATGACCCATTAGCATCTCCCATCTCTGATATGTCCTTTGTGTATTTCTCAGACATCCTGCCCCATGCTGCCTCTTCCCCATTACTTTAGCTAGTGCCTCTGATAAGAATGCTGCTCTCCCCACCTTCCAAGTATTAATTGAAATTGAATCTGTTATTCATGGTCCAGTGGCTGCTTTTCATCATCCTCCACATGGCTCTTCCACAGTGTTTGGCTGTCCTCACAGTGGTCATGGCCACATTATCATTAAGTACATTTGTTTTGTCCTTGTAAGCCCTTCATGGTGGGAGTTTATTTCTCCTGACAGGACTTACAGCATCATTTCATCCTTATTTTTTGTACATATTAAGATTCATGAAAGAGTACAGATTCCAAGGAACAATATCAGAAACTTAAAGGGAGGCAGAGAGGAAGATCTTCTGTCTGATGATTCACTCCCCAACTGACCACAACTGCTGGTGCTGTGCTGATCTGAAGCCAGGAGCCAGGAAGTTCTTCCAGGTCTCCCACGCAGGTGCAGGGTCCCAAGGCTTTGGTCCATCTTCTACTGCTTTCCCAGGCCACAAGCATGGAGCTGGATGGGAAATGGAACTGCCAGGATTAGAACTGGCACCCATATGGGATCGAGGCATGTTGAAGGCAAGGACTTTAGCTGCTGGGCCATTGCGCCAGGACCATATTTAGTTTTTAAACTCAGAGTATAATCTGTGTAAGACATTTGATAAGTCACAAGTTAGAGTTACTTAGGGAAGCTTTAGCAACACAATAAAAATCCAGCCAAATACAATGAGATTAAGAAGCAAATATAAATTAAGTAAGTAGAACAAAGTATTCAGAAAGTTTTAATGATCAGAAAGTAGTTCAGGAAGAATATGACAGTCCAAAAAAGTTATCTATTTTTAAAGAGATGAAATTCAAGTATTGTCTTGGACTTAGAAGATATAACTAGAAAAGAGATAAAATATTACAGAAATGATGGAGAGAGATGTCCTGAGGAAAAAGGTTGTAGGAGGACCTGTGACAAAAGGTGTCAAAGTGAAGGAAGGGTATTCCTTTCTCAAGAAAAAAAAATATGTATATATATATAGTGATCAGTGGAGATGGGAGAGCTGATGGAAACTACACTTGTTTTGCAATGTGAGAGTATGGTAGCAACCTGAGAATGAAAAATGAAAAAAGGGCAAATGTAAAGGACACCAGAGGAGTCAAGGCCATTGCACATCTGCCTTGTGAAAATTGTCTTGTTTATTTTTTACATCATTGTTGGCCATCTTCTCCCACTGCATTCTGAGCCCTCAGGTGGGCAGGGGTCTGGCTAACTTGTTCATCATTATCCTTAGCGTCATAACATGGAACCTGGCGTGTAGTAGATACTCAGTAAATATTTGTTGGGTGAGTGTTGAATAGAGAATGAGTGAGCTAACTGGAGAGACTCAAAATTACTATTAATAACTCATAGCTTTCACTTATCTGCACATCATAAATACAACGAATTAACTCTCAGGTAAGCTATAACAGTTTGTCTAAAAGTAATGAAGACCAGAGAAATAGGTAATTATTATTTTCTTTTCATGCTTAGAGACTATGGATTTATGGTTTTGAAAGAATATTTTGGGAATATTTTAAGAGCATAGAATGTCATATGAGAGAACTTTTAAAAGTTCATAGAAAATAGACTTAAAAGATTAGTATATTTTGTTGCAAAAGTTTTGAGATCCATACATAGATCTTCTATCATATACATTTTTTACAAACTTTATGAGGATCCCTCTGTAGAATACCCAAAAAATTCTTATGTGAAAAGCAGAATCTTGATCATGGATAGTTTGGTAGATGTGGCATGAACTATTAACTGTTAATGCAATAAATATTCTCCTGGTCTTCAGCACAAACCCTGTTGTATCAGATGTGCCACTGTACCCAGGTTAGAACTGCACTGAATGTAGGGCTTCAACGTGAGAGATGTAAGAATGTGAGATTTGCAGAATTGGGTCAGCTTTCTAAAAAGCTCTTTCAGGAGGCTGCCCTGATACCCTTTAGCACTTTCCTTCTTCCTGCTGCCTGGGATGCTTGGAACCCCAGGGTTAAGTTATGACTGTGAGGCAACATCAAGGATGCAAGCAAGAGCAAAGGTTGGTGAAACTATAGGATTATGAAGATGTTACATTGGTGTCTTCATGCAGCCTTTGGGTTTAGAGACATTTTGAGACTGGATGTCAAAAAGAGAGAGAGAGAGAGCGAGACTGGATGTCTGTATCTTCTCAACAGAATCTAGATTATTGCCCAGGGAAAACTGAAAAGAATTGGGAGACTAGAGGCATTCATTTATCTGGTGAACTGAAGAGCTGGTTTGATGGGTGTAAGGATAGGAAATTAAGGCCAGAGAGCAGCCTTGGGGAATGCAGAGCTTGGTCATTGCAGTTGGGGACTAGGAAGGAAAAGACCAGAAGACGTTAAATCTCTTCCTTCCTTAAGTTTCCGATTCCAGATTTTCCTTACTCTGATTGTGTTTGTTAGGATTTGGTGTTTTGTTTGTTTGTTGTTCTTTGCCCTCAGTGACCAAGTCTCACAGATGGTGTGTATATGTTGTGCCCAGGTCTTTGTGCTTCATTGTTGTCTGAACATACCGACAGAACAAAAATGGTAGAATTGTTATTAATTTAGCTGAAGAATCCAGGTATTCAAGATGCTGACTAATTGGAGTGTAAATGATTTCCAAGGACTTTCCAGACTATTTTAAAATTAAATTTGCTTGAACTCTTCTAAATGATCTTGTAGATTTCCATAATAAATGTCTCAAACATTTCTGTTATGGGATGTAAATAATCAAACTCCGTTGCACTGTGGAGTAATATTATAAAGCACTTAGCTAATCAGATTGTAAGAGTTGTTCCAAACCCTGTAACCATGTAATTTTTGCATAAAGAGAGGTTGCCTCATGCTGTGCAATTAACTGGTTTTATTAGCTATAAATTTGGTTGTTGCTGACTGGCCTGATGGTCTCGGGGAGAATTAGGTCTTAGTTCTTGACCTGAGGCTGCACAGTGGAGTGTCTGGAAGCCAAGCAAGTCTCATAGTACGGACGTAGCTAAGTCCCCAAAAGGGAGAGCATGAGAACTTACCTCTCGTTTCTGTGACTCAGTAGAAGAGGGCATTGGGGTTTTCTAGTCCTGTTGTCATTTGTAGATGTCCTGTAAACTAATGTCCCATTCTGTCTTGAAATGAGCCTTATGAAGTCAAACATTATGGTTTAGTGGTTAGAGCAGGCTTTGACAGCAGACTGCTTACATTAGGACCTGGCTGTGCTATTTACCATGTTCTTGGACAAAATTTCAAGTTTCTTGGAGCCAGTGCTGTGATGCTGCAAATTAAGCTACTGCTAGTTGCTGTCCCAGGTGCTCCACTTCTGATCCAGTTCCCTGCTCGTAGTCTGGAAAGCAGCAGCAAATGGCTCAAGTGTTTAGGCCCCTGCTACCCCTGTGCTAAATCCAAATGAAGCTCCTGGCTCCTGGCTTCAGTCTGGCTTGGCCCTCACCTTTGTGGCCATTTGGGGAATAAATCAGAGGATGGGAGATTTGGTCTCGCCCTGTGTCCCTCTGTCTTCTTCCTCTCCTTTTCTTCTCCCTCTGTAACTCTGCCTTCTAGATAGATAGATAGATAGTTAGATAGGTAGGTAGGTAGGTAGGTAGGTAGGTAGGTAGGTAGGTAGAAAGAAAGAAAGAAAGAAAGAAAGAAAGAAAGAAAGAAAGAAAGAAAGAAAGAAAGAATCTTTTTTCAAGGTGTTTTAAAAAAAGGGGGTCCAGCATGATGGCCTAGTGGCTAAAGTCCTCACCTTGAATGCAACAGGAATCCCATATGGGCACCGGTTCTAATCCCTTCAGTCCCGCTTCCCATCCAGCTCCCTGCTTGTGACCTGGGAAAGCAGTGGAGGACGGTCCAAAGCCTTGGAACCCTGCACCCGTGTGGGAGACCTGGAAAAGGCTCCTGGATTCAGATTGGCTCAGCTCCGCTGTTGCAGCCACTTAGGGAGTGAATCATCAGATGGAAGATCTTCCTCTCTCTATATCTGACTTTGGAATAAAAATAAATCTTTTTTAAAAATGTAAAAAAGAGAACTACCAGTAAAGTTTCTCTTTAAAAAATTGTTAGGACTCATGATTTTATTGGAATTTTTTAAGAACAAAAAGGGGAGACATATACACATATATGTAATATATATGAAACATGCATGTATATATTATACACATGTATGTATGCATATATACACATACATTTATAGAGTCAAAGATAGGAACTTTGAATTTATTAACTACATTTACTGAGCCAAAGGAAATGAGCTTGAACAAATCAAAGTATCCAGTTTTCCCAACCTTTTTTTTTCTTTTAAGATTTATGTTTATTGGAAAAGTAGATTTACAGAGAGGAGGAGAGACAGACAGATCTTCCATCTGTTGATTCATCCCTCAGTGACCACAGTGGTGAGAACTGAGCTGATCTGAAATGAAGAGCCAAGAGCTTCTACTGAGTCTCCCATGTAGGTACAGGGTCCCAAGGCTTTGGACCATCCTCCACTGTTTTCTCAGGCCACAGGCAGAGAGCGGGATGGGAAGCAGAGCATCTGGGGCATGAACTGGTGCCCATATGGGATGCTTGCACTTGGAGGTAGAGGATTGGCCAGTTGAGCCAGCCCACCAGCCCCTTTCTCAACTCAAATACGATAAAGTGTGAGGGTCATGTAAGATAAATGCCCTGGAAATGTTAAGTGACGGTAATTCAGTGAAAACGTGAGTACCTACAGAAAGTCAGTGTGACAAACTCAAAGCAGTACAGATATGTAAGTGGAATCCAGTGCTAGATAACTGAACTCATAAACTCAACTCAGAATGATGAATTCATTATAAAGAATGGGGCAAGATGTCTGAGGGGATGAACATTGGATGAGTACCTGGTGTTTGCCAAGCAATGGGGTTGATTTTTGACCCATTTTACACATGAGGCAACTTGAGTCTCAGAGAAGTTAAAGAGCTTGCTCAGAGCCTCCAGCATGTAGTAGCAGAGCCGGGTCTCCTTGAGAAGCCTGTTCAGTCCCAGAAGCTGCCCTGGCACAGCACAGTTGATGACCTGTTCAGCATCCCAGATGCTGCAAAGCACCGACTTTATGCATAGTAGTGTTAACAAGACATTCATTTGTTTTTTTTCCTTGTTAGCAGACATGGATAAAAATTTAAAGCATGAATTTTTGGAGCTGTCCCAGGTGTTGCAGGCATTTAGGGAATGACCCACTAGATGGAAGCTCTTTGTCTTCCAAATAATATGAAAACTTTTTAAGTATCAAAACTTTTTCTGTATGTAGTTTATACTTCACTGCATGTATAATTCTTCATTGGCTACATTTTATATCCATAAAAGTCACAAAATATTGAATGAATGTATGTGTCTATCCAGGGGTCATTCTGTATGTAGATACTAGCAGATACACAGTGAAGTTGCCATTTTGTTATTTTTAAAATAAAGCAATAAAAATAGCTTTTTTATTCTGCCACTCATCAACGCAGCTTTCTCATGTTTACTACATTTCAAAATGTACAAATATGTCGTGCCAGCAAGTCACCACTGAAGGCCAAGAATCCGCTTTGACACCTGCATGTTTTCAGTCTTCTCAGTGCAGAACGACAGGTCAGCAATTACCCTGAGTGATGAAATGAATCACCTAAGTGGCTATTACTTGAATCTGATCTTTTCATAGTTGAAAACCTGAACAGTAAGTTTATTTTATTAGACTTATTGTGAACATTTATGGAATTTTACATTTGACTTGTGTACAGGCAGAAATCCTCAGTGTGCTGAGTCATAGGAACATCATCCAGTTTTACGGAGTCATTCTCGAGCCTCCCAACTATGGTATCGTCACAGGTAGGCACTCTGTTTGGCTCCTTTCTCTCCCCAGTTACCAAGCTTTCAATTCCTTACCATGCTGAAATGCTTAATATTGCCTTCAGTTGTGAATTGTGTGCTACTGTCAGATGTCACTTTTGTTGCTATAAAGCATTAATAAAACTGATTATATCAATATAATTAAGAATGGTGTTTCCCCTTCTACCCATGTCTAATTGTGCTAATTATATCCATATAAATGCTATTTAATGCTCTCACAGCTGCAATACCAATATTTAAAGGTGCTGGGTAACTAAATTTTTATTTAATTAGTTGAAGTGAGAGATGTTTTTTGTAACTCTGACCTTTTATAAATTAAGATTTCTTGAGCTGTTCATGTTGTAATTCTCTACATGGCATTTTAATCCCACTGGAGCATTCTCTCTCCAAGATCTCCAACATGAGAACAGTATTTTTTCAGGCTTGGTCATCTGAGTTGGTAATGACCTTGATTTAAATTATCCTGTATGTTAGAGCAGCAGTTTATAACTGGCAAAAAAAATGTTCTTTCCAAAAAAGAACATTTTGAAAATTTTGCCACACAAGAACACAGGACACTTGGATTTAAGTAATTTATACTCCTATTTGTACCATTTAGTGAGCAGATTTTGGTCTGTGACAACTGTAGTGTTTAGTTAATTTCATAGCAATAACTTTGCTAAAGCAAAAACAAATAATAAAACTTTAAAAGACTGGCCCCATTATTAGCATCAGGCCCAAACCATGCCCTGTGCATGTGTGGCAATACATAAGCCAAGTTTTGGACTGAAAAAAAATCAAGTGGATTAGGAATGATGGCACTTACCCTGTGTCTCTTCCACAAACAAGTCTTAGTAGAAGGATGTTTAAAGAGAAACAAAGTTAGTCAAGCCAACAGACTGACCCCCCAGCCCTTCTGGGAACCTTGTCATCTTCCTAGGATGCTGGAGGCGCTGAGGGAGGAAGCTTGAATGACTTGCATCCATTCAACTGGAGTTTGTCTGCTAAGTGGAAATGTTGTGGCAGCAGGCAGCTGTTACCACTCACAGAGAGGGCTCAAAAGAATGATTTATCAGACTGATGGAATGGAATGAGCCCTGGAATGGGAGTTGGGAGATGTGAAATCCTGTCTTGATTCTGCCATAGCATCCTGGATGTGTCCCTGATAATCTCCATGTCTCAGTTTTCTCATGTGAACGGAGGGACTAGAATAGATGATCTCTGGAGTAGGGAGTATTGTGCATGTGTGTTTGTGAAACCTTCACAGGTCCGTATGCTTTGCTCACAAGGGGACCAGGGGAAGAATCTTAAGAGGCAGCTGCCCATTTATTTTGTTCAAAAGGAAAATGAACATCTTTTCCCCTGGCTCAACAAAGAAACTGTGAGTGGAACTTGAGACTCCCAAGTTAAAAAAAAAGAAAGAAAGAAAGAAAGAAAGAAAGATAGTAACGGGTTATATTTTTCTTTGATATTGGGAAACCTTTTTAAATTCTGTGCTGTTCCTACTCACGTATGTGTATATGCAGGCAAAGCTCCTTGTAAATCCTTGGGGAACCCTTGGGAGAGATGGAAGGAAGGAGTTAGATCAGGTAGTTCCTTTGCAGCAGGGCAGATTTCAGAAGCCCCACCCAAAGGACCGGGTAAGCTGGTAAATGGTGGCTGGAAGCCTGGGTTCCAAGATTCCCATGGGAAATGACTCAGGGTTCCAGCAGCCTAGGGGATTTCATGGGACTGTGTCATCTCTGATACTGTCTACATATTTTGTGTAGCCTCCTATCACCACCCTGTGACTGGTTTTGCATGGTTTGTCAGCAGGTCCAAATCCTCATGCATCTCAACCGTGGAACACCTGCTAATTTTCAAGTGCCCAATCTCATTTTCTTTCACTTGATCTTGATTTATTTTAGAACAGCATAGAAACATCTAGTTTGTATGTTTTGATATTGTGCTGGCCTTTTCTTGTTAGAAAGTTGGATGCAGTCATCCCATATTGTTATAACAAATTCAGGTATTTTCTCTATTTTTTTTATCAGTTGTACTCCAAGCTACGTTTAGACTTGGTGGTATTTTGTACATGATAACAATACTTTACACTTCTAACATTACTTTACACTTCATGGTAACAGTACTTTGCTTCAACAGCATTTGCTATATGTTATATATTTGTCAAAGTCAGCTGTTGTTACCATAAAACTCAAAGGGAGATAGCATCTTCGAAAGCTTAATGTTCTTAATGACTTCTTAAAAATTAAAGCAAATTAAGTTCAATTAGGTATTTTCTAGGGAGAAGTGGAGTGAAATTTGAAAAGCATATAACATATGCTATATTGGGAGTCCTCAATTTCCATTGAACAAACCGAAAGAAATAATCAGATGCCTGTTTAAAATAGCTTAGCAACTCATATGTTGGAGGATCACTTTTTAGACCCTCACATGCATGAAACGATTCATGTAACCCTGTGTCTTACACATTTGAGTTGTCTTCATCACCATTGGAATGACTTTCTAAGTTCTCTTGACAGTTTTTTAGAGTACCTCCTCTGCCTTGTAGCCCAAGATGTTTGAAACAGAGTACTTTTTGGTTCTCCATGCAACATCATCTCTGGGTATTTACCACACATTTGAAATACTCAGTGGTATAACATTAGGATTGTTGGATATGCCCATTAGGTGTGTTTATAAACATAACTGATTGCTTTTTGAGAAGTTTTATTTGTTAGTATCATTTTATGATATAGTTCCATAAGACCTGGAATTTCCCTTATCCCCTTCCTAATTCCCTCCCCACTCACTGAGTTCCCCTGTATCATTACTATAGTATAGTTCCTCATAAACAGTCATATGTCCATCATTGTGGGCATGGACAATGGCAGAGAGTGTCCTTATTACTTACATGTAGACCTATTCGCCATAGGTATCTGAGCGCATCTGTGTAATCACTGGCTACTTCACAACCTATTCAGATGTAGGATGATCCCTAAAAGGGTGGCTTGGAAAAAGAAACAAGATAAAACAAGACAAAACAGGAGCAATTGGAAATCATTTGTAGGGAAAACCTATAAGGGAGACAAATTTAATCAATTTAGTACAGGCAAGGTAGCAAACAAAATCCAGAACAATTTTCATGGAGCAAGAAATAAAATCCAGAGTTGATTATCTAACATAAAAAATAATAAAAATCTAAAAAGAAGTAAATATATGTGGCCCGTGTTCGGGGAAAAAAAACACCATCAATGCAAATAGTGTCTTAGTTCCCCTGAGATACTAATAAAGCTTTTGAAGTATCGAAAGATTCAGAGAATTGAAGGAAACTGTTTAAAGAATTAAAGGAAAGCATAAAAACAATGACTCAACCAAGAGAGAATCTCAGCTGACTAGACATCAACAAATAAAAGGAAAAGACTCAATAGCAACTCTAAATTATGTAAAAGATCATTGAAATAAGCTCTCTAGGCTGACTTCACAGACTTGAGACAGTGCAGTGAAAGCTAGATAGACAAGAGATTATCCAAGTTGACAAATAGAAAACATTTGAAGGAAATTGAAGTGAACCTCAGAGTCTTGTGGGGCAGCAAGTATATTAATAAATCCATAATAGGAAGGCATGAAAAGAGGGAGGAAAATGCTTTGATAATATCATCCAAAATAGTTCTAAACTTCATAATATACATTAATCCACATGCTTGAAGTCCAGCAAACCCAAATATGATAATTGCAAAAGAACCTCAGCTAAACCACTGTCAGACTGCTGGGTAAAGACATAATGAAAACCGTGAAAGCGGGACAAGCAGGACAACCTCTCATGTACATGGGAACAATAGTTTCACCAGTGGCTAACTTCTTAGCTGCCTTGAGCACTCTTAGGGTAGGCTAGACTAAGCTATGACTTTCCGTACCTTATGCATTTTTGCCTCAAGATATTTTAAATCTATCAAGTCCAAAGTTAAAAATATCTTGAGTCAAAATTGCTTAAGGTACGGAACATTGTAGCTTAGTCTAACCTGCCCTAAATGTGCTCAAAATACTTAGATTAGACAAAAGTTGGGAAAGTCATCAGACGAAAAGCCCTTTCTATAACACTGGGTGGACTAGCCATGCAGGTGTGTACTTTGTGGACATGAGAGGATGTGAAAGCATAATATGGAGAAGATACTGGGCACACAAGGCACTGTGGGGTATCTGTTGTTGACCTTATGATTGTGAGGGTGACTGCTTGCTGTGGGTCGCTGTCACAATGCAACATCACAGTGTGTATCACTTGGTAGAAAGAAAACGAAATTCACATGTCATAAAATCAAAAAGGCTTCAAATCTAACCACCATAAGGCAGAGACCCTTTGTAGAATATGTCACCAGATTTTTTTAGAAAGGTTTTTAAGAACATGGAATTAAACTACAAATCAAAAAACAGAAATAAATTTGGCAAAATCTCAAATCTTTGGAAATTAGCTATATGTTTCTAAATACTCATGAAGAGGAAACCTCAATATATTTGTAGATATTTTGGGATGAAGAAAAATGAAAATGCATCATACAAAAATTATAGAATAGGTAAAGCAGATAAAGCAATACCTAGAAGGAAATTTAAGTTTTCAGGAAAAGCAGAAATGCCTGAAATTGGTAACATAAGCCTTAGCCTGAAGAAACGATACAAAGAATAAAATAAAACCAAAGTCAGCTAATTAAGGAAATAGTGAAGAGTAGAACAGAATTTATAAACTAAAAATAAAAAAAATTAATGAGACTAAAAATGTACTCTTTGAAAGGATCAATACATTTGACAAACCTTTGGCTAGATTGACCAACAAAGAATAGAGACAATATGAATTAGCAAAGTTAGGAATAAAAGAGAGGCTAACGTTGTGATTATGTTTAACTTCCTGCCAACAAATTAGACAACTTAGATACAGTGAACAGATTTCCAGAAAGACACAAATTATTAAAATGGACCGAAGAGGAAGCAAAATCTGAACAAAACTGACATTAATGAAAAACAACTACAATTTATTAACATATTTGCAGAGGAGCCGGGGCTGTGGAGTTGAAAATAAAGCTTCCACCTGCAGTTCCAACCTCCCACCTGGACACCATTTTGGGTCCCAGATGCTCTGCTTTCAGTGTAGCTTTCTGCTAATGCGCCTGGAGAAGCAGTGGAAGATGGCCCAAGTGCAACATGGGAGACCCAGATGACGCTCCTGATTTCACCTTGACCTGGCCCTGGCCGTTGTGGCCTTCTGAGAAATGATCTAGCAGATGAAAGATTTCTGTCTGTGTCTCCCTCTTTCTCTGTAACTCTGACTTACAAATAAATAAACATTTAAAAAGAAAGAGCAGTACAGAAAGAAGAGTCCAGGCTCAGGTCATTTTGCTCAAGAATTCTATCAAATATTTATAGAAGAAATTACACCAGTCATTTTCATACTCTAAGAAAGTAGACCAGTATTCTATCAGGCCATCTTATCCTGATGCCAAGCTACACAAAGGCATAGTAGGAAAACAGTAGAGCAATATACCTCTTGAGCATGGATGCAGAAATCCTTTGCCGTATCAGCACATTGAATGTAGCCACACATAGAAAGTATTACACAGCATGACCAAGCGGAATTTATCCCTGAAATGCAGGGTTGGTTTAACATTTGAAATCGATTAGATGCAAGATATGATAACAGATAATAGAACAAAAGCCTTGTATGATCATTTCAATATGTAGAAAAAGCATTTGTAAAACTACATAATAATCAATTGTAATAAGTACCAGCAGGCTGGAAATAGAATTTTCTCAACCTGATAGGTAACATCTACAAAAGGCTTAATGTTGAAAAGATTGTTTAAGGCAGGGAGGTGGCACTCTCATACCATCTGTTCAGTGTTGTTCTGGAGGTTCCAGCAAGTGTGATAAGACAGGAAAAAGGAAATAAAAAAGACATCCAGATTGCAAAGGGAAAAATAAAAGTGTCTTTTAAATTTTTAAAAATTTATAAGAAGTGAGCAAATTTCTTGTATGTCATTTATGAAGTTTTAGGAGCATAATCATATATCCCACCTTACCCACCCTCCTTCCTTCCTTGTTTTTCTTTTCTTTTTTTAAAGATTTAATTATTTTTATTTGAAAGGCAGATTTGCAGAGAGAAAGACAGGGAAAGATCTTCAATCTCCTGATTCACTCCCTAAATGGCCACAACAGCCGGAACTGAGCTTATCCAGAACCAGGAGCCTAGAACTTCTTCCAGGTCTCCCACAAGGGTGCAGGGTTCCCAAGGACTTGAGTCATCCTCTGCTGCTTTCCCAGGCCAGAAGCAAAGAACTGGATCGGGACATGGAGTAGCCAGGGCAGTGTCTATATGGGATGCCAGTGCTTGAAGGTAGAATGTTAGCCTGTCGAGCCACGACACCAGCTTCACCTTTCTTGTTTTTCTTTTAACTTTTACAGTGACATATTATCAATTTACTTTATAGTCACTAGCATGATCCTCCACTAAATAAGGAATTCAGCAAGTAATAAAAAAAACCACTGGTACAAAAGGTTATGAATACTAAATCCCAAAATGTCAATCTCAAAGTGTCACTCATATCTATTACATTGTTTTTGTACTCCATTACCACAAACCAGGGAAAACATATTTGTTTTTTCTCTTATTAAAATAACATATATATAATTATAATCCTATTATTATAATATGATTATATATGTATATATAAAAATAAAACTCTAAGAAATTCATCAAAAGGCTAGTAAAACTAATGCATGTTTAGCAAGGTCACAAGGACTCCAAGATCCACATTCAAAAATCAATTGTATTTCAGTTTGTTTTTTTAAAGATTTATTTTCTTTGGAAAGGCAGATATATAGAAAGGAGAGACAGGATGATCTTCCATCCTCAGATTCACTGCCCAAGTGGCCTCAATGATCTGAACTGAGCTGATCCAAAGCCAGGAGCCCATAGCTTCTTCCGGGTCTCCCACACGGGTGCAGGGTCCCAAGGCTTTCATAGGCCACAAGCAGGGAGCTGGATGGGAGGTGGAACGGTCAGGACACAAACTAGCACCCATATGGGATCCCAGTGCATGTAAGGCGTGGATTTAGCCACTAAATTAAAGTGCCTTGCCCAATAATTGTAATTCTATACACTGGGAATGAACAATCTAAAAATGAAACTAACTAACAATAGCATCAAGAATACATACTGGGTATAAATTTAACAAAAATAAAGATGTATGTCATTCAATAAAAAGTTAAAAATGCTGCTGAAAGAGACCAAAGGGCTAAATATATAAATGTTACAACTATCCATGGTTCAGAATGTTGAATATTGTCAAGGTGACATATCACTCAGATGATCAATAAATTCAGTATGTTCCCATCTAAATTCCAGAGTTTGTTTTGTTTTGATAGACATTGACACACTACTCTTAGAAGGAGTCTGTTTATAGTGGGTACTATAAAGGCTGAAGTTTGAAGACTTGAATTGTTTCCTTTGCAATATGAGGTCAATATCTATACTCGTATAGTTCAGTGGAAGTCTAAAAAGAAACCTTCACATTGATTGTCACTTGGGTTTTAACCAGAGTGCTGATTCAGTAGCATAAGTAGAGTATTTTCAACAAATTACGCCGAGACAATTACAACTGCATATGGAAAATAAATCTGAGACCCACACCTCATACCATGTATAAGCATTAACTCAAAATGAACCATAGAGCTAAGATTAAAAGAAAAATAGGAGGAAATCTTGCCTTTCGTTAGGCAAAAAGTTCTTAGATATGACACCAAAAGTATAAGCCATTAGAAAGAAAGAATGAGGGCCCGGCTCGGTGGCCTAGTGGCTAAAGTCCTCGCCTTGAATGCGCTGGGATCCCATATGGGTGCCAGTTCGTGTCCCGGCTGCTCCACTTCCCGTCCAGCTCCCTGCTTGTGGCCTGGGAGAGCAGTCAAGGACGGCCCAAAGCCTTGGGACCCTGCACCCGCGTGGGAGACCTGGAGGAACTTCCTGGCTCCTAGCTCAGGATCGGCGCAGCACCAGCTGTTGCAGTCACTTGGGGAGGTAATCACCAGATGGAAGATCTTCATCTCTGTCTCTCCTCCTCTTGGTATATCTGCCTTTCCAATAAAGATAAATAAATCTTTTTTAAAAAAAAGGTTTAAGAAAAAGAAAGAATGACAAATTGAAATTCACCAACATTCAAGATTTGGGGCCTTTAAAAGACAGCATTAAGATAATGAAAAAACAAGGGCCAGACTGGGAGAAATTTCTTGCAAATCGTTTATCCGTTAAAGGTCTTGTATCCAGAATAAATAAAGAACTCTTAGCACTCAATAAAATAATTGATTTAAAAGTGAGCAAAAGATTTTAATAGGTAATTTGCTTAAGAACTTAAGAATACACATGTACAAGAGATAATAACAGGCACAAAAAGATACTCGCTTCAGTAGTCACTAGAGAAAGACAGACTAAAAGCATACCAAATTATGAGCACTAGAGTGATCATAACAACAACAGACAACAAAAACAAGCAACTCCATGAGAAGGATGTGGAAAACTGAAACCCTCCTATGTTAGCAGTGAGCTCTTACAATGGTGTAGTCCCTTTGGAAGATGGTTTGTAGTTAGGAGCAGACATTTGATGCAGCAATTGAGATGCCGTTTGGGTCACTTATATCCCATATGAGAGCATGCAAGCTCAGGTCCTGGATTCATTTCTGATTCTAGCTTCCTGTTCATGGTCACATTGGAGGGCAGCAGGTGATGGCTCAAGTATTCAGGTCCTTGCCAAACATGTGGGAGATATAGGTTGAGTGATGGGCTCCTAAATTTGGCCTGGTCCATCCCTATGTACTGAAACTTTTGGCATGTGAATCCATGGATGGAAAACTTCTGTCTCTCTCTCTTTCTCCCTCCCTCCCTCTCTCTTAAATAAAATGAATGATTTTTAAAAACTTATCAAATGACTCTGCTATACAGTCTACCCAAGAGACATGAATTTCACACACACGTGTTTTCACACATAAATGCTAATGACTGCATTATTTGTAAAATCTCAAGTATTTGGATTGCTCTAATATTATCAGCTGGTAAATAAATAAGCCAAATATAGAATATCCATACAATGGAATAATGTTCAGCACCAGAAAGTATGAAGTACAGTCAACTGCTCTTATTCACAAGTTGCATAGAAGGGTTCAGTCAAACTTGGATCAAAAATATTTGAGAAAAATGCCATTTCTACAGAAAATGTACAGACGGCTTCATCGTCAGTATTCCCTAATCAGCACTGCATAAGAAATAATTACATAGCATTTACATTTTAGTTATCAGAGGTTGGGAGAATGGGAGTTGTCCTATATTGCCACCCCTCTGGAGACCCGAGGATGACTGCACAGTTACACTGAGCAGCACCAACGGCCCTTGGAAACATCATGCTCACAGGGTGAAGCCTGGCACAACGACCACAGTTTGTACGTTCCCATTCATGAGAAATACCCAAAAAGGTGCCCAGCGCAGGTTGTAGGACTGGAGTGACGATGTTAGTGTGAACTGCCGTGAGAATACTGTCTGGAATGATACACGTGTTCTGAAGCTGGAGTGTGGGGTGGCTGCCTATCTCTGAAATTATCAGACATCTGTAAACTATGCACTTGGAGTTGGCAGATTTCGCTGTCTGTTTTGTATCTCAGCAAGATCATTCTCAAAGGAATTTCCACCCCCCTCTTAACGTTTTGAACTTCAGTGTTGGGAGTTTGTCTAAATGCTGATGCAGCTAGAATTGATTTGTTTTTTTTTTTTTTTCCTTTTCTGTTCTTAAAGGTTTGTTTATTTGAACGGCAAAGCTAGAGAGACAAAATATCAGAGATCTGTTTGCTGGTTCATTCACCAGATGGCTACAGTGGCCTTGTTGAAGCCAGGAGGTTTATTCCACTTCCCATGTGGGTGCAGAGAGCCAAATACTTGGCCCATTTTGTGCTGCTTTTCCCAGGCTGTTAGCAGGGAGCTGGATGGGAAGTGGATGGAGCTGGATGGAACATGAACCAGCACCCATCTGGAATGTCAGCATTGTAGACAGCAGTTTTACCTCCTATGCTCCAGTGTTGACACCATCTTTTTTTATATAAAATATGGTTATTCTAATATCTAGAGCAGATATTACATCCTAGAACTTCTCTTCTTGAACTATAGTCCAGCTTGGCCAGGCAATCGGTATGTGACTTTCTTTTTTTTTTTTTTAATTATTTATTATTTAACTTCAGTAATTACATTGTATTATGTGACACAGTTACATAGATACTTGGGTTCTCCTCACCCCTCCCCAAACCCTCCCACCATGGTGGATTCCTCCACCTTGTTGCATAACCACAGCTCAAGTTCAGTTGAGATTTCCCCATTGCAAGCGTATACCAAACATAGAGTCCAGCATCTTATTGTCCCGTCAAGTTCAACGGCTTCTTAGGTATACCCTCTCTGGTCTGATGACAGAGCCAGCAGAGTATCATCCCAGTCAATTGAAAGCTCCAACATACCATCAGCAAAAATTTACATCATTATGGAATTAATTGACATAGTAATGAGTAACCAATATGTTAAAAGTAAATGCGGGTTCCCAGCCACCTTCTGTGACCACCTCACCTATACTTCAATTTTAGTTTATACACAACATATAACATTCAAAACATAACATGTTATACATAACATCATATCATCTTAAATTAAGGCAAACATGTGGTATTTAACCTTTTGGGATTGGCTCATTTCCCTTAGCATTATGGTTTCCAGTTTGGCCCATTTGGCCACAAAGAACTGCATTTTGTTTTTTTTAATAGCTGAGTAGTATTCCATGGAGTAGATGAACCATAGCTTTCTTATCCAATCCTCTGTTGATGGGCATTTTGGTTGTTTCCATGTTTTTGCAATTACTGATTGTGCTGCTATGAACATAGGAGTGCATGTTGGTTTCTCAAATTAATGAACAAAAATCAACAGCCATAGTGTATGCGAACAGCCCCAAGATGGAAAAAGACTTAACCAGCAAGATACCATTCAAAATAACAGAGAAAAGTATGAAATATCTGGGAATAAATCTAACCAAAAATGTAGAAGACTTATTTGAAGAAAACTACAAACTGCTTAAAAAAGAAATTGAACAAGACCTCAAAAGATGGAGTAACATCCCATGCTCCTGGATAGGTAAAATCAATATCATTAAAATGTCTATACTGCCAAAAGCAATATATACATTCAACGCAATCCCAATCAAATTGCCCAAAACATTCTTCATGGAACTGGAAACAATGATCCAAAGGTTCATCTGGAAGCACAAAAAACCACGGATAGCTAGAACTATCCTGAAGAACAGGAAGTTAGCAGGGGGAATCACAGTTCCGGACCTCTGGACATACTATAGGGCAGTGGTTATCAAAACAGCGTGGTACTGGCACAAAGATAGAGAGGAAGATCAATGGAGCAGAATAGAAACGCCAGAAGGAAACCCACACAGATACAGCCAAATAATCTTTGACAAAAAGACAAACGACAACCCAGGCAAATGGGAAGGTCTGTTCAATAAATGCTGTTGGGACAACTGGTTGATAGCCTGCAGAAACAAAAAAATAGATCCACATCTCTCACCATACACTAAGATCAGATCTAAATGGATAACAGATCTAAACCTACATCCAGAAACCTTCAAACTTTTGGAAGAAAATGTTGGAAACACACTGGAACACTTAGGGGTAGGCCCTCACTTCCTAAAAAAGACTCCAGATGCAGTAGAAATCACGACCAAAATAAACAATTGGGACCTCATCAAACTAAGAAGCTTTCTGTACAGCTAGAGAAACAATCAACAAAGTAAAAAGGCAACCCACAGAATGGGAGAAGATCTTCGCACATGACATAGGTGATAGAGGGCTAATATCCAGAATATACAAAGAGCTACAAAACAACCAAAATGTCAAAACAAGCAACCCACTCAAGAAATGGGCACGGGAAATGGGCAGACACTTCACAAAGGAACAAACCCAAATGGCAAATAAACATATGAAAAAATGCTCAAGTTCCCTGGCAATAAGGGAAATCCAAATTAAAACATCAATGAGGTACCACCTAACGCCAGTAAGACTGGCCCACATGAATAAAAGCACCAACGACACTTGTTGGCGAGGTTGCGGGGAAAAGGGAACCCTACTCCACTGCTGGTGGGGCTGCAGGCTGGTACAGCCTCTATGGAAATCAGTATGGAGAATATTCAAACAACTCAAATTCAACATACCGTATGATCCAGCAATAGCACTCCTAGGAATATATCTAGAATTGATTTGTTTACATTGTCATCTAGAATCTCTGGTTCATGTGCATGATATTACCTTGCTCATAGAAATAATGGCTGTATTAGTTTCTAGTTTCTCTTTACTACAACGAAATATCTGAAACAACACACTCAGAAAGGGAAAGGTGTCATTGTGAAGACTCCTGTCCAAGGTCAGGCAGCACCCCTGGGCTAGCAGCTGACGAGGGGTAGCTGGCACTGGCAGAATTCGTGCAAAGGAAGGAACACATGACAGGCAGGAGATAGAGAGAGTGGCTGAGTCCACCTTGAGTTTTTCGGCCAATCTCCTGGTAAGAACTGGCTTCCCAGGGCCTTTCTTCAATGGTGGAGAACCTGGCACAAAGTCTTCCTAAACATAGGGATTAGATTGTTTCTACACTTGGTACCATGGAAACCATGGGGTTTCAACATCTGTGTTAACTCTTGGAGCAACACAGCTTTTTATATACTTTCTTCTTTTTTGTTGAATTTGTGAAAACAGTTTTCCAATGAAAAGTATAAACTCGTTATTTCTAGAATGTACCTTGGGTTTAATTATATACTTGTCTTTCCTTTGAAACAGAATATGCTTCTTTGGGGTCACTCTATGATTACATCAACAGTAACAAAAGTGAAGAGATGGACATGGATCACATTATGACGTGGGCCACCGATGTAGCCAAAGGTAACAGTGCATGCTGTGTTCTTGCAGAATCGCTGGGGAATCATGTCAGAAAAATTTTCCAATCCTGATGTGAGGAAGTCTTTTTTTATTTCATGTTTTTAGATGTCTTTCATTTTTCACACCAAAAGTAGTTAGAATTCTGCTCATCTAAGAATTCTTGTTGTGCAAAAAATGTTTTCAGGTCCTCACTGTTCCACTCGGAGATTCCTTTTCCATTTTCCTTTGACTTGGGTAATTTCTGTCCCTAAAATCAAGGTTTACAAAAATTAGTAAATTTGGGGATAAATTTCTTTGCCATCTTTTATAACATTATAATGGGTGACCCAGACTGATACATTAAAGGGAACAAATCATAAGTCTTTTTAATGTTCTGAAAGCCTCTATAGAAAACAAAATTTATTATAGGATTAGTTCAGTTCATTTTGTGTACATAATAACATGCTAAAATTAATAAGCACTTTCAGAGACAATTTTATTTGCCCTGCCATGTTAAAGCAATTCTGATTCTGCTTTATATTTAGTGCAAACTTGGCCATTACCTCTGGAAATTTAATATTTTTAATACATGGGATCCCTAAAGAAGGTGCATAGTTCTTTTTCCCTCATAAGTTCCTGTTTTCTAAAGCCATTCAAGTTCCATTTATTTTTATCTTTATTTTTCCATTTTCCCAACTGAAACATTTCTGAGTTTTATTTATAGCTGTCAAAGTTGCTTTGGAAACAACTTTATCTAAATAATGAACACTTATAGTTAATGTTTGTGTCCTAGCAACCCCTAGTGAGCAAGTATGTCTGAATGTTACTGGGGCAATTAACTCCTTTGCACTCTGCTGCTCTGTTCTCCGTGGAGATCTCCGCACCAAGTCAATGCAGAGTTAGCTAGCACTCCAGTGAGGCAAGGGCTCAGACCTGGCGCTCCCTGTAAAGTCCCACAGTGATTTCCAAAAGCGATCATCTTTAATTTAGGAAATTATCTTGTCTGTTTTTAAGTTTCAACATGTGCCATATTCTTCAACTAGGTAAAGTTAAAAAAAGAAAACGTTTTAAAGTTTCATGCTAGAGATTGCTTTTGAAGGAGAATTCATGATCTTATACAAATACAGTGTTCCCTGATGTGCTTAAGGCTTTGGCGGTGTTAATTAACTTCATCGGGTGCTCCTGCATCAGGCATTGTGCACAAAACTGAAAGTGTCGTCTTGAAGATCTTCTCCTGTAACACACATGAATGTCCCTTCTGTGCACGTCATGAGACGCAGGGGCTGCCTGTTGGGCAGCAAGGTGAGGTGCAGCCCGGGAACCACCTGCAGCCTTGTGGAAACACATGTGTGGAACTCTCAGTGCACACGGAAGCAGTCCTTGAACTACGGCTCTTCACCTTACACACATTTGCATTTAGGGTGCTCAGCCAATTACACCATGTTATTACTTAATGGCACTTAGACTGGAGAGAGCAAACAAATCAACTGACTTCAGTCAGCTTTCTGCCACACTCAGCGCCCCGATTCCCACCCTGTCCTCACCCCCACCAGCTGCGTCTTCGTGGCGTGAGGGGTGAGCGAGCCCTTTGGCTCTAGAGCAGCTCAGTCCTCCGCTGAGTGCTGGTTCTCTGCATCAGAGAGGGACAGAGCCAAGCAGCAGTCCCGAGCCACAGGCCGAGCCACAGGCCAAGCACGAGGCAGGAGAAAATGGGAGTGGACCCCGTGAAGCTGTCCAAAACTGCAAAGTGATAAAATCCCTTTAGCCCAGCTGGCAGGTTGATGGCCAAGGTCAAGTGCTGGCGTGTTTGGCTCCAAGTAAGAAGAGGGGGGCAGAGAAGAGACTTGTTGGCTGTTAGTCACAAGCAATGCTCAACATTTACGAAGGCTTTCAGGTAGCCTAAAAAAGGAAAGACAACACTGTCAAAGTGACTTCAGTCCCCTCTGAAAAAGACGTGTGGAGATGACACAGGAGGGCTTGAGTTTTGTTGATTTTGTTTCATATTCAACTCTGTAGCTTTTGGTTGGCTCATGAGGGAAGTCACTGAAACAACAATGTGTTGAGAAATCGAAGAATGAATACTTCATGTCAAATTAAGAGTTGATTCATGCAATTTTTAAATAGACATTGCTCAGCATCACTGCTATTGAGAGAGAATACCTTATACCAAAAGAGAGAGACTCTTTCTGAATGGAAAGAAGAATGAGAGATGAAATGAAAAACTGCTTATGTGCAATTGCTACAAATCAGCCAATAATGTGAAGAAGGAGTGATTAAAGCAGATCAATCTGGACCTGGTCTCAATGTGGTCATCATTGGTTTAAACAAATCTTCGCAGTGACTTCTCAGATCTTGGTTAGAAAGCCTTGAGTGTTAAACCTGACGAAAATACTTTTCAGCCTTCTTCATTGCTGGCAGTAAAAATAAGGCAGAATGATAGATGATTCTACAAGCACGATATTATATGATTGTGATTGTTACTGTTTATGTGCCCTGAGTATGACTGAAATGCATACTGTCTGACCTGCCATAAGGAAGGAAGGTGCCCGCTGTATTTAAAGCTTATATCCCTGCACCTTGTTTTGAGAAATCTTATCAGAAAGTAAGGAAACTGCCTGTCCCCCCATCCAATAGGAATCTTACAGAGCCTCCCCAGAAAATTATCCAGGAA
This sequence comes from Ochotona princeps, assembly GCF_030435755.1. Classification (NCBI taxonomy): domain Eukaryota; kingdom Metazoa; phylum Chordata; class Mammalia; order Lagomorpha; family Ochotonidae; genus Ochotona; species Ochotona princeps. The sequence continues at coordinate 52,861,346 of NC_080836.1, forward strand.
TTTGATTCTAATGTGAAAGAGAAGAAACTAGAAAGTTCAGTCCTAGAGATTATTAAATGCTTCTCACGTTATAGCTGTTGAATTTCTACAATTCAGAATATCCCAATTACATCTTGTTTAAGATCACTTAAATTACTCATACTTTTGTTCACTTGACTCTTCAAGTAATAGCATCTTATGCAAGAGCTTAAACTCTTTCCCCATTTTCTTTGTTCTTTCATGATTCTTCAGTATATAGTAATCAGAATAGTGGAGGAATAATAGATTATCAAATTAACCTTTATGCAATTGAAATGTTCTAAATACTTTAAAAAGCTGAAACCTAATTATTAAATTATTTTCAAGTAATAGTTCACTAACATAAAGGAGCCTGTTTGATTTGGGGAGTGAGGCTATTTTGAGAAATAAAGGAAAAGGAGAGGCTTCAGAAAAAATTCTTTAAAGATTATTTATTTATTAAACGACACAGTTATAGATAAAGAGGGGCTGAGGGAGAAACAGCAAGATGGAGATGTTCCATCTGCTGATTGACTCCACCAAAACCTACAAGAGCCAAGACTCAGCCGGACTGAATTCAGGAGCTGCATTTGGGTCTCCCACACTGGTGATGTGACAGGGGCCTAAGCATTGGACCATCCTCCACTGCTTTCCCAGGCACACTAGCAGGAGCTGGACCAGAAGTAGAGTAGCTGGGAAACGAACTCACACCCTTATGAAATGCTGGCATGTCTGGGAATAGCTCTACCTGCCCCATCTTTTTTTTTTTTTCTAAGGGGGTAGACCTTACAGAAAGAATCAAATGGTAGTAGATTATTACCATGAAATGTATTTTTTAAAATCTCCATTTCTACTCAAAATAGTAACTTGATATTTATCCTAAATGCACAGGACAGGATTTTCAAGTGTGTATACATATGGATGATCTCGAGTTTATCCTCCTAAAAAGAATGAAATATAACTGCTATAGGTTTTTTTATCTGAAGACCACGAAATCCTTTACCAACTGTTATTAACTAGTACTCCTCACCTTTACTCACAGGTCTGATTGAGATAAGTACTAAGAAAACAAGCCATGATGAAAACTGCAAAATCTTATTAGAACATGGACAGCTTTGGAATACTTAGTCACAGGGAACTCCTCCAGTGATTATCCTGCTATTTTTTTTTTTATCCAGATCTCATGAAATTACAGTATCCTTATTACATGTTGTACATGCTGACTGGACTAAAAATTCTAACCTCTAAGGGATTAATGCACATAAAATTCACTTAACATATAAATATTGCTAATGTGGCTACCTTATTCTTATTGATAGAAGAAGACTAGCATGTGTCAATGTAGTTGCCACTGTTACATTATTTGCAAAATCATGTGACAAGCAATACTGATGTAATGCTGAAAATATTAATAAGACTTTTCTCCTTGTATGAAAAGGGATGCACTATTTACATATGGAGGCTCCTGTCAAGGTGATTCACAGAGATCTCAAGTCCAGAAACGGTAATGTGGTCCGGGGTATTTTTCCTAATTTAAGAAATGGTGGGCTTGATACTTTTCATCCAAACTTTTCAACACACCCGTCCTTAAATACCGTAGGATTATCTTCTGAGTCATCTGCTGGGTCAAAGTATGTCTTGTGTACTTTGAGTCTTCATTTTTAGATGGTTCTATGTGCTAGCAATTTTGAGTTCTGTTCTTGCTCCTTCTGAATGAGATTGTGTATGTTTTTTGTTGACCATGCCCATATTACCTGGAGTTGTGCCCAAAAGAGATCAGCATGTTTGGGAGTTTGGAAACCTTTTGAAAACTTTCTTGTTTCTCCTCCTCTGTGCTCTCTGAGGTTTATTATGTCTCTCCTGTTTTACGACTTGGATAGAGTATACATGTTGAAGTCGTTTGCAGGAGTAGGCCTTACCTTCAAGTAGGAATAACAGGCTGCTACTTCCATTACATCACTCTGGAGTGATTAGAGAAAGGTGCTGGAATTGTTTACCTGCAGCAGAGATGGCTAAAGTAAACATCATAGGTGCTGCTTTCTAAAAATCTCAGTAAGAAAGAAGGGGGCTGTTTATTTTTAGATTATGGAAGTGAAATGATTAGAGACTCATAGGGTGGGGCCTAGAAATGAGTAGTGGTGGCAAGCAGAGGAAGAAGCCCAGGAACTTGGATTTGCTCGTTTTGTGGGTGCTTTCGGCAAGGGGTAGGGTGTGGCTGGAGAGGGTGACTGTGGCTAATGGCTCCTTCTTGGATGTTGTCACATATCCTTTAGCAGTTCTTACACATTGACTGCCTGGAACTAAACACTTTGGTGTGCAGGTGGCTAGTAGAGCAACACTGGGAAATCATCTGAAATCTAGCAGGGAATCTCAGTTTCATAACTTTATAGATTTTAGATTCATGCTCAGAATTTCAGTCTTGCTTGCCTTGATTGACTGCTATGTATCCTTACTTGACTTCAGTATATTCTCAATCTTTCATGAGAGAAGGAGGATTAGCTAAATTCAGCATTTACCCATACATCCTTACGAAGATTATGTAATAATGGGAAGGACTCCTTTTTCAAAATTGCAGTTTGTATATTTGCTTGATGTGAACATATAGTAGCATTGAATGAACTAGACCTAATTTCCAGTAATTTTTTTTAGCCTGAGAGAAGGGGTAAGACTCTCATTCTGTCATATATTTTCGTGATGTTTAGTCTTTTTAAAAAAAAATATTTATTTATTTATTTTTATTGCAAAGTCAGATTTACAGAGTGAAGCAGAAACAGAAAGATCTTCCATCTACCGGTTCACTCCCCAAGTGACTGCCACAGCTACAGCTGAGCCAATCCAAAGCCAGGAGCCAGGAGCTTCTTCCAAGTCTCCCACGCAGGCACAGGGTCCTAAGGCTTTGGGCCATCCTTGACTGCCTTCCCAGGCCACAAGCAGGGAGCTGGATGGGAAGTGGAACAGCCGGGATACAAATCAGCACCCATGTAGGATCCCAGTGTATGCATGGCAAGGATTTAGCCACTAGGCTATTGTGCCAAGCCCAATGATGTTAGATTTTTTTTAGTGTGTGCTTGTTAATATTATGAGAAAGAGGCATTATAAATATTTTCAAAAGTAACTGAATATACTATTAATAATATGTACATCATTATTTGTGAACATACACAATAAGCTTATTTTGGGTACCATGTTTCCACTAAGGCTATTTCTGCATTTCAGATGGTGCGAAGATTATTTTCTCCACATATCAAAATCATTGGTAGTCTGTATGAGGTATTGATCATTTACCATGGTTAAGGCACTGTGTATCTTTGAGAACGAAGCACCACAAACGGTTCTGCAGAATTCATGCCTGGTCACCTCTCCTTCTAAGCTCTTACCTTCCCTCATCCACGTATTAACAGATCCCAGCTTCAAAGCTGTGTATTTGTCTGCTAATTAGATACGTGTAGATATTTGCTATGATCCTAAAATATAATGTCTTCAGACTAATTTTTATCTTTTCCCTATCCTTCTCCTCACAAAATTCATTCCTGTGTTTCCTTTTTCAGTGACAATACCAGTTGCCCAACCTGGAAACTGAACAGAAAGGAATTTGTTTGAATCCTGTACTCAAAACTCTGAAGCTGGGGTGCCTCTTCATTTGGTTTTATCCCGGGTCCTCTTCCCTTATCCACCTAATCATCGGGCCTCATTGAGCCTGTATCCTAAAGATTTCCTGGCCTGTTCACTCTCTCCCATCCTTTGTGCAGACTTCTTCATCTCTCTTGGAGCTTAGTAATGGATACAGCTCCGTTCCTCTTTGGTGTAGTCTGCTCCGCACGATGCCTCATTGTTTGTAACCTCTTAAATTTGCTGGATTTTGTTTCCTTATAATGACTTTTCTGGACCTGGTCCCTACCTTCCAAAATTGTAGGATCATTCCTCTGCTCCAAGTTTCTGCTTTAGGCCCCCGCTTCTGGCTAAGAAACTACATGCTTTCCTCTCTAGAACTATTCTTTCTAGTTAACTCCTATGTGTTTCAGGTCGTATAACAAACATGTTCTTTCTGGGTCACTTGATCTGACCACCTAGACTTAGATACACTTGATCTTTAGGTCTGTAGTTCTATTTCTCTTGTCATGGGATTTCCCCCACCTTGTAGATCCTTGTTGAATTGTCTGTGGTTAGACTCTAAACCCCAAGAGAGCACAGTCAGTGTCAGTTTTGCTCTCTTGGCTGTTCCAGAACATGATGCATGGTCTTGCCCATAGTAGGTGCTCAGCAATCACTTGTTGAATGCATGAATTATGAACGATGGAATGAATGAGTGGCTCTTATTGCTGCCTTCACAAAATTACTCTTCAATTGGGAGGATAAACTCCACGTACCATGATGTAACAATGCTAATGAATTTCTCAGTATCACATGGGCCGTCCACTGGCAGGTCCCAGGTGAAATCCAGTTCTTCCAACTTCCACTCCTTTATGCCTTTTTCTCAGCAGAGCTGCATTTGCATTTGTATTATATATGCGTCTTAAAAGACTATTTAATCAGTAATTCATGAAATTCAGTTTCTGTTTTAATGTCTGTTCCTTTGCAAAGTGCTCAGTGCAGCTTAAAGTTTTTGGTATTGCCATGGATACTTACAACTTTTTTTAGCATGAGGAAATTCAAACAGCCTAGCTGATTGTCACAGTTCTTTTTTTTCTTTCCTTTTTTTTTTCTCTTTTTTTAGTTGTGATAGCCGCTGATGGAGTATTGAAGGTAGGACTATTTCTTTTTAATTTTTTTAATTATTAATTTTGCATGTAGGTGCTTGTGGCTGATGATTCTGTTTTGAACAATCAATAGATGTCGGTCTCTGTTTTCTCAGATCTGTGATTTCGGTGCCTCCCGGTTCCATAACCACACCACACACATGTCCTTGGTTGGAACTTTCCCGTGGATGGCTCCGGAAGTAATCCAAAGTCTCCCCGTGTCTGAAACTTGCGACACATATTCCTATGGTGTGGTGAGTCCGTTTCTCATTTCTTGTTTGCTCAGGGAATGCACAGTCAGGTAGGCAGGAGAAGAGCGCATAGTCTGACAGAGTTCCATTTGGGACAAGTCTACTCTTTCTGGGGAGATGTCCACAGAGAATCTTTTCAAATAGCCAAGATGATGCTTTGGTTACTTTTTGCATCTGAGTTATTTTCTTTCTGGATTGAGAAGAAAGGCCACTTTGAAGAACCTATTCTCCAAAATTGTGTTGGGGCAGATGCTGTTCTGCAGAGAGTACTTTGGCACTGGTGGAAATATGATGAGAATATGCATGCAGTGCAAATGTGGATCTTTCAGAACAGGATTTCAGCGGCATGGATTGCTCAGATAGTACAAAACCGCCAAGTGTTCTGCCAAGTGTGTTCATTAGCAGGGAACTTGAGTATCAGCTCTTTAGCTGATTAATGAGTTTCTAAAAATACAAAATAAAACGTACTTAGCAGATGGTACTTAGATAGTAAAAATGTGGCTCTGAAGAAGGGTGTGAGGATGGGGACAGAGAAACATGGAGTAATAAAATAACAGGAGGTGGGGTTGAGTGCTCAAGGAATAAATACCATCGAGGGGCATCAGTCAAGGGCCAGCAACTTGTGGAGGAGGAGGAAGGTAGATTCTTCTAGGGCTAGTGGATCACCTGTTGTCAGAAAGAAGCAAGGATTGGGAGAGTTCTTGGATGGAGAAGGAAATTTGTTGTCTTCAAAACAAAACTAAACAAAACTTGTTTGAGAAACAGAAAGAGCTCCCGTGTGTTGGTTTATTCCCCAAATGCCCACAATAACATGGTCTAGACCAAGGCCATGGCTGGGAACCTGGGACTCAGTCAAGGTCTCCCAGGTAGATGGCAAGAATCCAATTGTTTAAAGCGTCACCTGCTGCCATGAAGGTCTGAATTGGTAGGAAGCTGGAACTGGAAACAGAACCCAGACACTCTGAACCAGGTTGCAGGCGTCTTAAGTCCTTTGGTCAAACACCTACGCCCTGCTTCCTTTTTCTTTTTTTTTAATTTTCTTTTTTTGTTTTTTGATGACAAGTTTTTCCCCCCTGAATTATACATGCATTCTATAAAAAAAAATCAAGATAGTATTGAACTCTCTTTGTGTGCGTCTCCTAATTATGCTGCCTCTCTGGTTATGTTGCCATTTTTTAAAGCAGAGGAAGCTGACTAATCTGGGCCCAGTAGCCTGCCTCTTCACCCTGAACCCCTGTGTGTTCTGAGATCGGTGGCTGACAGCAAAGAGGAGACCGACGTTGTCCAGCACATTCCTTTTCCTTTTATCAGTCTCTGGGCATTTGCTGCTGGCCTTGTCGCTTGAGCTTTGGAGTGGATTCAGTTGGCTGGCTCTTTGCTAGTCATAACATATCCCATGCACACCAAATTAATATAATGGAGATACATTTTGCTGGCTATTGAGAAAAATGTCAAGATAACCTAGGGGCATGCAGTTGGTGCAGTGGTTCAGTTTTATTTGGGTACCTGGATCCCTTACCAGAGAGCCTGATTTCACTTCCAGCTTCTCTGCTTCTGGTCCAGCTTCCTACTCATGCGCACAGTGAGAGGCAGCAGCAGCAGCAAGCAGGTGGTGGCCAAGTGCTTGGGTCCCTGCCGCCTGTGTGAAAGCTTGAGTTCTGGGCTTCTGACTTCAGCCTGGGTGAGACCTGCCCATTGCAGGCTTTTGTGATGTAAGCCAGCAGATGAAAGATATCGCCCCACACACCACCCTGTTTTTCAAATGAATGGAAAATAAATAAGAGTTTATTTTAAAAATAAAATCCATACTTTTTGCTTAAGACTGTAATTTTAAGGGTCAGATGATATTAATAACATCAGGCTAAATATTAAATTTCCCATAATTCTGCTTATTTCTAAGAATTAAAACTAAAATCTTATAGGCAAAGATCAAAAAGTAATTAATTTCATGAAAAAAATTAATTCTGTTCTTTTTAATTCCATTAAAAGAAGTTACAGGCATTTAAAAAAAGAAAAAGAAAACGTAAGTTCTAGAGGATACCAGCTTCCAGTAAGGGACTTTCATGTCAAAAGGAACTACATTCTTTCTTTTTTTTTTTTTTTAAGATTTATTTATTTTTATTGGAAAGCCAGATATACAGAAAGAAGGAGTGACAGAGAGGAAGATCTTCCATCTGATGATTCACTCCCTAAGTGGCTGCAACAGCGGAGCTGAGCCAATCCGAATCCAGGAACCTTTTCCAGGTCTCCCACACGAGTGCAGGGTCCTAAGGCTTTGGGCCATCCTCCACTGCTTTCCCAGGTCACAAGCAGGAAGCTGGATGGGAAATGGAGCTGCCAGGATTAGAACCGGCGCCCGTATGGGATCCCTGTGCATTTAAGGCAAGGACTTTAGCTGCCAGGCTACCGCACTAGACCCAAGGAGATACATTCTAACCATACCTGACTCTGCTGGAGCGTCTGAATATGGAGAACGGTTACACATTAAGATTTTCTAGGAGATTGTTTCTCCCAATGAAATTAGGTGCTTTACCGAGTTAGACACTGGGCTAGGCAACAGCTTGGGCTGAACAGCGTTTGACTTAGCTGGCTCACTGGGACCAGTGTCCTGTTTTATCCAGTAGCACAGGAGCCAACATTCTGCTATGAAGAGCCAAAAGGTGCTTGTCTTTGGCTTTGAGGGCCACATCCAGCCTACGCTTCCTTGTTGTCCTTTGTGTCTTAGTTTCCCTTGACTGTTGACTTGTGGAAACCTCACCTTGTGTTGTGCAGCAGGCCATAGTTGGCTGAAGCACATGGATCATCCAGTCAGCACTCATGGTGACTTGGCACCAGGCCACACACACGTGCCTGCAAGTGCTTGCAAATGAATTTCCATGGTCACAGTCCCTACATTTTTTGCACATTTATGTAAGAGAAGACTTTGGAGTCTCATTTTGCACTCCATGAGTCCATTTATAGTCCATGAGTCTGTCTCAAGTCTTGGAATTTCCCATTGTCAGACATTGTAAACCTAAGGACCCAACTGTGAGTTCTTGAAAGAGCTTTCCTTTAGTATCTGTTATTTCATCAATAAAAAGAAACTTGGTGTCCCCTTGTAGAACTCTTTCAGTTGCCTGGGCCTTGGTTACGCCATGTGTTTCCTTAGCTAAAGCATTAGGACAGTCCTTGTGCTAATAAGAGTGTAGCAGCCCCTCCACACGTACACCACACCATGTGGTGACAGGTGACTTCTGCATGTAGAGCTTGGGGCACTGGCCTGTATCTTTTTCTTTTTTTTAAGATTTATTTATTTTATTGGCAAGCCAGGTATACAGAAAGGAGGTGAGACATAGAGGAAGATCTTCTGTCCAGAGATTCATTCCTAAGTGGCCGCAACTGCCAGAGCTGAGCCAATCCAAAGCCAGGAGCCTCCTCAAGGTCTCCCACGTGGGTGCAGGGTCCCAAGGCTTGGGCCATCCCCAACTACTTTTCCAGGCTACAAGCAGGAAGCTGGATGGAAAGCTGGAACGCCGGAATACGAACCATCGCCTATATGGGATGCTGGTGCGCGCAAGGGGAGGACACTAGCCATTAGACTACTGTGCTGGGCCCTATAAATGGCCTGTGCCATTTTAAACGTCATTCCCATTGACCCCTCTCCTTAAGCAGGGTGGTTAACCTTTCAGGAACTGCAAATGTTCCATTTCTTTCGTCTTAAACTTCTGCATTCAAGTGACTCTGCGCCACTTGTTACGTTGTATATTGATGCAGAGTAGTTGTACATATATATATGGGCTGTAGCATGACATGTTAAAGCATGTATGTAATGGGTAATAATCAGGTCAGAGTAACTGGTATCTCCATTACTTCATTTTTATTTGTGTTAGGAACACCTAGATTTTCATCTGCCAGCTACTTTGGAAAATACAATGAATTGTTATCAGCCATAGTTAACCTGCTCAGCTGTAGAACATGGGGAGCTCATGTGTCCTACCGGTCACAGGCGATCCTCTCCCCATTCCCTGGTCCCTGGACCCTTCCTCAGCTCTGGTGGCCACTACTCCCTTCTCTACTTCATGGATATCAGCATTTCAGCTTCCACAGATAGGCGTGAGCAGGTGGCCTCTGTCTTTTTGCATGGGCACCTTCCGAATAGCAGGGCTGAATGCTTTCCTACGTATGGCAGGGTTTCTGTACACATGCTGCCGAAGCTTTCCTTTGCTTGGCTTGATTTTCTCTGACCTGGAGATCTAACTGCTGCTTAGCCATTGTCCCCATAAATTCACTTCAGTGAACCATGCCACAGTCTGGCATTCCTGGCACTGCTGTGGGCTGACACACCACGTGGTGTTCCTCCAAGACCAGCCATGTGTCCCAGCACAGGATTGGGACTGGCAGTTCTGTGCTGGTAGTAGTCTTCCCCAAACTCATGAAAACAGAGTGCTTCCCCCATGCCCCTGCCACTGACTGGGTGCAAGAGGCTTGCAGGGGAACACAGAAGTGCCTCTTGCAGCTTGCTCTGCCTGCAGGCTTCCACTCAGAGAAGTGCGCAGGGGTCCTTTCATCTCCAGCAGCAACTCACAGTTGTATCTGATTCTGCCCCCCTTCCACCATGCTTGTTCCATTTAACCAGTGAAAGGACAAATACAGCAGTGCATCCCGGGACTGTTTAGTTGGAGCAATCTCAATTTTATTTTTAATGAAGCAACCATGACATGTTCCAAGTGTCCATTACTTATGAAAGCAGCAGAAGAGAGTTGTTAGGTGGGGAATGTGTGGCCCATAAACTTTGAAATGGATCCCCATCTTGGAAAATAGTGTGCTCCAGTAGAGTTTAAGATGTCCTGTCAAAAATAGGTTGAGTGGTCAGCACCGCCTGGCTTGTCAGTGGGCACTGGCGTTGGTGTAAAGCACTGCATGGTTCATTAAAAGTCTGCTCTGCTCATGGTAGCTGCCCCCCTGCATTCAGCAGTCCCCCCAGTGTGCAGGAGGACCATAAAGCAGAGCCAGCCCAAAACATGCAGTGTGTATTTGCTATTGTGTTTTTCTATTAAAGAAACAAAAACCTTGTGGGCCCAGTGAGGTAGCCTAGTGGCTAAGGTCCTTGCCTTGCATGTGCCAGGATCCCATATGGATGCCGGTTCATATCTTGCTTGCTCCACTTCCCATCCAGCTCCTGGCTTGTGGCCTGGGAAAGCAGTGGAGGATGGTGCGATGCATTGAAACCCTGCACCCACATGGGAGACCCAAAAGAAGCTCCTGGCTTTGGATTGGCTCAGCTCTGACTGTTGCAGCTACTTGGGGAGTGAAGCAGCAGATGGAAGATCTTTCTCTCTGTCTCTGGTTCTCTCTGTAAAGCTGACTGTCCAATAAATAAATAAATAGGTTTTTTAAAAAGATTTGCTGGGCCCGGCGGTGTGGCCTAGCAGCTAAAGTCCTCACCTTGAAAGCCCCGGGATCCCATATGGGTGCTGGTTCTAATCCCGGCTGCTCCACTTCCCATCCAGCTCCCTGCTTGTGGCCTGGGAAAGCAGTCGAGGACAGCCCAATGCATTGGGACCCTGCACCCGCGTGGGAGACCCGGAGGAGGTTCCTGGTTCCCGGCATCGGATCGGCGCGCATCGGCCCGTTGCGGCTCACTTAGGAATGAATCTCTGGCCTTTAAAGAAAAAAAAGATTTGCTATAAGAATTTATCCGCTACTATTCCTTTGAGAGGCAGAGTTACAGAGAGAAGATCTTCCATCCACTGGTTCACTCCCCACATGGCTGCAACAGCTAGGCAGGAGCCAGGAGCCTGGGGAGTCTTGCAGATCTGCCATGTGGCTGCAGGGATCTAAGTGCTAGGACCATCTTCTGTTGCTTTCTCAAGTGCATTAGCAGAGAGCTGGATTGGGAGTGGAGGAGCCAGAACCTGAACGGGCACTCATGGGGAATGCCTGTGTCCCAAGCAGCAACCTAACTTGGGCCCCTGAAGTTGTTTGTTTCGTAACATGTGTCAAGAATACCCAGCTTTGCCCTGGCTTAAAATAAATGTGCCACAATTGCCAGGGAGGGGTCTCGTGATCCTGTCTTCTAAACCAGTAATCTCTGGGAGGCCGACAAATATTTCTTCATTTTACAAGAATGGAGTTTTTGGATTTTTTTTCCCCTGTCCTCCTATAACTTATGTTGAAAAACCAAACCAAGAGCATCCATTTCATCATGCACAGAATGAAAGAGAAGACTTAAGGACAGCAGCAAGGCCTGAAAGAAGCAGCCTCCTGAGAGCCCTGGGGCGGGCTGCTGCTGAAAAACTAAACTGGGCTGGGGACAGTGTGGACCTTGTCTGTAAGAAGCCTCTGTGCCAAACCCAGCTTGCAATCAGAGGAGCCTCGGAGGCCCTGGCTGTCTGGCTGGCCGGCAGGGCCTGCTGCAGATGCAGCTGGCGCAGGTACTGGCTGCCTCTGTGGTTTGCAGCAGAGGAGGCAAGATGAGCGTGCAACCTGGTCCAAGTTTCTGTTCTATAAACTGGAAATAGAAGTTTGCCTTGAGAGCACTGTTGAGATGTGAGGGCATGTCAGTATAAAGCAAGTAGGAAAATATTTTTAAGGTGAAAGATCACAATAATGTTTGGCCTGCACCCTCGTAACTGATATTTTAAGGCATCATTTAATTTATATTTAGACCTTCAAAGTGACTTCCTCCACTGGTTCACATTTTTGTGCCAGATGCCTAGTGACTGCAGAAAACACTGCAGTCCTGTCTCATACACTTATTTTGTGATGTATCCCCAATCCAGGAGACCTGTTGGGAAGAACTTGTGAGATGTGTTGACGCTGGAATTAAACCCCAGACTGCGTGTGGGCCTCAGGACTTAGCAGTCTCTGCCACCATCCCCGGCTGTGCCACCTCTGTGTTGTAGTAACCTTCTCTCAGCTGTAGTAACCCTTCAAGACACAGAGAGGGAGTCAAATGAAATGGTCCTGTTTTCTCAGGCCTGGGACTCTTTGAGAAGTGTGTATCACTCAGATCTTAACTGGGTTGCGGACATTTTTCAGTGAAATGTTTTGAAACAAAGAACAACAGGGATATTTTTCCTTGTGTCATTTCCCCAAACTTTTGGCTTCAGGTTTTACCTTTGAACACTGAGTCAACATGTGTGTGTGAGCGTGTGTGTGCGCCTGCACATGTGTACACGGTGCAGAGCACCTGCAGGACAAACAGAAGAGGAGGTGCAAGGCCATTCCTCCAAGTGCTTCGGGGTCTGGAGCCTTGGCTTTCTCTGAGGCTGGTTTCTCTGCTGCCACTCTCCTGCGCACTGCCAGCTTCTGTGCCTTTCCTTGCTCGTCAGCTCCCTGCCATCCCCAACCCTGGTAGAGTGGTGACTGCACCAAACGGAGGAGCCTTCTGGCCCTGCCCTCCCGCTGCCCAGGCCCCTCCCGCTGTGGACAGCATGTCAGGGTGACCACATAATCTGTGCTCGCTGTCACCCTTCCATTCCTCCCTCTTTTGCCAGATCATCCTCCTTAGCTCTTCCTAATCACTTGTGTGACTCAAATATAATTCTTCAGCAGCTCTTGTAAAGAAGCACCTTACACGCTTGATTAAAAGGCCAAAGAGGCTTTTTTTTACCTCCTGCTTGAGCAACATCTGCCAGTTGTCTTGATTTTGGAACTGTCGATGTCAGGTTACGGGCTGGTGGGATTTGCTTGAGTTAGGGCATGAGTCCTCCGGCTACCCTCTGACTGACACATGGGTGTTTCTTCTTAGAACAAGGGATATCAACTAAGCTGCTCGTTCTCATCTCACCGCAGCCATGGCTCCCGATGCACAAAGCAATCCACTGCAGTTCCTCCAGCACCCTCTTCCTCTTCCCAGGAATTACATGGGGTTAAGAGTTTGACCTTCATCTGCTACCTGATAACGGAATGTCTTTAGATGAGTTTCTTTAAATTTCTTGAGGCCCATTTTATCACAAATATAAACTGGGGATCTTAGCTATTTAATAGATTTGACCATTAATCATGTATGTATGTCAAGAGGATGTGAAACACAGAAAGCACTTAGTAAATGGTAGTGGCTGTTATTGTTGTGATTAGTACTAATAAAATTAGAATTGTTTTTGCACTTTGCAAGGTATCATTTCGTTGCTTTTCTTATGTCGTTTTATGTTAATGAAGTAACTGAGCATACAGACTTCCATCGTTCAGTGTTTGGAGAGAACCCAGACTCAGCAGCATGTGTGGTGGTAGGGCTGGAGTTTGGGCTTTCCAGCTTCACTGACATCAAGGACTGTCCTGTTCACGCATACAACCAACCTCTGTGTCTGCACGTGGTTTTCACGCTTTAGACCATGTTATGTAGGCCATACGTGAATGAACGTGAATACCTTAGACTGACTCATTGTGGGAGAGATTTCTCAGAAACACAAAACCTAATGTTGTAGTTTTGCAATGACCTACCATTGTTGAACATAGGTTAGGAAGGCTAGCCAGTGGTTTAGATTTAGAGCTCAATTTATTGTTGTTGGGGTTTTATTTTCAACATACCACTATGGAACCAGTAAAAATATTGTTGACTTTCTAGTTGGTATCTCAAAAAGAAATATACTAGAGATTGAAGGGAGGAAGAGTTTGAACTAACAAAATACAAAATTGAATTAGTAGGGATTCATGAAAATCCTAGTATCTTATAAGGTTAAATCATGGGGCTCTGTTGGTTTCATAAATTTTTTTTTAAGCCTGGCTCTAGAAATTGTAACTCCTAAAACAGGTTTTTTATTTATTTTTTAAAAAAGGATAATATAATATTTTAAAGTCCTGTGTATGAATATAAATGTTCTTCCCAACTTTCTACAGTGGCATTGGTTGTATCTGATAATTGGATACAATTAAATGTTATATAAATTTTCAGTAACACGCCAAAAATATAGAGTATAAGAATAAAAATTCCACTTTCTTTTTGTTCCAGGTTCTCTGGGAGATGCTAACAAGGGAGGTCCCCTTTAAAGGTTTGGAAGGATTACAAGTAGCTTGGCTTGTAGTGGAAAAAAACGAGGTAAGACTACGTTTCTCCATTCAGGTACATAGATCAGAAAACAGTATTGGGGTTTTGCAAAAGACTTTTTCATCTTCTTCAAATTGAAAGTAAGTTCACGCTTATGGAAAGATTAGCAGTAGGAGCTAACACAAAGGGTCAAAGTGATGTTATTCCTCATGAATGGACCCTTTACATCTAATTGTTGCAGCTTCACGTCGTGATGCTGTAGATCAAAAATTGTACAAGTACTGTACTAGTTTCTCAGTCTCAATTGTAAAACCTAGGGGTTTGTTCTTAGTGATGAAAGAAGCCATTGCGTCCAAGGTAGGGGAACAGTTTAACTCCATCTCCTGCGTTTAGGACATCTTTTTTACTGGCCGGGAGTTGATATATCTGTAAGAGACCTTCAGCTACTTCAACTTACCTCTCCCAGCAGGAGTCACTATAGTACAAGAAACTGTCGCTTAGATGAGAATTTCAAAAATAAAAGAAGAAAAAATAGTTTCAAAAAAGGGGAAAATGACAGTTTTGCCACCTACGTTGAACACTACATTGAAGATGAGCTCCTCTCTGGAATTGGCGAGGCAGTGGCGTAACTGTTCGCTTCTTCATGCAGAGCCTTTCCATTTCAAAAGAACTTCAGTGGCGTAAACACCGTTGGTGCTGTGTCCCCAGCCTCGCTTTTCTTCTTCCCACAAATTGAGGCTTTCAGTTAGTTGGACCTATGAGCCTACATCAGAGAACGTGGCACATTCATATCAAAGAGAGCAACTACATTTTGAAAGGTTTAAAATTGTGACTGAAACGCACAGCCATGGAAATTCTCAGCATAAGGACGAAGCATCCCTATCGAGGTATGAGGAGAACTTAGAGCCCGTAATGGGAGCGTGCAGTTGCCTTTGCGACAGGAAACCGCTCTCTTTCACAACACTTGTTCGTTTCCAGATCATGCCTGAGCCCTGCAGAAAGACTAACAGTGCAACATCAGATTATAAAATAATTTGAAGAAAGATGAATAGGTAAAGATACCCCTTTTTAATGCCTTAAAAGAATGGGAAGGATCCATTCCCCCAATCTGAGTGCAGGAACAAACTGGATTAGGTAAAAAGCTGCCGTTGACCAGGAGCCCAAGTTTCCATCTTTTAGATCACATAATCCATCCTTACCGTGCTTGTTTGTCCTCCTGATGCTTCGGGGATGGAGGAGACGTTGGTGGTGGTTGAAGCTGCTGGGAGGGAGCTGCCAGTTTAAGAAATGGAAAAGGGTCATGCGCAGGAACATGCCTTCTCCATGGCCTCATGTTTAATTGGACTGAGAGTCACTCCTGGCACGCTGTTAAATAAGGCCTCCTCCATGGGATCACTTTTTATGATGGGAGGACCCCCTGGTTTCCATTTTATTTTCTGTCACCAGTGAGGTGAAGAGATGTTTGGACCTGGGTTTATAAAGGAGAGTTAGAAATGACGGTCCTCATGTGGACTCTGAGCAGAATGCTCCGTGTAACCTCTTCTTGCTGTGCTGATCCAAGATCAACTAGGAGGACAGTTGGCTTTGTAAAGCCAATGGGACCCTCCAAATAGACATTTGACAGAGTAATTAATAGTTTAGAATTAGATTGTATCCAAAGGCTAGCAGGAATCATATTTTTAAATGCCTACATTGATGTAACAAGTGACATTTTCTGTACGATCCAGTACAGTCACGCTGTAATATCTACAGCTGAATATTAGGATTACCTTTTCCTTTTAACTTGTTAAACTGAAATAGAAACAGGCCCACAGAAATTTGCAAAATATTTTGGAGAATCCTGTGGATGCTTCACCCGGCCTGCTGAACTGGTACCATGCTATGTGAGTGCTATACAGGCCTCAGCCCGGGGCAGTAGCGTGGAACAGCATTCCCAGCTAGGCAATGAATTTACATGGTTTCAACATTTAGGATCGTGCTTTACATCTATGGAAAGAGCCATACTTTCTAAAAATTGTTTCTGAAGGTCTTTGTTCCTAAACCCTTACTAGTGAAATGAGACCTTTACACACTCATTGTCTTTATCTAATACTGTATCTCAATCAAAAGTAGATGCATACAGCACTGGTAATCTTTACAAAATAAGCAATGAGCTATTACCAGCAAACTTTTTATGTGATAGATGTGCCTCTTTGCTCTCTTCACTGCCAGGAAACTTACCTGGAGCCTTTCGGAATATTCTGGCAATATAATCTCTGTTTATTATGAGCCCTAAATCCTTACACAAGATAAGTTTCATTTTGATAAGCATAGAAAGTGTCACAAAGTTTAACCTACTGCTCTTGACTATATTTTAGAAAATGACAACCTGCAAGTAATTTTCGTGTTATGTGGAAAATGATGCAAAAAAGAATATGATCTTTTAAAAATACTTGATTCATTGAGAAGTATTTTATTGTAAATATGAAGCTTTTTGTCTAAAGCATTATGATTTAAGTAGTATTGCAAACCTGTTGAGATCTGGTTATTTCAGAATGTTTTAATGCAGTAGGAATGCTCACTGTTATATAATAGGGACTTAAATACTTAAGACTTAAGTCCCTATTATATAACACCAAATTAATTCCTTGCATAAAGTATCTAAATCTAGATTGAACTGATATGTAACCATGTCAGATTATTTTAAATAGATGTCTCTTGATATGATATCTCACTTTTGACTTCTAAAAAAGTTTTCCAATAAGACAAGATGTCATAAATGACCATTCATATTCAATCTGTCCCTATTTCAGTATTTGGGAAGATGAGAAAACGGAATTATATGAAAGAGTGTTACCCTTTACAAAAGCTCATTATTTTTAATTATACATGGTGAACATTCAGTTGTGCGATTTGCAATTACGATCTGCTTTATTAGTTTATAACTCCCAATCATCTTCTATGTTAAAAAAGTAAACACCTCATTTTTCTTTTGACCTTCATTAAAAGGCTTCCAGTTCACATTACAGGAAAGTGATAGCCAAGCTAACACATCTTGTTCTGTTCTGTAAAGTCACAAGACACTACAAGTTAAATAGTGCCTTTAATTTGGAGTGGATTGTTTTGATTCTGCACTTGCTTGTGTTTTTGGTCTTAGGATTTATAGATGGTCAGTTTTCTGGCCAAGGCAACTGTTTTTATAGTCTTACATGCAGCCTCCCCTAAATCCAACTTTAAAACTCAGTGTTAACTTTTTTATTTGCAAAGCGTCTTTGGCAGGCACTCCTGAGGAGTAAGTCTTCTCAGTACCTCTTAGGATAGCAGCTCTTAACTCACCATGCAGTGTCCTCACTACACCAGCACTGTTAATCCCCCTGCACATCCCTGAAGGAAGTTCAGAGGTAACGTGACCTCTCTACACATCAGTAAGTGCTGCAGCTGTAAGCAACATCAGGGAGGGGTTTACCGAAACATGTTGCGCAGTGCCTGTGCTCTGGGAGAAGCACGCTGCAGGAGATGGTGCGTCAGTCGTAGATGCTTAGTCCTCTAGGCAGGCACAGTCAACAGCTGCAAACACAGTCTGATTGAGCTGCCTTGGGTTGATGGTTCCAGCACCAACAATAGTACTTTCATCAGTGGCATTTTCCAAGTAGCTTGGTGCAGTTGTAACAAATGTAAAGGTCAGTCAGCCTTGGATCTATTTAGTTGTTGCATGCTTGGGAAGTTCAACATATTTCGAAACTGTTGAAAAAGTATTTTGTGTTATTTGTGGATCAGTGTTAGATTATAAGCCCAGAAAATTCCGAACATCAACTTTTGCTTATTTTATTTCTGCGAATGCACAATGGGGGATTTGATTGGATCAGGAACAACAATTTTTGATCACAGAGAACTTCACTTACAAAAGGATATCTAGATTCCCAGCCTTCCTTCCTCAACTGCCAGTTTCAGCCATCATCCTTAAAACAAAAACTTCTCTGCAGGAAAAGAGAGCATTCCATGTTTTGTGGGTTTGTGTTGTTGTTATTGTTTGTTTTGTTTGTTTGTTGAGAATGCCTGCTGTTGACTGTTAGACCAGGCCTGGTCCCCAGATTCTAACACAGGTGCTGTCGTCCTCACTGTGTAAGTATAGAGATTGAAACAGCCATGACAAGTCATCTATCCAGAATGTCCAGTTTACTCACCAGAAAACCTGGTTCTTCAGAGTCATGTCTGTGGTGTGTGCTGATGATGATCTCAGCATCATATACCTATTAGAGCTAAACCAGTTCCCTAGATACCTGGCCTGTTGGCATTTATCATGAGTTGCTTATAAAAGTACAGTGATAAATTTGTGGTTAAGTTCCATCTTGCCCTTCTCCTACAAAGGTTTCTTTTAGATTTGATTGTATGTCTTGTTGCATTTCTGATGAACCTGACTTCTCTATCTGCCATGATTGTTCATTGAAAGAAAAGAGGAGTCTTTAGATATTGGATTTTAACAAGTCTAAGCCTAAATGCCCTCCTGACATATCAGTGGAAGCTCTAAGTTGCATATTGTGCTTCTGCTCTTAAATTTACTCTTTCATTAACAAAGACCCCCTCAAATATGTTTGCTTGACTTCATGACTAAATCCTTGTGTTTTGTTGTTTGTTTTCCCTCCCTCTTTTGTAGAGATTAACCATTCCAAGCAGTTGCCCCAGAAGTTTTGCTGAGCTGTTGCACCAGTGTTGGGAAGCTGATGCCAAGGTATGTAGACAGATCTTGGGGATGGAGGGTGATCTACAACAAGTCCGCTTGTTGACTTTCAGTTTTTACCTCTCGGGGGAGAAAAGTGCATAACAGTGCAAGCTGAATAGCAGTGTGAAGGCTCCGTTGACATCTGCACATGTGCGTCTCTGGAGACTCTGTTGATTCCTCCTTCACAGCGTTCGAAGGCATTCTTGACCCAGTAAAAACAGTTTTGTTGTTCTGTTTTTAATTTTCGGTCAAAACCATTGCACCTTTATGTTGCAAAAATGACCTTACACACAGTACTTATATGGCAGGCAGTGTTCCAAAAGCTTTCCCTATTAGCTCATTGATTCCTCAGATGTTGAAATAGGTAGTTACTACACTCATCTTAATAGAAGAAAATCCAAGGCACACAGAGGCTAAGCAATGAATGAAGGCCACATGGCTCGTAAATGGTGGGGCTGGACCTGAACCCGGGCAAGTCGTGCTCCTGCCGTCCACACTCCATTGCCTTTCTAAGCCAAGATCAGGCAGAAGCAACACTTCTAGGAAATCTTGTTGCATCCTCCCTGTCCAGTTACAGTGAGATTTTTGAGCTATCGCAGTAGAGTTGGAGAAATTCCAACACTTAAGCTTTCATGTGGTTATCACATTTGAGCATGAATGGCCCATTTCCTTTCCCCACAAAGATCATTTTAAAAAGACTTGCATACATACGGAAATATTTACAGATAAAATGATAGGGTAGTCTTGGATCCACTTCAAAATAAAGTGAAGGGAAATGCATGATGGTACAGATTAAACAAGATAGGCCGTGGTAATTTCTGAAGCTGAGTGATAGGTATAGAGAAGAGCACTGTGTTTTCTCTCCACTTTGTTTGGAATTTTCCTTAATAAAAAGTTATCACAATAAGAAGTATTCTCACAAATTAAACATTGGACTAAGCAATTACACACAAGAACCAAAATTTGTATCACTCAGAGTTATCCAGTTTTTCGTGGAGTTAAAGGAACTACAACTGACCTTTTAAAATAGAGAGCAGAGAGAGATACTGCAGAACAGAATTTCTTCCTTAAATTGATCTTAGTTCTAAACCTTGACGCCCATGAAGAATGGACAATGATAACATTTAGTCTGCTCTTGTTTCTTGTACTCAGAAATTAATGGTGAAGAATAGGACAGTGTTAGCATAACTGAATTTTCTATTGCTTCATTGTATCCAGTGAGACTGTGTTTGGTTCCCAGTATGTTGTTCTGTGCTGAAGCATGAAGAATTGGTAATACAGCCAATAGGCCCAGCAAAGGGCATGTGCAGGGACCCCTGCACGTCATCCTACATGCCCTGCCATGGCCGGGAGGAGCTTGTCGCTATCCTCTCCAGCTGTGTATTTTTGCCTTTGCACTGATAACCTGTACCCTCAAACTTTGCCTTCACTCCTGTTGTCAGAAAGTTGAGTGCTATGTTTACTTGGAATTATTTATTGATTTTGCTTGAGCGCAGAGAGGGAAACACACAGAGCAGCTATCCATTAGTTTCATTCTCGAATACCCACAACAGTCAAACCCAGCCCAGGATCCGGGCACTCCATCTACATCTCCAGGATGGGTGGGAAGGCCAGCTGCTGCCTCCCAAGGGGTGCATTAGCAGGAAATGGAATTGAGGCGTGGAACTTGACATCTCAGACAGCAGCTTGCCTGCTCAGCTACACAACCACCCCTTAATTTAAAAAAAGTATTTGCATATTTACTTGAAAGGCAGATTACATGGAAAGAAGGAGAAACAGACTTCCATCTACTGGTTCATTGCACCCCCCAACAACCAGGGCTGGGCCAGGCCAATGTCAAGAACTGAGAACTTCTTCCAGGTCTCCCACTCGGGTCTCTGATATGGGTCGCAAGAATGCAAGCACTTGGCACATCTTTCACTGCTTTTTCCCAGGCCATGAGCTGGATCTGAAGTGGAGCAGCTGGGACTCCAACCAGCACCCATGCGGCATGTTGGTGTCTCAGGCAGCAGCTTTACGCACTGTGGCAGTGCACTGGCCCCTTAATGTTTTTATTTTTAAAATTTCACATGATTTTTAACTGCATTAGTTTTCTTAAATTTAGGATTGTTATTATTTTTGCTAGGGAAAAATCACATCTGTCCTACCCTCCTTTTTTTTTTAAGATCCTATTTTTAGTGTGGGATTTGCAGAGTGTGGGATTTTTAAGCATTAAAGGGAAATGCCTGCACTTTATGACTAATCCAGTAGAAACTGTAAGCAGATGTTTGCCGACTTGCTTTAACACATTTAATTTACATTGTTAAAACAGCATCCTACTACCCCACTCTTGCTGCCCATCTTATGTCCAGTGTGATATATGAAGTAACTTGATATTGTTTTCTTTTCTCTGATAGAAATTTTGCCTGAAATCATTTGCAATGAATTATATTAATACAGTTATACCTCTGTAACTAATTATATTTCAATGTGAAAAGCAGGTGTTGAATTTCTTAATTGGGAGCTTGGTACTACGTGCATTAAAATTCCGAGAATATCCATTTGTGGTACATTGAATTAAAGTGTAAACACCTCACACAGCAAGAACATCAAGCTCGGTGTTAAGGCCGTGGGGTTGGCATGTCCTTAACATCCTGTAGGCTGGCCCTTCTTTAATGCCAGAGGCATCTTATGGTGTAGCAATGTAACATAGAAAGATTGATTTTTCATTTTCTACATTTCCTAAATTCGTTATACATGTGGCTGTACACTTAGCAATAGCCAGTACTTCTAACCCTCAGTGCTCATGTCGTCCTCTCACAACTCCTCCTGCCCTCCATCCCTCGTTCCCCCAACCCACCTCACTTCCCAGCTTCTGCTCGCCCTCCTCCTACCGTTTGCCCCTGGTCACTTCACTGTCAAACCTTGCTTGGTTGTTCTTTTGACACACTGTTAAGGTGCCTCTTCTTGCTAAATGCGTTGCTGGCTCTCCAGGGGCATAGAACTCCTTCTGACTTACGTCTGCATCCCCATCACAACTTACATCAGGTTAGCAAGTAGATGCCCAGTTTGGTGTCATCTAAAGTGGTGGGAAGAAAGCTAAAGGTGCTGCAAAGCCCATTTTAGTTCTCTGCCGAAAGATATGTATTAGTTCTACC